>NC_091473.1:157788205-158103578 GCF_036971445.1 Narcine bancroftii | reverse complement strand
CCTCTGATTACCCATATCTGATTCACCGCCTCTGATTCCCCACCTCTGATTCCCCATCTCTGATTCCGCACATCCCATTCCCTGCCTCTGATTCCCCGCCTCTGATTCCCCGCCTCAGATTCCCCGTGTCTGATTCACCGCCTCTGATTCCCCACCTCTGATTCCCCATCTCTGATTCCGCACATCCGATTCCCTGCTTCTGATTCCCCGCCTCTGATTCACAGCCTCTGATTCCCCAGCTCTGATTCCCCGCCTCAGATTCCCCGCGTCTTATTCCCTGCTTCTGATTCTGATTCCCTGCCTCTGATTCCCCATCTCTGATTCCGCACATCTGATTCCCTGCCTCTGATTCCCCACCTCTGATTCCCCATATCTGATTCCCCGCCTCTGTTTCCCCGCCTCTGATTCCACGCCTCTATTTCCCCATATCTAAATCCCCGCCTCTGATTCCCCAACTCTGATTCCCCACCTCTGATTCCCCAGCTCTGATTCCCCACCTCTGATTCCCCATATCTGATTCCCTGCCTCTGTTTCCCCGCCTCTGATTCCCCGCCACTGTTTCCCCATATCTGATTCCCCGCCTCTGAATCCCCAACTCTGATTCCCTGCATCTAATTCCCCAGCTCTGATTCCCCGCCTCTGATTCCCCGTGTCTGATTTCCTGCCCCTGATTCCCCGCCTCTGATTACCCATGTCTGATTCCCCGCCTCTGATTCCCTGCCTCGGATTCCCAACATCTGATTCCCCACCTCTGATTCCCCATATCTGATTCCCCGCCTCTGTTTCCCCGCCTCTGATTCCCCTCCTCTGATTCCCCAACTCTAATTCCCCGCCTCTGATTCCCCAGCTCTGATTCCCCGTGTTTGATTCCCTGCCTCTGATTCCCTGCCCTGATTCCCCATCTCTGTTTCACCGCCTTTGATTCGCCACCTCTGATTCCCCTTATCTGATTCCCCGCCTCTGTTTCCCCGCCTCTGATTCCCTGCCTCTGATTCCCAACCTCTGATTCCACACCTCTGATTCCCCATATCTGATTCCCCGCCTGTGTTTCCCCACCTCTGATTCCCCGCCGCTGTTTCCCCATATCTGATTCCCCGCCTCTGATTCCCCAACCCTGATTCCCCGCCTCTGATTCCCCAGCTCTGATTCCCCGCCTCTGATTCCCCGTGTTTGATTCCCTGCCTCTGATTGCCGCCTCTGATTCCCCTTCTCTGATTCACCGCCTTTGATTCGCCACCTCTGATTCCCCATATCTGATTCCCTGTCTCTGTTTCCCCGCCTCTGATTCCCCGCCTCTGATTCCCCATATCTCATTCCCCGCCTCTGAATCCCCATCTCTGATTCCTGGACTCTGATTCCCCACCTCTGGTTCCCGGCCTCTTATTCCCGGCATCTGATTCCGGCCTCTGATTCCCGGCCTCTGATTCCCTGCTTCTGATTCTGATTCCCTGCCTCTGATTCCCCATCTCTGATTGCGCACATCTGATTCCCTGCCTCTGATTCCCCACCTCTGATTCCCCATATCTGATTCCCCGCCTCTGTTTCCCCGCCTCTGATTCCCCGCCTCTGTTTCCCAATATCTAAGTCCCCGCCTCTGATTCCCCAACTCTGATTCCCCACCTCTGATTCTCCAGCTCTGATTCCCCACCTCTGATTCCCCAGCTCTTATTCCCCGCCTCTGATTCCCCGCATCTGATTCCCTGCATCTGATTCCCAGCTTCTGATTCCCTGCCTGTGATTCCCAACCTCTGATTCCCCACCTCTGATTCCCCATATCTGATTCCCCGCCTCTGTTTCCCCGCCTCTGATTCCCCGCCTCTGTTTCCCCATATCTGATTCCCCGCCTCTATTTGCCCACCTCTGATTCCCCACCTCAGTTTCCCCATATCTGATTCCCCGCCTCTGAATCCCCAACTCTGATTCCCTGCATCTAATTCCCCAGCTCTGATTCCCCGCCTCTGATTCCCCGTGTCTGATTTCCTGCCTCTGATTCCACGCCTCTGATTACCCATATCTGATTCACCGCCTCTGATTCCCCACCTCTGATTCCCCATCTCTGATTCCGCACATCCCATTCCCTGCCTCTGATTCCCCGCCTCTGATTCCCCGCCTCAGATTCCCCGTGTCTGATTCACCGCCTCTGATTCCCCACCTCTGATTCCCCATCTCTGATTCCGCACATCCGATTCCCTGCTTCTGATTCCCCGCCTCTGATTCACAGCCTCTGATTCCCCAGCTCTGATTCCCCGCCTCAGATTCCCCGCGTCTTATTCCCTGCTTCTGATTCTGATTCCCTGCCTCTGATTCCCCATCTCTGATTCCGCACATCTGATTCCCTGCCTC
Source organism: Narcine bancroftii (assembly GCF_036971445.1). Taxonomy (NCBI): domain Eukaryota; kingdom Metazoa; phylum Chordata; class Chondrichthyes; order Torpediniformes; family Narcinidae; genus Narcine; species Narcine bancroftii. Next base: position 158,101,235 of record NC_091473.1, on the reverse strand, counting down.
TGATTCCCCACCTCTGATTCCCCATATCTGATTCCCCGCCTCTGTTTCCCCGCCTCTGATTCCACGCCTCTATTTCCCCATATCTAAATCCCCGCCTCTGATTCCCCAACTCTGATTCCCCACCTCTGATTCCCCAGCTCTGATTCCCCACCTCTGATTCCCCATATCTGATTCCCTGCCTCTGTTTCCCCGCCTCTGATTCCCCGCCACTGTTTCCCCATATCTGATTCCCCGCCTCTGAATCCCCAACTCTGATTCCCTGCATCTAATTCCCCAGCTCTGATTCCCCGCCTCTGATTCCCCGTGTCTGATTTCCTGCCCCTGATTCCCCGCCTCTGATTACCCATGTCTGATTCACCGCCTCTGATTCCCCACCTCTGATTCCCCATCTCTGATTCCGCACATCCGATTCCCTGCCTCTGATTCCCCGCCTCTGATTCACCGCCTCTGATTCCCGGCCTCTGATTTCCCGCCTCTGATTCCCTGCCACTGATACCCCGCCCCTGATTCCCCACCTCTGATTCCCCATATCTGATTCCCCGCCTCTGTTTCCCCGCCTCTGATTCCCCGCCTCTGATTCCCCATATCTGATTCCCCGCCTCTGATTCCCCAACTCTGATTCCCCGCCTCTGATTCCCCAGCTCTGAATCCCCGCCTCTGATTCCCCGCGTCTGATTACCGGCCTCTGATTCCCCGCCTCTGATTCTCCATCTCTGATTCACAACCTCTGATTCCCCACCTCTGATTCCCCATATCTGATTCCCCGCCTCTGTTTCCCCGCCTCTGATTCCCCACCTCAGATTAACAATATCTGATTCCCCGCCTCTGATTCCCCACCTCTGATTCCCCGCCTCTGATTCGCCAGCTATGATTCCCCGCCTCTGATTCCCCAGCTCTGATTCCCCGCCTCTGATTCCCCGTGTTTGATTCCCTGCCTCTGATTCCCGGCCTCTGATTCCCAATCTCTTATTCACCGCCTTTGATTCGCCACCTCTGATTCCCCATATCTGATTCCCCGCCTCTGTTTACCCGCCTCTGATTCCCCGCCTCTGATTCCCCATATCTCATTCCCCGCCTCTGAATCCCCATCTCTGATTCCCGGACTCTGATTCCCCACCTCTGATTCCCGGCCTCTTATTCCCGGCATCTGATTCCGGCCTCTGATCCCCGGCCTCTGATTCCCTGCTTCTGATTCTGATTCCCTGCCTCTGATTCCCCATCTCTGATTGCGCACATCTGATTCCCTGCCTCTGATTCCCCACCTCTGATTCCCCATATCTGATTCCCCGCCTCTATTTCCCCGCCTCTGATTCCCCGCCTCTGTTTCCCAATATCTAAGTCCCAGCCACTGATTCCCCAACTCTGATTCCCCACCTCTGATTCTCCAGCTCTGATTCCCCGCCTCTGATTCCCCATCTCTGATTCCGCACATCTGATTCCCTGCCTCTGATTCCCCGACTCTGATTCCCCAGCTCTGATTCCCCGCCTCTGATTCCCCAACTCTGATTCCCCGCCTCTGATTCCCCAGCTCCGATTCCCTGCTTCTGATTCACCGCCTTTGATTCGCCACCTCTGAATCCCCATATCTGATTCCTCGCCTCTGTTTCCCCGCCTCTGATTCCCCGCCTCTGATTCCCCATATCTCATTCCCCGCTTCTGATTCCCCATCTCTGATTCCCGGACTCTGATTCCCAACCTCTGATTCCCGGCCTCTTATTCCCGGCATCTGATTCCGGCCTCTAATTCCCGGCCTCTGATTCCCTGCTTCTGATTCTGATTCCCCACCTCTGATTCCCCATCTCTGATTCCGCACATCCGATTCCCTGCCTCTGATTCCCCGCCCCTGATTCACCGCCTCTGATTCCCGGCCTCTGATTTCCCGCCTCTGATTCCCTGCCACTGATACCCCGCCCCTGATTCCCCACCTCTGATTCCCCATATCTGATTCCCCGCCTCTGTTTCCCCGCCTCTGATTCCCCGCCTCTGATTCCCCATATCTGATTCCCCGCCTCTGATTCCCCAACTCTGATTCCCCGCCTCTGATTCCCCAGCTCTGATTCCCCGCCTCTGATTCCCCGCATCTGATTCCCTGCATCTGATTCCAAGCCTCTGATTCCGGCCTCTGATCCCCGGCCTCTGATTCCCTGCTTCTGATTCTGATTCCCTGCCTCTGATTCCCCATCTCTGATTGCGCACATCTGATTCCCTGCCTCTGATTCCCAACCTCTGATTCCCCATATCTGATTCCCCGCCTCTATTTCCCCGCCTCTGATTCCCCGCCTCTGTTTCCCAATATCTAAGTCCCAGCCACTGATTCCCCAACTCTGATTCCCCACCTCTGATTCTCCAGCTCTGATTCCCCGCCTCTGATTCCCCATCTCTGATTCCGCACATCTGATTCCCTGCCTCTGATTCCCCGACTCTGATTCCCCAGCTCTGATTCCCCGCCTCTGATTCCCCAACTCTGATTCCCCGCCTCTGATTCCCCAGCTCCGATTCCCTGCCTCTGATTCACCGCCTTTGATTCGCCACCTCTGAATCCCCATATCTGATTCCTCGCCTCTGTTTCCCCGCCTCTGATTCCCCGCCTCTGATTCCCCATATCTCATTCCCCGCTTCTGATTCCCCATCTCTGATTCCCGGACTCTGATTCCCAACCTCTGATTCCCGGCCTCTTATTCCCGGCATCTGATTCCGGCCTCTAATTCCCGGCCTCTGATTCCCTGCTTCTGATTCTGATTCCCCACCTCTGATTCCCCATCTCTGATTCCGCACATCCGATTCCCTGCCTCTGATTCCCCGCCCCTGATTCACCGCCTCTGATTCCCGGCCTCTGATTTCCCGCCTCTGATTCCCTGCCACTGATACCCCGCCCCTGATTCCCCACCTCTGATTCCCCATATCTGATTCCCCGCCTCTGTTTCCCCGCCTCTGATTCCCCGCCTCTGATTCCCCATATCTGATTCCCCGCCTCTGATTCCCCAACTCTGATTCCCCGCCTCTGATTCCCCAGCTCTGATTCCCCGCCTCTGATTCCCCGCATCTGATTCCCTGCATCTGATTCCAAGCCTCTGATTCCCTGCCTCTGATTCCCAACCTCTGATTCCCCAACTCTGATTCCCCATATCTGATTCCCCGCGTCTGTTTCCCCGCCTCTGATTCCCCGCCTCTGTTTCCCCATATCTAATTCCCAACCTCTGATGCCCCAACTCTGATTCCCTGCCTGTGATTCCCTGCTTCTGATTCTGATTCCCCACCTCTGATTCCCCATCTCTGATTCCGCACATCTAATTCCCTGCCTCTGATTCCCCATCTCTGATTCCCCATATCTGATTCCCCGCCTTCTGTTCCCCACCTCTGATTCCCCGCCTCTGTTTCCCCATATCTAAGTCCCCGACTCTGATTCCCCAAATTTGATTCCCCACCTCTGATTCCCCAGCTCTGATTCCCCGCCTCTGATTCCCCGCATCTGATTCCATGCATCTGATTCCCAGCCTCTGATTCCCTGCCTCTGATTCCCAACCTCTGATTCCCCACCTCTGATTCCCCATATCTGATTCCCGCCTCTGTTTCCCCGCCTCTGATTCCCCTCTTCTGTTTCCCCATATCTGATCCCCGCCTCTATTTGCCCGCCTCTGATTCCCCGCCTCTGTTTCCCCATATCTGATTCCCCGCCTCTGAATCCCCAACTCTGATTCCCTGCCTCTAATTTCCCAGCTCTGATTCCCAGCCTCTGATTCCCCGTGTCTGATTTCCTGCCTCTGATTCCCCGCCTCTGATTACCCATGTCTGATTCACCGCCTCTGATTCCCCACCTCTGATTCCCCATCTCTGATTCTGCACATCCGATTCCCTGCCTCTGATTCCCCGCCTCTGATTCACTGCCTCTGATTCCCCAGCTCTGATTCCCCGCCTCTGATTCCCCGCGTCTTATTCCCTGCTTCTGATTCTGATTCCCTGCCTCTGATTCCCCATCTCTGATTCCGCACATCTGATTCCCTGCCTCTGATTCCCCACCTCTGATTCCCCATATCTGATTCCCCGCCTCTGTTTCCCCGCCTCTGATTCCCCGCCTCTGTTTCCCCATATCTAAGTCCCCGCCTCTGATTCCCCAACTCTGATTCCCCACCTCTGATTCCCCAGCTCTGATTCCCCGCCTCTGATTCCCCGCATCTGATTCCCTGCATCTGATTCCCAGCCTCTGATTCCCTGCCTGTGATTCCCAACCTCTGATTCCCCACCTCTGATTCCCCATATCTGTTTCCCCGCCTCTGTTTCCCCGCCTCAGATTCCCCGCCTCTGTTTCCCCATATCTGATTCCCCGCCTCTATTTGCCCACCTCTGATTCCCCACCTCAGTTTCCCCATATCTGATTCCCCGCCTCAGAATCCCCAACTCTGATTCCCTGCATCTAATTCCCCAGCTCTGATTCCCCGCCTCTGATTCCCCGTGTCTGATTTCCTGCCTCTGATTCCCCGCCTCTGATTACCCATGTCTGATTCACCGCCTCTGATTCCCCACCTCTGATTCCCCATCTCTGATTCGGCACATCCGATTCCCTGCCTCTGATTCCCCGCCTCTGATTCCCCGCCTCAGATTCCCCGTGTCTGATTTCCTGCCTCTGATTCCCCGCCTCTGATTACCCATGTCTGATTCACCGCCTCTGATTCCCAACCTCTGATTCCACATCTCTGATTCCGCACATCCGATTCCCTGCTTCTGATTCCCCGCCTCTGATTCACAGCCTCTGATTCCCCAGCTCTGATTCCCCGCCTCAGATTCCCCGCGTCTTATTCCCTGCTTCTGATTCTGATTCCCTGCCTCTGATTCCCCATCTCTGATTCCGCACATCTGATTCCCTGCCTCTGATTCCCCACCTCTGATTCCCCATATCTGATTCCCCGCCTCTGTTTCCCCGCCTCTGATTCCCCGACTCTGTTTCCCCATATCTAAGTCCCCGCCTCTGATTCCCCAACTCTGATTCTCCACCTCTGATTCCCCAGCTCTGATTCCCCACCTCTAATTCCCCATATCTGATTCCCCGCCTCTGTTTCCCCGCCTCTGATTCCCCGCCACTGTTTCCCCATATCTGATTCCCCGCCTCTGAATCCCCAACTCTGATTCCCTGCATCTAATTCCCCAGCTCTGATTCCCCGCCTCTGATTCCCCGTGTCTGATTTCCTGCCTCTGATTCCCCGCCTCTGATTACCCATGTCTGATTCACCGCCTCTGATTCCCCACCTCTGATTCCCCATCTCTGATTCCGCACATCCGATTCCCTGCCTCTGATTCCCCGCCTCTGATTCACCGCCTCTGATTCCCGGCCTCTGATTTCCCGGCTCTGATTCCCTGCCACTGATACCCCGCCCCTGATTCCCCACCTCTGATTCCCCATATCTGATTCCCCGCCTCTGTTTCCCCGCCTCTGATTCCCCGCCTCTGATTCCCCATATCTGATTCCCCGCCTCTGATTCCTCAACTCTGATTCACAACCTCTGATTCCCCACCTCTGATTCCCCATATCTGATTACCCGCCTCTGTTTCCCCGCCTCTGATTCCACACCTCTGATTAACAATATCTGATTCCCCGCCTCTGATTCCCCACCTCTGATTCCCCGCCTCTGATTCGCCAGCTATGATTCCCCGCCTCTGATTCCCCAGCTCTGATTCCCCGCCTCTGATTCCCCGTGTTTGATTCCTTGCCTCTGATTCCCGGCCTCTGATTCCCCATCTCTGATTCACCGCCTTTGATTCGCCACCTCTGATTCCCCATATCTGATTCCCCGCCTCTGTTTCCCCGCTTCTGATTACCCGCCTCTGATTCCCCATATCTCATTCCCCGCCTCTGAATCCCCATCTCTGATTCCCGGACTCTGATTCCCCACCTCTGATTCCCTGCTTCTGATTCTGATTCCCTGCCTCTGATTCCCCATCTCTGATTGCGCACACCTGATTCCCTGCCTCTGATTCCCCACCTCTGATTCACCATATCTGATTCCCCGCCTCTGTTTCCCCGCCTCTGATTCCCCGCCTCTGTTTCCCAATATCTAAGTCCCCGCCTCTGATTCCCCATCTCTGATTCCCCACCTCTGATTCTCCAGCTCTGATTCCCCGCCTCTGATTCCCCGCATCTGATTCCCTGCATTTGATTCCAAGCCTCTGATTCCCTGCCTCTGATTCCCAACCTCTGATTCCCCACCTCTGATTTCCCATATCTGATTCCCCGCCTCTGTTTCCCCTCCTCTGATTCCCCGCCTCTGTTTCCCCATTTCTGATTCCCGGCCTCTGATTCCCCGCCTCTGATTCCCCGTCTCTGATTCCCTGCCTCTGATTCCCCATCTCCGATTCCGCACATCTGATTCCCTGCCTCTGATTCCCCGCCTCTGATTACCCGCCTCTGATTCCCTGCCTCTGATTCCCAACATCTGATTCCCCACCTCTGATTCCCCATATCTGATTCCCCGCCTGTTTCCCCGCCTCTGATTCCCCTCCTCGGATTCCCCAACTCTCATTCCCCGCCTCTGATTCCCCAGCTCTGATTCCCCGTGTTTGATTCCCTGCCTCTGATTCCCTGCCCTGATTCCCCATCTCTGTTTCACCGCCTTTGATTCGCCACCTCTGATTCCCCATATCTGATTCCCCGCCTCTGTTTCCCCGCCTCTGATTCCCTGCCTCTGATTCCCAACCTCTGATTCCACACCTCTGATTCCCCATATCTGATTCCTCGCCTCCGTTTCCCCGCCTCTGATTCCCCGCCCCTGTTTCCCCATATCTGATTCCCCGCCTCTGATTCCCCAACTCTGATTCCCCGCCTCTGATTCCCCAGCTCTGATTCCCCGCCTCTGTTTCCCAATATCTAAGTCCCCGCCTCTGATTCCCCAACTCTGATTCCCCACCTCTGATTCTCCAGCTCTGATTCCCCACCTCTGATTCCCCATCTCTGATTCCGCACATCTGATTCCCTGCCTCTGATTCCCCGACTCTGAATCCCCAGCTCTGATTCCCCGCCTCTGATTCCCCAACTCTGATTCCCCGCCTCTGATTCCCCAGCTCTGATTCCCCGCCTCTGATTCACCGCCTTTGATTCGCCACCTCTGAATCCCCATATTTGATTCCTCGCCTCTGTTTCCCCGCCTCTGATTCCCCGCCTCTGATTCCCCATATCTCATTCCCCGCCTCTGATTCCCCATCTCTGATTCCCGGACTCTGATTCCCAACCTCTGATTCCCGGCCTCTTATTCCCGGCATCTGATTCCGTCCTCTAATTCCCGGCCTCTGATTCCCTGCTTCTGATTCTGATTCCCCACCTCTGATTCCCCATCTCTGATTCCGCACATCCGATTCCCTGCCTCTGATTCCCCGCCCCTGATTCACCGCCTCTAATTCCCGGCCTCTGATTTCCCGCCCCTGATTCCCTGCCACTGATACCCCGCCCCTGATTCCCCACCTCTGATTCCCCATATCTGATTATCCGCCTCTGTTTCCCCGCCTCTGATTCCCCGCCTCTGATTCCCCATATCTGATTCCCCGCATCTGATTCCCTGCATCTGATTCCAAGCCTCTGATTCCCTGCCTCTGATTCCCAACCTCTGATTCCCCACCTCTGATTCCCCATATCTGATTCCCCGCCTCTGTTTCCCCGCCTCTGATTCGCCGCCTCTGTTTCCCCATATCTAATTCCCAACCTCTGATGCCCCAACTCTGATTCCCTGCCTCTGATGCCCCGCGTTCTATTCCCTGCCTCTGATTCCCCGCCTGTGATTCCCCATCTCTGATTCACCACCTCTGATTCCCCACCTCTGATTCCCCATATCTAATTCCCCGCCTCTGTTTTCCCGCCTCTGATTCCCCGCCTCTGATTCCCCATATCTGATTCCCCGCCTCTGAATCCCCAACTCTGATTCCCTGCCTCTGATTCCCTGCTTCTGATTCTGATTCCCCACCTCTGATTCCCCATCTCTGATTCCGCACATCTAATTCCCTGCCTCTGATTCCCCATCACTGATTCCCCATATCTGATTCCCCGCCTTCTGTTCCCCACCTCTGATTCCCCGCCTCTGTTTCCCCATATCTAAGTCCCCCACTCTGATTCCCCAACTTTGATTCCCCACCTCTGATTCCCCAGCTCTGATTCCCCGCCTCTGATTCCCCGCATCTGATTCCATGCATCTGATTCCCAGCCTCTGATTCCCTGCCTCTGATTCCCAACCTCTGATTCCCCACCTCTGATTCCCCATATCTGATTCCCGGCCTCTGTTTCCCCGCCTCTGATTCCCCTCCTCTCTTTCCCCATATCTGATCCCCGCCTCTATTTGCCCGCCTCTGATTCCCTGCCTCTAAGTTCCCAGCTCTGATTCCCCGCCTCTGATTCCCCAACTCTGAATCCCCGCCTCTGATTCCCCAGCTCTGATTCCCCGCCTCTGATTCCCCGCATCTGATTCCCTGCATCTGATTCCAAGCCTCTGATTCCCTGCCTCTGATTCCCAACCTCTGATTCCCCAACTCTGATTCCCCATATCTGATTCCCCGCGTCTGTTTCCCCGCCTCTGATTCCCCGCCTCTGTTTCCCCATATCTAATTCCCAACCTCTGATGCCCCAACTCTGATTCCCTGCCTCTGATTCCCCGCGTTCTATTCCCTGCCTCTGATACCCCGCCTGTGATTCCCCATCTCTGATTCACCACCTCTGATTCCCCACCTCTGATTCCCCATCTCTGATTCTGCACATCCGATTCCCTGCCTCTGATTCCCCGCCTCTGATTCACTGCCTCTGATTCCCCAGCTCTGATTCCCCGCCTCTGATTCCCCGCGTCTTATTCCCTGCTTCGGATTCTGATTCCCTGCCTCTGATTCCCCATCTCTGATTCCGCACATCTGATTCCCTGCCTCTGATTCCCAACCTCTGATTCCCCATATCTGATTCCCCGCCTCTGTTTCCCCGCCTCTGATTCCCCGCCTCTGTTTCCCCATATCTAAGTCCCCGCCTCTGATTCCCCAACTCTGATTCCCCACCTCTGATTCCCCAGCTCTGATTCCCCGCCTCTGATTCCCCGCATCTGATTCCCTGCATCTGATTCCCAGCCTCTGATTCCCTGCCTGTGATTCCCAACCTCTGATTCCCCACCTCTGATTCCCCATATCTGATTCCCCGCCTCTGTTTCCCCGCCTCAGATTCCCCGCCTCTGTTTCCCCATATCTGATTCCCCGCCTCTATTTGCCCACCTCTGATTCCCCACCTCAGTTTCCCCATATCTGATTCCCCGCCTCAGAATCCCCAACTCTGATTCCCTGCATCTAATTCCCCAGCTCTGATTCCCCGCCTCTGATTCCCCGTGTCTGATTTCCTGCCTCTGATTCCCCGCCTCTGATTACCCATGTCTGATTCACCGCCTCTGATTCCCCACCTCTGATTCCCCATCTCTGATTCGGCACATCCGATTCCCTGCCTCTGATTCCCCGCCTCTGATTCCCCGCCTCAGATTCCCCGTGTCTGATTTCCTGCCTCTGATTCCCCGCCTCTGATTACCCATGTCTGATTCACCGCCTCTGATTCCCAACCTCTGATTCCACATCTCTGATTCCGCACATCCGATTCCCTGCTTCTGATTCCCCGCCTCTGATTCACAGCCTCTGATTCCCCAGCTCTGATTCCCCGCCTCAGATTCCCCGCGTCTTATTCCCTGCTTCTGATTCTGATTCCCTGCCTCTGATTCCCCATCTCTGATTCCGCACATCTGATTCCCTGCCTCTGATTCCCCACCTCTGATTCCCCATATCTGATTCCCCGCCTCTGTTTCCCCGCCTCTGATTCCCCGACTCTGTTTCCCCATATCTAAGTCCCCGCCTCTGATTCCCCAACTCTGATTCCCCACCTCTGATTCCCCAGCTCTGATTCCCCACCTCTGATTCCCCATATCTGATTCCCCGCCTCTGTTTCCCCGCCTCTGATTCCCCGCCACTGTTTCCCCATATCTGATTCCCCGCCTCTGAATCCCCAACTCTGATTCCCTGCATCTAATTCCCCAGCTCTGATTCCCCGCCTCTGATTCCCCGTGTCTGATTTCCTGCCTCTGATTCCCCGCCTCTGATTACCCATGTCTGATTCACCGCCTCTGATTCCCCACCTCTGATTCCCCATCTCTGATTCCGCACATCCGATTCCCTGCCTCTGATTCCCCGCCTCTGATTCACCGCCTCTGATTCCCGGCCTCTGATTTCCCGGCTCTGATTCCCTGCCACTGATACCCCGCCCCTGATTCCCCACCTCTGATTCCCCATATCTGATTCCCCGCCTCTGTTTCCCCGCCTCTGATTCCCCGCCTCTGATTCCCCATATCTGATTCCCCGCCTCTGATTCCTCAACTCTGATTCACAACCTCTGATTCCCCACCTCTGATTCCCCATATCTGATAACCCGCCTCTGTTTCCCCGCCTCTGATTCCACACCTCTGATTAACAATATCTGATTCCCCGCCTCTGATTCCCCACCTCTGATTCCCCGCCTCTGATTCGCCAGCTATGATTCCCCGCCTCTGATTCCCCAGCTCTGATTCCCCGCCTCTGATTCCCCGTGTTTGATTCCCTGCCTCTGATTCCCGGCCTCTGATTCCCCATCTCTGATTCACCGCCTTTGATTCGCCACCTCTGATTCCCCATATCTGATTCCCCGCCTCTGTTTCCCCGCTTCTGATTCCCCGCCTCTGATTCCCCATATCTCATTCCCCGCCTCTGAATCCCCATCTCTGATTCCCGGACTCTGATTCCCCACCTCTGATTCCCGGCCTCTTATTCCCGGCATCTGATTCCGGCCTCTGATCCCCGGCCTCTGATTCCCTGCTTCTGATTCTGATTCCCTGCCTCTGATTCCCCATCTCTGATTGCGCACACCTGATTCCCTGCCTCTGATTCCCCACCTCTGATTCACCATATCTGATTCCCCGCCTCTGTTTCCCCGCCTCTGATTCCCCGCCTCTGTTTCCCAATATCTAAGTCCCCGCCTCTGATTCCCCATCTCTGATTCCCCACCTCTGATTCTCCAGCTCTGATTCCCCGCCTCTGATTCCCCGCATCTGTTTCCCCATATCTGATTCCCGGCCTCTGATTCCCCGCCTCTGATTCCCCGTCTCTGATTCCCTGCCTCTGATTCCCCATCTCCGATTCCGCACATCTGATTCCCTGCCTCTGATTCCCCGCCTCTGATTACCCGCCTCTGATTCCCTGCCTCTGATTCCCAACATCTGATTCCCCACCTCTGATTCCCCATATCTGATTCCCCGCCTGTTTCCCCGCCTCTGATTCCCCTCCTCGGATTCCCCAACTCTCATTCCCCGCCTCTGATTCCCCAGCTCTGATTCCCCGTGTTTGATTCCCTGCCTCTGATTCCCTGCCCTGATTCCCCATCTCTGTTTCACCGCCTTTGATTCGCCACCTCTGATTCCCCATATCTGATTCCCCGCCTCTGTTTCCCCGCCTCTGATTCCCTGCCTCTGATTCCCAACCTCTGATTCCACACCTCTGATTCCCCATATCTGATTCCTCGCCTCCGTTTCCCCGCCTCTGATTCCCCGCCCCTGTTTCCCCATATCTGATTCCCCGCCTCTGATTCCCCAACTCTGATTCCCCGCCTCTGATTCCCCAGCTCTGATTCCCCGCCTCTGTTTCCCAATATCTAAGTCCCCGCCTCTGATTCCCCAACTCTGATTCCCCACCTCTGATTCTCCAGCTCTGATTCCCCACCTCTGATTCCCCATCTCTGATTCCGCACATCTGATTCCCTGCCTCTGATTCCCCGACTCTGAATCCCCAGCTCTGATTCCCCGCCTCTGATTCCCCAACTCTGATTCCCCGCCTCTGATTCCCCAGCTCTGATTCCCCGCCTCTGATTCACCGCCTTTGATTCGCCACCTCTGAATCCCCATATTTGATTCCTCGCCTCTGTTTCCCCGCCTCTGATTCCCCGCCTCTGATTCCCCATATCTCATTCCCCGCCTCTGATTCCCCATCTCTGATTCCCGGACTCTGATTCCCAACCTCTGATTCCCGGCCTCTTATTCCCGGCATCTGATTCCGTCCTCTAATTCCCGGCCTCTGATTCCCTGCTTCTGATTCTGATTCCCCACCTCTGATTCCCCATCTCTGATTCCGCACATCCGATTCCCTGCCTCTGATTCCCCGCCCCTGATTCACCGCCTCTAATACCCGGCCTCTGATTTCCCGCCTCTGATTCCCTGCCACTGATACCCCGCCCCTGATTCCCCACCTCTGATTCCCCATATCTGATTCCCCGCCTCTGTTTCCCCGCCTCTGATTCCCCGCCTCTGATTCCCCATATCTGATTCCCCGCATCTGATTCCCTGCATCTGATTCCAAGCCTCTGATTCCCTGCCTCTGATTCCCAACCTCTGATTCCCCACCTCTGATTCCCCATATCTGATTCCCCGCCTCTGTTTCCCCGCCTCTGATTCGCCGCCTCTGTTTCCCCATATCTAATTCCCAACCTCTGATGCCCCAACTCTGATTCCCTGCCTCTGATGCCCCGCGTTCTATTCCCTGCCTCTGATTCCCCGCCTGTGATTCCCCATCTCTGATTCACCACCTCTGATTCCCCACCTCTGATTCCCCATATCTAATTCCCCGCCTCTGTTTTCCCGCCTCTGATTCCCCGCCTCTGTTTCCCCATATCTGATTCCCCGCCTCTGAATCCCCAACTCTGATTCCCTGCCTCTGATTCCCTGCTTCTGATTCTGATTCCCCACCTCTGATTCCCCATCTCTGATTCCGCACATCTAATACCCTGCCTCTGATTCCCCATCTCTGATTCCCCATATCTGATTCCCCGCCTTCTGTTCCCCACCTCTGATTCCCCGCCTCTGTTTCCCCATATCTAAGTCCCCGACTCTGATTCCCCAACTTTGATTCCCCACCTCTGATTCCCCAGCTCTGATTCCCCGCCTCTGATTCCCCGCATCTGATTCCATGCATCTGATTCCCAGCCTCTGATTCCCTGCCTCTGATTCCCAACCTCTGATTCCCCACCTCTGATTCCCCATATCTGATTCCCGGCTTCTGTTTCCCCGCCTCTGATTCCCCTCCTCTCTTTCCCCATATCTGATCCCCGCCTCTATTTGCCCGCCTCTGATTCCCTGCCTCTAAGTTCCCAGCTCTGATTCCCCGCCTCTGATTCCCCGTGTCTGATTTCCTGCTTCTGATTCCCCGCCTCTGATTACCCATGTCTGATTCACCGCCTCTGATTCCCCACCTCTGATTCCCCATCTCTGATTCCGCACATCCGATTCCCTGCCTCTGATTCCCCCCCTCTGATTCACTGCCTCTGATTCCCCAGCTCTGATTCCCCACCTCTGATTCCCCGCGTCTTATTCCCTGCTTCTGATTCTGATTCCCTGCCTCTGATTCCCCATCTCTGATTCCGCACATCTGATTCCCTGCCTCTGATTCCCCACCTCTGATTCCCCATATCTGATTCCCCGCCTCTGTTTCCCCGCCTCTGATTCCCCGCCTCTGTTTCCCCATATCTAAGTCCCCGCCTCTGATTCCCCAACTCTGATTCCCCACCTCTGATTCCCCAGATCTGATTCCCCGCCTCTGATTCCCCGCATCTGATTCCCTGCATCTGATTCCCAGCCTCTGATTCCCTGCCTGTGATTCCCAACCTCTGATTCCCCACCTCTGATTCCCCATATCTGATTCCCCGCCTCTGTTTCCCCACCTCTGATTCCCCGCCTCTGTTTCCCCATATCTGATTCCCCGCCTCTATTTGCCAACCTCTGATTCCCCACCTCAGTTTCCCCATATCTGATTCCCCGCCTCTGAATCCCCAACTCTGATTCCCTGCATCTAATTCCCCAGCTCTGATTCCCCGCGTCTGATTCCCCGTGTCTGATTTCCTGCCTCTGATTCCCCGCCTCTGATTACCCATGTCTGATTCACCGCCTCTGATTCCCCACCTCTGATTCCCCATCTCTGATTCCGCACATCCCATTCCCTGCCTCTGATTCCCCGCCTCTGATTCCCCGCCTCAGATTCCCCGTGTCTGATTTCCTGCCTCTGATTCCCCGCCTCTGATTACCCATGTCTGATTCACCGCCTCTGATTCCCCACCTCTGATTCCCCATCTCTGATTCCGCACATCCGATTCCCTGCTTCTGATTCCCCGCCTCTGATTCACAGCCTCTGATTCCCCAGCTCTGATTCCCCGCCTCAGATTCCCCGCGTCTTATTCCCTGCTTCTGATTCTGATTCCCTGCCTCTGATTCCCCATCTCTGATACCGCACATCTGATTCCCTGCCTCTGATTCCCCACCTCTGATTCCCCATATCTGATTCCCCGCCTCTGTTTCCCCGCCTCTGATTCCCAGCCTCTGTTTCCCCATATCTAAGTCCCCGCCTCTGATTCCCCAACTCTGATTCCCCACCTCTGATTCCCCACCTCTGATTCCCCACCTCTGATTCCCCATATCTGATTCCCCGCCTCTGAATCCCCAACTCTGATTCCCTGCATCTAATTCCCCAGCTCTGATTCCCCGCCTCTGATTCCCCATGTCTGATTTCCTGCCTCTGATTCCCCGCCTCTGATTACCCATGTCTGATTCACCGCCTCTGATTCCCCACCTCTGATTCCCCATCTCTGATTCCGCACATCCGATTCCCTGCCTCTGATTCCCCGCCTCTGATTCACCGCCTCTGATTCCCGGCCTCTGATTTCCCGCCTGTGATTCCCTGCCACTGATACCCCGCCCCTGATTCCCCACCTCTGATTCCCCATATCTGATTCCCCGCCTCTGTTTCCCCGCCTCTGATTCCCCGCCTCTGATTCCCCATATCTGATTCCCCGCCTCTGATTCCCCAACTCTGATTCCCCGCCTCTGATTCCCCAGCTCTGAATCCCCGCCTCTGATTCCCCGCGTCTGATTACCGGCCTCTGATTACCCGCCTCTGATTCTCCATCTCTGATTCACAACCTCTGATTCCCCACCTCTGATTCCCCATATCTGATTCCCCGCCTCTGTTTCCCCGCATCTGATTCCCCAGCTCTGATTAACAATATCTGATTCCCCGCCTCTGATTCCCCACCTCTGATTCCCCGCCTCTGATTCGCCAGCTATGATTCCCCGCCTCTGATTCCCCAGCTCTGATTCCCCGCCTCTGATTCCCCATGTTTGATTCCCTGCCTCTGATTCCCGGCCTCTGATTCCCCATGTCTGATTCACCGCCTTTGATTCGCCACCTCTGATTCCCCATATCTGATTCCCCGCCTCTGTTTCCCCGCCTCTGATTCCCCGCCTCTGATTCCACATATCTCATTCCCCG
Organism: Narcine bancroftii; assembly: GCF_036971445.1. Lineage (NCBI taxonomy): Eukaryota > Metazoa > Chordata > Chondrichthyes > Torpediniformes > Narcinidae > Narcine > Narcine bancroftii. Next base: position 158,085,908 of record NC_091473.1, on the reverse strand, counting down.
CCTCTGAATCCCCATCTCTGATTCCCGGACTCTGATTCCCCACCTCTGATTCCCGGCCTCTTATTCCCGGCATCTGATTCCGGCCTCTGATCCCCGGCCTCTGATTCCCTGCTTCTGATTCTGATTCCCTGCCTCTGATACCCCATCTCTGATTGCGCACATCTGATTCCCTGCCTCTGATTCCCCACCTCTGATTCCCCATATCTGATTCCCCGCCTCTGTTTCCCCGCCTCTGATTCCCCGCCTCTGTTTCCCAATATCTAAGTCCCCGCCTCTGATTCCCCAACTCTGATTCCCCACCTCTGATTCTCCAGCTCTGATTCCCCGCCTCTGATTCCCCGCATCTGATTCCCTGCATCTGATTCCAAGCCTCTGATTCCCTGCCTCTGATTCCCAACCTCTGATTCCCCACCTCTGATTTCCCATATCTGATTCCCCGCCTCTGTTTCCCCGCCTCTGATTCCCCGCCTCTGTTTCCCCATATCTGATTCCCGGCCTCTGATTCCCCGCCTCTGATTCCCCGCCTCTGATTCCCTGCCTCTGATTCCCCATCTCCGATTCCGCACATCTGATTCCCTGCCTCTGATTCCCCGCCTCTCATTCCCCGCCTCTGATTCCCTGCCTCTGATTCCCAACATCTGATTCCCCACCTCTGATTCCCCATATCTGATTCCCCGCCTGTTTCCCCGCCTCTGACTCCCCTCCTCTGATTCCCCAACTCTAATTCCCCGCCTCTGATTCCCCAGCTCTGATTCCCCGTGTTTGATTCCCTGCCTCTGATTCCCTGCCCTGATTCCCCATCTCTGTTTCACCGCCTTTGATTCGCCACCTCTGATTCCCCATATCTGATTCCCCTCCTCTGTTTCCCCGCCTCTGATTCCCTGCCTCTGATTCCCAACCTCTGATTCCACACCTCTGATTCCCCATATCTGATTCCTCGCCTCTGTTTCCCCGCCTCTGATTCCCCGCCCCTGTTTCCCCATATCTGATTCCCCGCCTCTGATTCAACTCTGATTCCCCGCCTCTGATTCCCCAGCTCTGATTCCCCGCCTCTGATTCCCCGTGTTTGATTCCCTGCCTCTGATTGCCCGCCTCTGATTCCCCATCTCTGATTCACCGCCTTTGATTCGCCACCTCTGATTCCCCATATCTGATTCCCCACCTCTGTTTCCCCGCCTCTGATTCCCCGCCTCTGATTCTCCATATCTCATTCTCCGCCTCTGAATCCCCATCTCTGATTCCCGGACTCTGATTCCCCACCTCTGATTCCCGGCCTCTTATTCCCAGCATCTGATTCCCGGCCTCTGATTCCCGGCCTCTGATTCCCCGCTTCTGATTCTGATTCCCTGCCTCTGATTCCCCATCTCTGATTCCGCACATCTGATTCCCTGCCTCTGATTCCCCACCTCTGATTCCGCATATCTGATTCCCCGCCTCTGTTTCCCCACCTCTGATTCCCCGCCTCTGTTTCCCCATATCTAATTCCCAACCTCTGATGCCCCAACTCTAATTCCCTGCCTCTGATTCCCCGCGTTCTATTCCCTGCCTCTGATTCCCCGCCTGTGATTCCCCATCTCTGATTCACCACCTCTGATTCCCCACCTCTGATTCCCCATATCTGATTCCCCGCCTCTGTTTCCCAACCTCTGATTCCACACCTCTGATTCCCCATATCTGATTCCCCGCCTCTGTTTCCCCGCCTCTGATTCCCAGCCCCTGTTTCCCCATATCTGATTCCCCGCCTCTGATTCCCCAACTCTGATTCCCCGCCTCTGATTCCCCAGCTCTGATTCCCCGCCTCTGATTCCCTGTGTTTGATTCCCTGCCTCTGATTCCCCGCCTCTGATTCCCCATCTCTGATTCACTGCCTTTGATTCGCCACCTCTGATTCCCCATATCTGATTCCCCACCACTGTTTCCACGCCTCAAATTCCCCGCCTCTGATTCTCCATATCTCATTCCCCGCCTTTGAATCCCCATCTCTGATTCCCGGACTCTGATTCCCCACCTCTGATTCCCGGCCTCTTACTCCCAGCATCTGATTCCTGGCCTCTGATTCCCCATATCTGATTCCCCGCTTCTGATTCTGATTCCCTGCCTCTGATTCCCCATCTCTGATTCCGCACATCTGATTCCCTGCCTCTGATTCCCCACCTCTGATTCCCCATATCTGATTCCCCGCCTCTGTTTCCCCACCTCTGATTCCCCGCCTCTGTTTCCCCATATCTAATGCCCAACCTCTGATGCCCCAACTCTGATTCCCTGCCTCTGATTCCCCGCGTTCTATTCCCTGCCTCTGATTCCCCGCCTGTGATTCCCCATCTCTGATTCACCACCTCTGATTCCCCACCTCTGATTCCCCATATCTAATTCCCCGCCTCTGTTTTCCCGCCTCTGATTCCCCGCCTCTGTTTCCCCATATCTGATTCCCCGCCTCTGAATCCCCAACTCTGATTCCCTGCCTCTGATTCCCCAGCTCTGATTCCCCACCTTTGATTCCCCCCGTCTGATTCCCAGCCTCTGAATCCCCGTGTCTGATTTCCTGCCTCTGATTCACCGCCTCTGATTCCCTATCTCTGACTCACCGCCTCTGATTCCCCACCTCTGATTCCCCATCTCTGATTCCGCACATCTGATTCCCTGCCTCTGATTCCCCGACTCAGATTCCCCGCCTCTGATTCCCCAACTCTGATTCCCCGCCTCTGATTCCCCGCCTCTGTTTCCCCGCCTCTGATTCCCCAGCTCTGATTAACAATATCTGATTCCCCGCCTCTGATTCCCCACCTCTGATTCCCCGCCTCTGATTCGCCAGCTATGATTCCCCGCCTCTGATTCCCCAGCTCTGATTCCCCGCCTCTGATTCCCCGTGTTTGATTCCCTGCCTCTGATTCCCGGCCTCTGATTCCCCATCTCTGATTCACCGCCTTTGATTCGCCACCTCTGATTCCCCATATCTGATTCCCCGCCTCTGTTTCCCCGCCTCTGATTCCCCGCCTCTGATTCCACATATCTCATTCCCCGCCTCTGAATCTCCATCTCTGATTCCCGGACTCTGATTCCCCACCTCTGATTCCCGGCCTCTTATTCCCGGCATCTGATTCCGGCCTCTGATCCCCGGCCTCTGATTCCCTGCTTCTGATTCTGATTCCCTGCCTCTGATTCCCCATCTCTGATTGCGCACATCTGATTCCCTGCCTCTGATTCCCCACCTCTGATTCCCCATATCTGATTCCCCGCCTCTGTTTCCCCGCCTCTGATTCCCCGCCTCTGTTTCCCAATATCTAATTCCCCGCCTCTGATTACCCAACTCTGATTCCCCACCTCTGATTCTCCAGCTCTGATTCCCCGCCTCTGATTCCCCGCATCTGATTCCCTGCATCTGATTCCAAGCCTCTGATTCCCTGCCTCTGATTCCCAAACTCTGATTCCCCACCGCTGATTTCCCATATCTGATTCCCCGCCTCTGTTTCCCCGCCTCTGATTCCCCGCCTCTGTTTCCCCATATCTGATTCCCGGCCTCTGATTCCCCGCCTCTGATTCCCCGCCTCTGATTCCCTGCCTCTGATTCCCCATCTCCGATTCCGCACATCTGATTCCCTGCCTCTGATTCCCCGCCTCTCATTCCCCGCCTCTGATTCCCTGCCTCTGATTCCCAACATCTGATTCCCCACCTCTGATTCCCCATATCTGATTCCCCGCCTGTTTCCCCGCCTCTGACTCCCCTCCTCTGATTCCCCAACTCTAATTCCCCGCCTCTGATTCCCCAGCTCTGATTCCCCGTGTTTGATTCCCTGCCTCTGATTCCCTGCCCTGATTCCCATCTCTGTTTCACCGCCTTTTATTCGCCACCTCTGCTTCCCCATATCTGATTCCCCTCCTCTGTTTCCCCGCCTCTGATTCCCCTCCTCTGTTTCCCCATATCTAATTCCCAACCTCTGATGCCCCAACTCTAATTCCCTGCCTCTGATTCCCCGCGTTCTATTCCCTGCCACTGATTCCCCGCCTGTGATTCCCCATCTCTGATTCACCACCTCTGATTCCCCACCTCTGATTCCCCATATCTGATTCCCCGCCTCTGTTTCCCAACCTCTGATTCCACACCTCTGATTCCCCATATCTGATTCCCCGCCTCTGTTTCCCCGCCTCTGATTCCCGGCCCCTGTTTCCCCATATCTGATTCCCCGCCTCTGATTCCCCAACTCTGATTCCCCGCCTCTGATTCCCCAGCTCTGATTCCCCGCCTCTGATTCCCTGTGTTTGATTCCCTGCCTCTGATTCCCCGCCTCTGAATCCCCATCTCTGATTCACTGCCTTTGATTCGCCACCTCTGATTCCCCATATCTGATTCCCCACCACTGTTTCCACGCCTCAAATTCCCCGCCTCTGATTCTCCATATCTCATTCCCCGCCTTTGAATCCCCATCTCTGATTCCCGGACTCTGATTCCCCACCTCTGATTCCCGGCCTCTTATTCCCAGCATCTGATTCCTGGCCTCTAATTCCCCATATCTGATTCCCCGCTTCTGATTCTGATTCCCTGCCTCTGATTCCCCATCTCTGATTCCGCACATCTGATTCCCTGCCTCTGATTCCCCACATCTGATTCCCCATATCTGATTCCCCGCATCTGTTTCCCCACCTCTGATTCCCCGCCTCTGTTTCCCCATATCTGATTCCCAAACTCTGATGCCCCAACTCTGATTCCCTGCCTCTGATTCCCCACGTTCTATTCCCTGCCTCTGATTCCCCGCCTGTGATTCCCCATCTCTGATTCACCACCTCTGATTCCCCACCTCTGATTCCCCATATCTAATTCCCCGCCTCTGTTTTCCCGCCTCTGATTCCCCGCCTCTGTTTCCCCATATCTGATTCCCCGCCTCTGAATCCCCAACTCTGATTCCCTGCCTCTGATTCCCCAGCTCTGATTCCCCACCTTTGATTCCCCCCGTCTGATTCCCAGCCTCTGAATCCCCGTGTCTGATTTCCTGCCTCTGATTCTCCGCCTCTGATTCCCTATCTCTGACTCACCGCCTCTGATTCCCCACCTCTGATTCCCCATCTCTGATTTTGCACATCTGATTCCCTGCCTCTGATTCCCCGACTCTGATTCCCAGCCTCTGATTCCCCAACTCTGATTCCCCGCCTCTGATTCCCCAGCTCTGATTCACCGCCTTTGATTCGCCACCTCTGATTCCCCATATCTGATTCCCCGCCTCTGTTTCCCCGCCTCTGATTCCCCGCCTCTGATTCCCCATATCTCATTCCCCGACTCTGAATCCCCATCTCTGATTCCCGGACTCTGATTCCCCACCTCTGATTCCCGGCCTCTTATTCCCGGCATCTGATTCCGGCCTCTGATTCCCGGCCTCTGATTCCCTGCTTCTGATTCTGATTCCCTGCCTCTGATTCCCCATCTCTGATTGCGCACATCTGATTCCCTGCCTCTGATTCCCCACCTCTGATTCCCCATATCTGATTTCCCGCCTCTGTTTCCCCGCCTCTGATTCCCCGCCTCTGTTTCCCAATATCTAAGTCCCCGCCTCTGATTCCCCAACTCTGATTCCCCACCTCTGATTCCCCAGCTCTGATTCCCCGCCTCTGATTCCCCGCATCTGATTCCCTGCATCTGATTCCAAGCCTCTGATTCCCTGCCTCTGATTCCCAACCTCTGATTCCCCACCTCTGATTCCCCATATCTGATTCCCCGCATCTGATTCCCTGCATCTGATTCCAAGCCTCTGATTCCCTGCCTCTGATTCCCAACCTCTGATTCCCCACCTCTGATTCCCCATATCTGATTCCCCGCCTCTGTTTCCCCGCCTCTGATTCCCCGCCTCTGTTTCCCCATATCTTATTCCCAACCTCTGATGCCCCAACTCTGATTCCCTGCCTCTGATACCCCCCGTTCTATTCCCTGCCTCTGATTCCCCGCCTGTGATTCCCCATCTCTGATTCACCACCTCTGATTCCCCACCTCTGATTCCCCATATCTAATTCCCCGCCTCTGTTTTCCCGCCTCTGATTCCCCGCCTCTGTTTCCCCATATCTGATTCCCCGCCTCTGAATCCCCAACTCTGATTCCCTGCCTCTGATTCCCTGCTTCTGATTCTGATTCCCCACCTCTGATTCCCCATCTCTGATTCCGCACATCTAATTCCCTGCCTCTGATTCCCCATCTCTGATTCCCCATATCTGATTCCCCGCCTTCTGTTCCCCGCCTCTGATTCCCCGCCTCTGTTTCCCCATATCTAAGTCCCCGACTCTGATTCCCCAACTTTGATTCCCCACCTCTGATTCCCCAGCTCTGATTCCCCGCCTCTGATTCCCCGCATCTGATTCCATGCATATGATTCCCAGCCTCTGATTCCCTGCCTCTGATTCCCAACCTCTGATTCCCCACCTCTGATTCCCCATATCTGATTCCCCGCCTCTGTTTCCCCGCCTCTGATTCCCCTCCTCTGTTTCCCCATATCTGATCCCTGCCTCTATTTGCCCGCCTCTGTTTCCCCGCCTCTTAATCCCCATATCTGATTCCCCGCCTCTGAATCCCCAACTCTGATTCCCTGCCTCTAATTTCCCAGCTCTGATTCCCCGCCTCTGATTCCCCGTGTCTGATTTCCTGCCTCTGATTCCCCGCCTCTGATTACCCATGTCTGATTCACCGCCTCTGATTCCCCACCTCTGATTCCCCATCTCTGATTCGGCACATCCGATTCCCTGCCTCTGATTCCCCGCCTCTGATTCACTGCCTCTGATTCCCCAGCTCTGATTCCCCGCCTCTGATTCCCCGCGTCTTATTCCCTGCTTCTGATTCTGATTCCCTGCCTCTGATTCCCCATCTCTGATTCCGCACATCTGATTCCCTGCCTCTGATTCCCCACCTCTGATTCCCCATATCTGATTCCCCGCCTCTGTTTCCCCTTCTCTGATTCCCCGCCTCTGTTTCCCCATATCAAAGTCCCCGCCTCTGATTCCCCAACTCTGATTCCCCACCTCTGATTCCCCAGCTCTGATACCCCGCCTCTGATTGCCCGCATCTGATTCCCTGCATCTGATTCCCAGCATCTGATTCCTGGCCTCTGATTCCCCATATCTGATTCCCCGCTTCTGATCCTGATTCCCTGCCTCTGATTCCCCATCTCTGATTCCGCACATCTGATTCCCTGCCTCTGATTCCCCACCTCTGATTCCCCATATCTGATTCCCCGCCTCTGTTTCCCCACCTCTGATTCCCCGCCTCTGTTTCCCCATATCTAATTCCCAACCTCTGATGCCCCAACTCTGATTCCCTGCCTCTGATTCCCCGCGTTCTATTCCCTGCCTCTGATTCCCCGCCTGTGATTCCCCATCTCTGATTCACCACCTCTGATTCCCCACCTCTGATTCCCCATATCTAATTCCCCGCCTCTGTTTTCCCGCCTCTGATTCCCCGCCTCTGTTTCCCCATATCTGATTCCCCTCCTCTGAATCCCCAACTCTGATTCCCTGCCTCTGATTCCCCAGCTCTGATTCCCCACCTTTGATTCCCCCCGTCTGATTCCCAGCCTCTGAATCCCCGTGTCTGATTTCCTGCCTCTGATTCACCGCCTCTGATTCCCTATCTCTGACTCACCGCCTCTGATTCCCCACCTCTGATTCCCCATCTCTGATTCCGCACATCTGATTCCCTGCCTCTGATTCCCCGACTCTGATTCCCCGCCTCTGATTCCCCAACTCTGATTCCCCGCCTCTGATTCCCCAGCTCTGATTCACCGCCTTTGATTCGCCACCTCTGATTCCCCATATCTGATTCCCCGCCTCTGTTTCCCCGCCTCTGATTCCCCGCCTCTGATTCCCCATATCTCATTCCCCGACTCTGAATCCCCATCTCTGATTCCCGGACTCTGATTCCCCACCTCTGATTCCCGGCCTCTTATTCCCGGCATCTGATTCCGGCCTCTGATTCCCGGCCTCTGATTCCCTGCTTCTGATTCTGATTCCCTGCCTCTGATTCCCCATCTCTGATTGCGCACATCTGATTCCCTGCCTCTGATTCCCCACCTCTGATTCCCCATATCTGATTTCCCGCCTCTGTTTCCCAGCCTCTGATTCCCCACCTCTGTTTCCCAATATCTAAGCCCCGCCTCTGATTCCCCAACTCTGATTCCCCACCACTGATTCCCCAGCTCTGATTCCCCGCCTCTGATTCCCCGCATCTGATTCCCTGCATCTGATTCCAAGCCTCTGATTCCCTGCCTCTGATTCCCAACCTCTGATTCCCCACCTCTGATTCCCCATATCTGATTCCCCGCATCTGATTCCCTGCATCTGATTCCAAGCCTCTGATTCCCTGCCTCTGATTCCCAACCTCTGATTCCCCACCTCTGATTCCCCATATCTGATTCCCCGCCTCTGTTTCCCCGCCTCTGATTCCCCGCCTGTTTCCCCATATCTTATTCCCAACCTCTGATGCCCCAACTCTGATTCCCTGCCTCTGATTCCCCGCGTTCTATTCCCTGCCTCTGATTCCCCGCCTGTGATTCCCCATCGCTGATTCACCACCTCTGATTCCCCACCTCTGATTCCCCATATCTAATTCCCCGCCTCTGTTTTCCCGCCTCTGATTCCCCGCCTCTGTTTCCCCATATCTGATTCCCCGCCTCTGAATCCCCAACTCTGATTCCCTGCCTCTGATTCCCCAGCTCTGATTCCCCACCTTTGATTCCCCCCGTCTGATTCCCAGCCTCTGAATCCCCGTGTCTGATTTCCTGCCTCTGATTCACCGCCTCTGATTCCCTATCTCTGACTCACCGCCTCTGATTCCCCACCTCTGATACCCCGCCTCTGATTCCCCGCATCTGATTCCCTGCATCTGATTCCCCATATCTGATTCCCCGCCTCTGATTCCCCAACTCTGATTCCCCGCCTCTGATTCCCCAGCTCTGAATCCCCGCCTCTGATTCCCCGCGTCTGATTACCGGCCTCTGATTCCCCGCATCTGATTCTCCATCTCTGATTCACAACCTCTGATACCCCACCTCTGATTCCCCATATCTGATTCCCCGCCTCTGTTTCCCCGCCTCTGATTCCCCAGCTCTGATTAACAATATCTGATTCCCCGCCTCTGATTCCCCACCTCTGATTCCCCGCCTCTGATTCGCCAGCTATGATTCCCCGCCTCTGATTCCCCAGCTCTGATTCCCCGCCTCTGATTCCCCGTGTTTGATTCCCTGCCTCTGATTCCCGGCCTCTGATTCCCCATCTCTGATTCACCGCCTTTCATTCGCCACCTCTGATTCCCCATATCTGATTCCCCGCCTCTGTTTCCCCGCCTCTGATTCCCCGCCTCTGATTCCCCATATCTCATTCCCCGCCTCTGAATCCCCATCTCTGATTCCCGGACTCTGATTCCCCACCTCTGATTCCCGGCCTCTTATTCCCGGCATCTGATTCCGGCCTCTGATCCCCGGCCTCTGATTCCCTGCTTCTGATTCTGATTCCCTGCCTCTGATTCCCCATCTCTGATTGCGCACATCTGATTCCCTGCCTCTGATTCCCCACCTCTGATTCCCCATATCTGATTCCCCGCCTCTGTTTCCCCGCCTCTGATTCCCCGCCTCTGTTTCCCAATATCTAAGTCCCCGCCGCTGATTCCCCAACTCTGATTCCCCACCTCTGATTCTCCAGCTCTGATTCCCCGCCTCTGATTCCCCGCATCTGATTCCCTGCATCTGATTCCAAGCCTCTGATTCCCTGCCTCTGATTCCCAACCTCTGATTCCCCACCTCTGATTCCCCACCTCTGATTCCCAATATCTGAATCCCCGCATCTGATTCCCTGCATCTGATTCCAAGCCTCTGATTCCCTGCCTCTGATTCCCAACCTCTGATTCCCCACCTCTGATTCCCCATATCTGATTCCCCGCCTCTGTTTCCCCGCCTCTGATTCCCCGCCTCTGATTCCCCATATCTTATTCCCAACCTCTGATGCCCCAACTCTGATTCCCTGCCTCTGATTCCCCGTGTTCTATTCCCTGCCTCTGATTCCCCGCCTGTGATTCCCCATCTCTGATTCACCACCTCTGATTCCCCACCTCTGATTCCCCATATCTAATTCCCCGCCTCTGTTTTCCCGCCTCTGATTCCCCGCCTCTGTTTCCCCATATCTGATTCCCCGCCTCTGAATCCCCAACTCTGATTCCCTGCCTCTGATTCCCTGCTTCTGATTCTGATTCCCCACCTCTGATTCCCCATCTCTGATTCCGCACATCTAATTCCCTGCCTCTGATTCCCCATCTCTGATTCCCCATTTCTGATTCCCCGCCTTCTGTTCCCCGCCTCTGATTCCCCGCCTCTGTTTCCCCATATCTAAGTCCCCGACTCTGATTCCCCAACTTTGATTCCCCACCTCTGATTCCCCAGCTCTGATTCCCCGCCTCTGATTCCCCGCATCTGATTCCATGCATATGATTCCCAGCCTCTGATTCCCTGCCTCTGATTCCCAACCTCTGATTCCCCACCTCTGATTCCCCATATCTGATTCCCCGCCTCTGTTTCCCCGCCTCTGATTCCCCTCCTCTGTTTCCCCATATCTGATCCCTGCCTCTATTTGCCCGCCTCTGTTTCCCCGCCTCTTTTTCCCCATATCTGATTCCCCGCCTCTGAATCCCCAACTCTGATTCCCTGCCTCTAATTTCCCAGCTCTGATTCCCCACCTCTGATTCCCCGTGTCTGATTTCCTGCCTCTGATTCCCCGCCTCTGATTACCCATGTCTGATTCACCGCCTCTGATTCCCCACCTCTGATACCCCATCTCTGATTCGGCACATCCGATTCCCTGCCTCTGATTCCCCGCCTCTGATTCACTGCCTCTGATTCCCCAGCTCTGATTCCCCGCCTCTGATTCCCCGCGTCTTATTCCCTGCTTCTGATTCTGATTCCCTGCCTCTGATTCCCCATCTCTGATTCTGCACATCTGATTCCCTGCCTCTGATTCCCCACCTCTGATTCCCCATATCTGATTCCCCGCCTCTGTTTCCCCTTCTCTGATTCCCCGCCTCTGTTTCCCCATATCAAAGTCCCCGCCTCTGATTCCCCAACTCTGATTCCCCACCTCTGATTCCCCAGCTCTGATACCCCGCCTCTGATTCCCCGCATCTGATTCCCTGCATCTGATTCCCAGCATCTGATTCCTGGCCTCTGATTCCCCATATCTGATTCCCCGCTTCTGATTCTGATTCCCTGCCTCTGATTCCCCATCTCTGATTCCGCACATCTGATTCCCTGCCTCTGATTCCCCACCTCTGATTCCCCATATCTGATTCCCCGCCTCTGTTTCCCCACCTCTGATTCCCCGCCTCTGTTTCCCCATATCTAATTCCCAACCTCTGATGCCCCAACTCTGATTCCCTGCCTCTGATTCCCCGCGTTCTATTCCCTGCCTCTGATTCCCCGCCTGTGATTCCCCATCTCTGATTCACCACCTCTGATTCCCCACCTCTGATTCCCCATATCTAATTCCCCGCCTCTGTTTTCCCGCCTCTGATTCCCCGCCTCTGTTTCCCCATATCTGATTCCCCTCCTCTGAATCCCCAACTCTGATTCCCTGCCTCTGATTCCCCAGCTCTGATTCCCCACCTTTGATTCCCCCCGTCTGATTCCCAGCCTCTGAATCCCCGTGTCTGATTTCCTGCCTCTGATTCACCGCCTCTGATTCCCTATCTCTGACTCACCGCCTCTGATTCCCCACCTCTGATTCCCCATCTCTGATTCCGCACATCTGATTCCCTGCCTCTGATTCCCCGACTCTGATTCCCCGCCTCTGATTCCCCAACTCTGATTCCCCGACTCTGATTCCCCAGCTCTGATTCACCGCCTTTGATTCGCCACCTCTGATTCCCCATATCTGATTCCCCGCCTCTGTTTCCCCGCCTCTGATTCCCCGCCTCTGATTCCCCATATCTCATTCCCCGACTCTGAATCCCCATCTCTGATTCCCGGACTCTGATTCCCCACCTCTGATTCCCGGCCTCTTATTCCCGGCATCTGATTCCGGCCTCTGATTCCCGGCCTCTGATTCCCTGCTTCTGATTCTGATTCCCTGCCTCTGATTCCCCATCTCTGATTGCGCACATCTGATTCCCTGCCTCTGATTCCCCACCTCTGATTCCCCATATCTGATTTCCCGCCTCTGTTTCCCAGCCTCTGATTCCCCGCCTCTGTTTCCCAATATCTAAGTCCCCGCCTCTGATTCCCCAACTCTGATTCCCCACCACTGATTCCCCAGCTCTGATTCCCCGCCTCTGATTCCCCGCATCTGATTCCCTGCATCTGATTCCAAGCCTCTGATTCCCTGCCTCTGATTCCCAACCTCTGATTCCCCACCTCTGATTCCCCATATCTGATTCCCCGCATCTGATTCCCTGCATCTGATTCCAAGCCTCTGATTCCCTGCCTCTGATTCCCAACCTCTGATTCCCCACCTCTGATTCCCCATATCTGATTCCCCGCCTCTGTTTCCCCGCCTCTGATTCCCCGCCTGTTTCCCCATATCTTATTCCCAACCTCTGATGCCCCAACTCTGATTCCCTGCCTCTGATTCCCCGCGTTCTATTCCCTGCCTCTGATTCCCCGCCTGTGATTCCCCATCGCTGATTCACCACCTCTGATTCCCCACCTCTGATTCCCCATATCTAATTCCCCGCCTCTGTTTTCCCGCCTCTGATTCCCCGCCTCTGTTTCCCCATATCTGATTCCCCGCCTCTGAATCCCCAACTCTGATTCCCTGCCTCTGATTCCCCAGCTCTGATTCCCCACCTTTGATTCCCCCCGTCTGATTCCCAGCCTCTGAATCCCCGTGTCTGATTTCCTGCCTCTGATTCACCGCCTCTGATTCCCTATCTCTGACTCACCGCCTCTGATTCCCCACCTCTGATACCCCGCCTCTGATTCCCCGCACCTGATTCCCTGCATCTGATTCCCCATATCTGATTCCCCGCCTCTGATTCCCCAACTCTGATTCCCCGCCTCTGATTCCCCAGCTCTGAATCCCCGCCTCTGATTCCCCGCGTCTGATTACCGGCCTCTGATTCCCCGCATCTGATTCTCCATCTCTGATTCACAACCTCTGATTCCCCACCTCTGATTCCCCATATCTGATTCCCCGCCTCTCTTTCCCCGCCTCTGATTCCCCAGCTCTGATTAACAATATCTGATTCCCCGCCTCTGATTCCCCACCTCTGATACCCCGCCTCTGATTCGCCAGCTATGATTCCCCGCCTCTGATTCCCCAGCTCTGATTCCCCGCCTCTGATTCCCCGTGTTTGATTCCCTGCCTCTGATTCCCGGCCTCTGATTCCCCATCTCTGATTCACCGCCTTTCATTCGCCACCTCTGATTCCCCATATCTGATTCCCCGCCTCTGTTTCCCCGCCTCTGATTCCCCGCCTCTGATTCCCCATATCTCATTCCCCGCCTCTGAATCACCATCTCTGATTCCCGGACTCTGATTCCCCACCTCTGATTCCCGGCCTCTTATTCCCGGCATCTGATTCCGGCCTCTGATCCCCGGCCTCTGATTCCCTGCTTCTGATTCTGATTCCCTGCCTCTGATTCCCCATCTCTGATTGCGCACATCTGATTCCCTGCCTCTGATTCCCCACCTCTGATTCCCCATATCTGATTCCCCGCCTCTGTTTCCCCGCCTCAGATTCCCCGCCTCTGTTTCCCAATATCTAAGTCCCCGCCGCTGATTCCCCAACTCTGATTCCCCACCTCTGATTCTCCAGCTCTGATTCCCCGCCTCTGATTCCCCGCATCTGATTCCCTGCATCTGATTCCAAGCCTCTGATTCCCTGCCTCTGATTCCCAACCTCTGATTCCCCACCTCTGATTTCCCATATCTGATTCCCCGCCTCTGTTTCCCCGCCTCTGATTCCCCGCCTCTGTTTCCCCATATCTGATTCCCGGCCTCTGATTCCCCGCCTCTGATTCCCCGCCTCTGATTCACTGCCTCTGATTCCCCATCTCCGATTCCGCACATCTGATTCCCTGCCTCTGATTCCCCGCCTCTCATTCCCCGCCTCTGATTCCCTGCCTCTGATTCCCAACATCTGATTCCCCACCTCTGATTCCCCATATCTGATTCCCCGCCTGTTTCCCCGCCTCTGACTCCTCTCCTCTGATTCCCCAACTCTAATTCCCCGCCTCTGATTCCCCAGCTCTGATTCCCCGTGTTTGATTCCCTGCCTCTGATTCCCTGCCCTGATTCCCCATCTCTGTTTCACCGCCTTTGATTCGCCACCTCTGATTCCCCATATCTGATTCCCCTCCTCTGTTTCCCCGCCTCTGATTCCCTGCCTCTGATTCCCAACCTCTGATTCCACACCTCTGATTCCCCATATCTGATTCCTCGCCTCTGTTTCCCCGCCTCTGATTCCCCGCCCCTGTTTCCCCATATCTGATTCCCCGCCTCTGATTCAACTCTGATTCCCCGCCTCTGATTCCCCAGCTCTGATTCCCCGCCTCTGATTCCCCGTGTTTGATTCCCTGCCTCTGATTGCCCACCTCTGATTCCCCATCTCTGATTCACCGCCTTTGATTCACCACCTCTGATTCCCCATATCTGATTCCCCACCTCTGTTTCCCCGCGTCTGATTCCCCGCCTCTGATTCTCCATATCTCATTCTCCGCCTCTGAATCCCCATCTCTGATTCCCGGACTCTGATTCCCCACCTCTGATTCCCGGCCTCTTATTCCCAGCATCTGATTCCCGGCCTCTGATTGCCGGCCTCTGATTCCCCGCTTCTGATTCTGATTCCCTGCCTCTGATTCCCCATCTCTGATTCAGCACATCTGACTCCCTGCCTCTGATTCCCCACCTCTGATTCCCCATATCTGATTCCCCGCCTCTGTTTCCGCGCCTCTGATTCCCCGCCTCTGTTTCCCCATATCTAATTCCCAACCTCTGATGCCCCAACTCTAATTCCCTGCCTCTGATTCCCCGCGTTCTATTCCCTGCCTCTGATTCCCCGCCTGTGATGCCCCATCTCTGATTCACCACCTCTGATTCCCCACCTCTGATTCCCCATATCTGATTCCCCGCCTCTGTTTCCCAACCTCTGATTCCACACCTCTGATTCCCCATATCTGATTCCCCGCCTCTGTTTCCCCGCCTCTGATTCCCGGCCCCTGTTTCCCCATATCTGATTCCCCGCCTCTGATTCCCCAACTCTGATTCCCCGCCTCTGATTCCCCAGCTCTGATTCCCCGCCTCTGATTCCCTGTGTTTGATTCCCTGCCTCTGATTCCCCGCCTCTGATTCCACATCTCTGATTCACTGCCTTTGATTCGCCACCTCTGATTCCCCATATCTGATTCTCCACCACTGTTTCCACGCCTCAAATTCCCCGCCTCTGATTCTCCATATCTCATTCCCCGCCTTTGAATCCCCATCTCTGATTCCCGGACTCTGATTCCCCACCTCTGATTCCCGGCCTCTTATTCCCAGCATCTGATTCCTGGCCTCTGATTCCCCATATCTGATTCCCCGCTTCTGATTCTGATTCCCTGCCTCTGATTCCCCATCTCTGATTCCGCACATCTGATTCCCTGCCTCTGATTCCCCACCTCTGATTCCCCATATCTGATTCCCCGCCTCTGTTTCCCCACCTCTGATTCCCCGCCTCTGTTTCCCCATATCTAATTCCCAACCTCTGATGCCCCAACTCTGATTCCCTGCCTCTGATTCCCCGCGTTCTATTCCCTGCCTCTGATTCCCCGCCTGTGATTCCCCATCTCTGATTCACCACCTCTGATTCCCCACCTCTGATTCCCCATATCTAATTCCCCGCCTCTGTTTTCCCGCCTCTGATTCCCCGCCTCTGTTTCCCCATATCTGATTCCCCTCCTCTGAATCCCCAACTCTGATTCCCTGCCTCTGATTCCCCAGCTCTGATTCCCCACCTTTGATTCCCCCCGTCTGATTCCCAGCCTCTGAATCCCCGTGTCTGATTTCCTGCCTCTGATTCACCGCCTCTGATTCCCTATCTCTGACTCACCGCCTCTGATTCCCCACCTCTGATTCCCCATCTCTGATTCCGCACATCTGATTCCCTGCCTCTGATTCCCCGACTCTGATTCCCCGCCTCTGATTCCCCAACTCTGATTCCCCGCCTCTGATTCCCCAGCTCTGATTCACCGCCTTTGATTCGCCACCTCTGATTCCCCATATCTGATTCCCCGCCTCTGTTTCCCCGCCTCTGATTCCCCGCCTCTGATTCCCCATATCTCATTCCCCGACTCTGAATCCCCATCTCTGATTCCCGGACTCTGATTCCCCACCTCTGATTCCCGGCCTCTTATTCCAGGCATCTGATTCCGGCCTCTGATTCCCGGCCTCTGATTCCCTGCTTCTGATTCTGATTCCCTGCCTCTGATTCCCCATCTCTGATTGCGCACATCTGATTCCCTGCCTCTGATTCCCCACCTCTGATTCCCCATATCTGATTTCCCGCCTCTGTTTCCCAGCCTCTGATTCCCCGCCTCTGTTTCCCAATATCTAAGTCCCCGCCTCTGATTCCCCAACTCTGATTCCCCACCACTGATTCCCCAGCTCTGATTCCCCGCCTCTGATTCCCCGCATCTGATTCCCTGCATCTGATTCCAAGCCTCTGATTCCCTGCCTCTGATTCCCAACCTCTGATTCCCAACCTCTGATTCCCCATATCTGATTCCCCGCATCTGATTCCCTGCATCTGATTCCAAGCCTCTGATTCCCTGCCTCTGATTCCCAACCTCTGATTCCCCACCTCTGATTCCCCATATCTGATTCCCCGCCTCTGTTTCCCCGCCTCTGATTCCCCGCCTGTTTCCCCATATCTTATTCCCAACCTCTGATGCCCCAACTCTGACTCCCTGCCTCTGATTCCCCGCGTTCTATTCCCTGCCTCTGATTCCCCGCCTGTGATTCCCCATCGCTGATTCACCACCTCTGATTCCCCACCTCTGATTCCCCATATCTAATTCCCCGCCTCTGTTTTCCCGCCTCTGATTCCCCGCCTCTGTTTCCCCATATCTGATTCCCCGCCTCTGAATCCCCAACTCTGATTCCCTGCCTCTGATTCCCTGCTTCTGATTCTGATTCCCCACCTCTGATTCCCCATCTCTGATTCCGCACATCTAATTCCCTGCCTCTGATTCCCCATCTCTGATTCCCCATATCTGATTCCCCGCCTTCTGTTCCCCGCCTCTGATTCCCCGCCTCTGTTTCCCCATATCTAAGTCCCCGACTCTGATTCCCCAACTTTGATTCCCCACCTCTGATTCCCCAGGTCTGATTCCCCGCCTCTGATTCCCCGCATCTGATTCCATGCATATGATTCCCAGCCTCTGATTCCCTGCCTCTGATTCCCAACCTCTGATTCCCCACCTCTGATTCCCCATATCTGATTCCCCGCCTCTGTTTCCCCGCCTCTGATTCCCCTCCTCTGTTTCCCCATATCTGATCCCTGCCTCTATTTGCCCGCCTCTGTTTCCCCGCCTCTTTTTCCCCATATCTGATTCCCCGCCTCTGAATCCCCAACTCTGATTCCCTGCCTCTAATTTCCCAGCTCAGATTCCCCGCCTCTGATTCCCCGTGTCTGATTTCCTGCCACTGATTCCCCGCCTCTGATTACCCATGTCTGATTCACCGCCTCTGATTCCCCACCTCTGATTCCCTATCTCTGATTCGGCACATCCGATTCCCTGCCTCTGATTCCCCGCCTCTGATTCACTGCCTCTGATTCCCCAGCTCTGATTCCCCGCCTCTGATTCCCCGCGTCTTATTCCCTGCTTCTGATTCTGATTCCCTGCCTCTGATTCCCCATCTCTGATTCCGCACATCTGATTCCCTGCCTCTGATTCCCCACCTCTGATTCCCCATATCTGATTCCCCGCCTCTGTTTCCCCTTCTCTGATTCCCCGCCTCTGTTTCCCCATATCTAAGTCCCCGCCTCTGATTCCTCAACTCTGATTCCCCACCTCTGATTCCCCAGCTCTGATTCCCCGCCTCTGATTCCCCGCATCTGATTCCCTGCATCTGATACCCAGCCTCTGATTCCCTGCCTGTGATTCCCAAACTCTGATTCCCCACCTCTGATTCCCCATATCTGATTCCCCGCCTCTGTTTCCCCGCCTCTGATTCCCCGCCTCTGTTTCCCCATATCTGATTCCCCGCCTCTATTTGCCCACCTCTGATTCCCCACCTCTGTTTCCCCATATCTGATTCCCCGCCTCTGAATCCCCAACTCTGATTCCCTGCATCTAATTCCCCACCTCTGATTCCCCATCTCTGATTCCGCACATCCGATTCCCTGCTTCTGATTCCCCGCCTCTGATTCACAGCTTCTGATTCCCCAGCTCTGATTCCCCGCCTCAGATTCCCCGCGTCTTATTCCCTGCTTCTGATTCCGATTCCCTGCCTCTGATTCCCCATCTCTGATTCCGCACATCTGATTCCCTGCCTCTGATTCCCCACCTCTGATTCCCCATATCTGATTCCCCGCCTCTGAATCCCCAACTCTGATTCCCTGCCTCTGATTCCCTGCTTCTGATTCTGATTCCCCACCTCTGATTCCCCATCTCTGATTCCGCACATCTAATTCCCTGCCTCTGATTCCCCGACTCTGATTCCCCACCTCTGATTCCCCAGCTCTGATTCCCCGCCTCTGATTCCCCGCATCTGATTCCCTGCATCTGATACCCAGCCTCTGATTCCCTGCCTGTGATTCCCAAACTCTGATTCCCCACCTCTGATTCCCCATATCTGATTCCCCGCCTCTGTTTCCCCGCCTCTGATTCCCCACCTCTGTTTCCCCATATCTGATTCCCCGCCTCTATTTGCCCACCTCTGATTCCCCACCTCTGTTTCCCCATATCTGATTCCCCGCCTCTGAATCCCCAACTCTGATTCCCTGCATCTAATTCCCCACCTCTGATTCCCCATCTCTGATTCCGCACATCCGATTCCCTGCTTCTGATTCCCCGCCTCTGATTCACAGCTTCTGATTCCCCAGCTCTGATTCCCCGCCTCAGATTCCCCGCGTCTTATTCCCTGCTTCTGATTCTGATTCCCTGCCTCTGATTCCCCATCTCTGATTCCGCACATCTGATTCCCTGCCTCTGATTCCCCACCT
Source organism: Narcine bancroftii (assembly GCF_036971445.1). Classification (NCBI taxonomy): domain Eukaryota; kingdom Metazoa; phylum Chordata; class Chondrichthyes; order Torpediniformes; family Narcinidae; genus Narcine; species Narcine bancroftii. The sequence continues at coordinate 158,066,755 of NC_091473.1, read as the reverse complement.
CTGATTCCCCATATCTGATTCCCCGTCTCTGTTTCCCCGCCTCTGATTCCCCGCCTCTGTTTCCCCATATCTAAGTCCCCGCCTCTGATTCCGCAACTCTGATTCCCCACCTCTGATACCCCAGCTCTGATTACCCACCTCTGATTCCCCATATCTGATTCCCTGCCTTTGATTCCCCGCCTCTGATTCCCCACCACTGTTTCCCCATATCTGATTCCCCGCCTCTGAATCCCCAACTCTGATTCCCTGCATCTAATTCCCCAGCTCTGATTCCCCGCCTCTGATTCCCCGTGTCTGATTTCCTGCCTCTGATTCCCCGCCTCTGATTACCCATGTCCGATTCACCGCCTCTGATTCCCCACCTCTGATTCCCCATCTCTGATTGCGCACATCTGATTCCCTGCCTCTGATTCCCCGCCTCTGATTCACCGCCTCTGATTCCCGGCCTCTGATTTCCTGCCTCTGATTCCCTGCCACTGATACCCCGCCCCTGATTCCCCACCTCTGATTCCCCATATCTGATTCCCCGCCTCTGTTTCCCCGCCTCTGATTCCCCGCCTCTGATTCCCCATATCTGATTCCCCGCCTCTGATTCCCCAACTCTGATTCCCCAGCTCTGAATCCCCGCCTCTGATTCCCCGCGTCTGATTACCGGCCTCTGATTCCCCACCTCTGATTCCCCATATCTGATTCCCCACCTCTGTTTCCCCGCCTCTGATTCCCCACCTCTGATTAACAATATCTGATTCCCCGCCTCTGATTCCCCACCTCTGATTCCCCGCCTCTGATTCGCCAGCTATGATTCCCCACCTCTGATTCCCCGCGTCTGATTCCCTGCCTCTGATTCCCCGCCTCTGATTCCACATCTCTGATTCACCACCTCTGATTCCCAGCGTCTGATTCCCCGCCTCTGATTCCCCATCTCTGATTCCCCATTTCTGAATCCCCATCTCTGATTCCCCAATTCTGATTCCCCGCCTCTGATTCCCCAGCTCTGAATCCTCGCCTCTGATTCCCTGCCTCTGATTCCCAACATCTGATTCCCCACCTCTGAATTCCCATATTGATTCCCTGTCTCTGATTCCCCGCCTCTGATTCCCCAACTCTGATTCCCCGCCTCTGATTCCCCAGCTCTGATTCCCCGCCTCTGATTCCCCGTGTTTGATTCCCTGCCTCTGATTCCCGGCCTCTGATTCCCCATCTCTGATTCACCGCCTTTCATTCGCCACCTCTGATTCCCCATATCTGATTCCCCGCCTCTGTTTCCCCGCCTCTGATTCCCCGCCTCTGATTCCCCATATCTCATTCCCCGCCTCTGAATCCACATCTCTGATTCCCGGACTCTGATTCCCCACCTCTGATTCCCGGACTCTTATTCCCGGCATCTGATTCCGGCCTCTGATTCCTGGCCTCTGATTCCCTGCTTCTGATTCTGATTCCCTGCCTCTGATTCCCCATCTCTGATTGCGCACATCTGATTCCCTGCCTCTGATTCCCCACCTCTGATTCCCCATATCTGATTTCCCGCCTCTGTTTCCCCGCCTCTGATTCCCCGCCTCTGTTTCCCAATATCTAAGTCCCCGCCTCTGATTCCCCAACTCTGATTCCCCACCTCTGATTCTCCAGCTCTGATTCCCCGCCTCTGATTCCCCGCATCTGATTCCCAGCATCTGATTCCAAGCCTCTGATTCCCTGCATCTGATTCCCAACCTCTGATTCCCCACCTCTGATTCCCCATATCTGATTCCCCGCCTCTGTTTCCCCGCCTCTGATTCCCCGCCTCTGTTTCCCCATATCTGATTCCCGGCCTCTGATTCCCCGCCTCTGATTCCCCGCCTCTGATTCCCTGCCTCTGATTCCCCATCTCCGATTCCGCACATCTGATACCCTGCCTCTGATTCCCCGCCTCTGATTCCCCGCCTCTGATTCCCTGCCTCTGATTCCCAACATCTGATCCCCACCTCTGATTCCCCATATCTGATTCCCCGCCTCTGTTTCCCCGCCTCTGATTCCCCTCCACTGATTCCCCAACTCTAATTCCCCGCCTCTGATTCCCCAGCTCTGATTCCCCGTGTTTGATTCCCTGCCTCTGATTCCCTGCCCTGATTCCCCATCTCTGTTTCACCGCCTTTGATTCGCCACCTCCGATTCCCCATATCTGATTCCCCGCCTCTGTTTCCCCGCCTCTGATTCCCTGCCTCTGATTCCCAACCTCTGATTCCACACCTCTGATTCCCCATATCTGATTCCCCACCTGTGTTTCCCCACCTCTGATTCCCCGCCCCTGTTTCCCCATATCTGATTCCCCGCCTCTGATTCCCCAACCCTGATTCCCCGCCTCTGATTCCCCAGCTCTGATTCCCCGCCTCTGATTCCCCGTGTTTGATTCCCTGCCTCTGATTGCCCGCCTCTGATTCCCCATCTCTGATTCACCGCCTTTGATTCGCCACCTCTGATTCCCCATATCTGATTCCCCGTCTCTGTTTCCCCGCCTCTGATTCCCCGCCTCTGATTCCCCATATCTCATTCCCCGCCTCTGAATCCCCATCTCTGATTCCCGGACTCTGATTCCCCACCTCTGATTCCCGGCCTCTTATTCCCGGCATCTGATTCCGGCCTCTGATTCCCGGCCTCTGATTCCCTGCTTCTGAATCTGATTCCCTGCCTCTGATTCCCCATCTCTGATTGCGCACATCTGATTCCCTGCCTCTGATTCCCCGCCTCTGATTCCCCGTGTTTGATTCCCTGCCTCTGATTGCCCGCCTCTGATTCCCCATCTCTGCTTCACCGCCTTTGATTCGCCACCTCTGTTTCCCCGCCTCGGATTCCCCGCCTCTGTTTCCCAATATCTAAGTCCCCGCCTCTGATTCCCCAACTCTGATTCCCCACCTCTGATGCTCCAGCTCTGATTCCCCGCCTCTGTTTCCCCATATCTATGTCCCCGCCTCTGATTCCGCAACTCTTATTCCCCACCTCTGATTCCCCAGCTCTGATTCCCCGCCTCTGATTCCCTGCATCTAATTCCCCAGCTCTGATTCCCCGCCTCTGATTCCCCGTGTCTGATTTCCTGCCTCTGATTCCACGCCTCTGATTACCCATGTCTGATTCACCGCCTCTGATTCCCCACCTCTGATTCCCCATCTCTGATTCCGCACATCCCATTCCCTGCCTCTGATTCCCCGCCTCTGATTCCCCGCCTCAAATTCCCCGTGTCTGATTCACCGCCTCTGATTCCCCACCTCTGATTCCCCATCTCTGATTCCGCACATCCGATTCCCTGCTTCTGATTCCCCGCCTCTGATTCACAGCCTCTGATTCCCCAGCTCTGATTCCCCGCCTCAGATTCCCCGCGTCTTATTCCCTGCTTCTGATTCTGATTCCCTGCCTCTGATTCCCCATCTCTGATTCCGCACATCTGATTCCCTGCCTCTGATTCCCCACCTCTGATTCCCCATATCTGATTCCCCGCCTCTGTTTCCCCGCCTCTGATTCCCCGCCTCTGTTTCCCCATATCTAAGTCCCCGCCTCTGATTCCCCAACTCTGATTCCCCACCTCTGATTCCCCATATCTGATTCCCCGCCTCTGTTTCCCCGCCTCCGATTCCCCGCCACTGTTTCCCCATATCTGATTCCCCGCCTCTGAATCCCCAACTCTGATTCCCTGCATCTAATTCCCCAGCTCTGATTCCCCGCCTCTGATTCCCCGTGTCTGATTTCCTGCCTCTGATTCCCCGCCTCTGATTACCCATGTCTGATTCACCGCCTCTGATTCCCCACCTCTGATTCCCCATCTCTGATTCCGCACATCCGATTCCCTGCCTCTGATTCCCCGCCTCTGATTCACCGCCTCTGATTCCCGGCCTCTGATTTCCCGCCTCTGATTCCCCATATCTGATTCCCCACCTCTGTTTCCCCGCCTCTGATTCCCCACCTCTGATTAACAATATCTGATTCCCCGCCTCTGATTCCCCACCTCTGATTCCCCGCCTCTGATTCGCCAGCTATGATTCCCCACCTCTGATTCCCCGCGTCTGATTCCCTGCCTCTGATTCCCCGCCTCTGATTCCACATCTCTGATTCACCACCTCTGATTCCCAGCGTCTGATTCCCCGCCTCTGATTCCCCATCTCTGATTCCCCATTTCTGATTCCCCATCTCTGATTCCCCAATTCTGATTCCCCGCCTCTGATTCCCCAGCTCTGAATCCTCGCCTCTGATTCCCTGACTCTGATTCCCAACATCTGATTCCCCACCTCTGAATTCCCATATTGATTCCCTGTCTCTGATTCCCCGCCTCTGATTCCCCAACTCTGATTCCCCGCCTCTGATTCTCCAGCTCTGATTCCCCGCCTCTGATTCCCCATGTTTGATTCCCTGCCTCTGATTCCCGGCCTCTGATTCCCCATCTCTGATTCACCGCCTTTCATTCGCAACCTCTGATTCCCCATATCTGATTCCCCGCCTCTGTTTCCCCGCCTCTGATTCCCCGCCTCTGATTCCCCATATCTCATTCCCCGCCTCTGAATCCCCATCTCTGATTCCCGGACTCTGATTCCCCACCTCTGATTCCCGGACTCTTATTCCCGGACTCTTATTCCCGGAATCTGATTCCGGCCTCTGATTCCTGGCCTCTGATTCCCTGCTTCTGATTCTGATTCCCTGCCTCTGATTCCCCATCTCTGATTGCGCACATCTGATTCCCTGCCTCTGATTCCACACCTCTGATTCCCCATATCTGATTCCCCGCCTGTGTTTCCCCACCTCTGATACCCCGCCCCTGTTTCCCCATATCTGATTCCCCGCCTCTGATTCCCCAACCCTGATTCCCCGCCTCTGATTCCCCAGCTCTGATTCCCCGCCTCTGATTCCCCGTGTTTGATTCCCTGCCTCTGATTGCCCGCCTCTGATTCCCCATCTCTGATTCACCGCCTTTGATTCGCCAGCTCTGATTCCCCATATCTGTTTCCCCGCCTCTGATTCCCCGCCTCTGATTCCCCATATCTCATTCCCCGCCTCTGAATCCCCATCTCTGATTCCCGGACTCTGATTCCCCACCTCTGATTCCCGGCCTCTTATTCCCGGCATCTGATTCCGGCCTCTGATTCCCGGCCTCTGATTCCCTGCTTCTGATTCTGATTCCCTGCCTCTGATTCCCCATCTCTGATTGCGCACATCTGATTCCCTGCCTCTGATTCCCCACCTCTGATTCCCCATATCTGATTCCCCGCCTCTGTTTCCCCGCCTCGGATTCCTCGCCTCTGTTTCCCAATATCTAAGTCCCCGCCTCTGATTCCCCAACTCTGATTCCCCACCTCTGATTCTCCAGCTCTGATTCCCCGCCTCTGTTTCCCCATATCTAAGTCCCCGCCTCTGATTCCGCAACTCTTATTCCCCACCTCTGATTCCCCAGCTCTGATTCCCCGCCTCTGATTCCCTGCATCTAATTCCCCAGCTCTGATTCCCCGCCTCTGATTCCCCGTGTCTGATTTCCTGCCTCTGATTCCACGCCTCTGATTACCCATGTCTGATTCACCGCCTCTGATTCCCCACCTCTGATTCCCCATCTCTGATTCCGCACATCCCATTCCCTGCCTCTGATTCCCCGCCTCTGATTCCCCGCCTCAAATTCCCCGTGTCTGATTCACCGCCTCTGATTCCCCACCTCTGATTCCCCATCTCTGATTCCGCACATCCGATTCCCTGCTTCTGATTCCCCGCCTCTGATTCACAGCCTCTGATTCCCCAGCTCTGATTCCCCGCCTCAGATTCCCCGCGTCTTATTCCCTGCTTCTGATTCTGATTCCCTGCCTCTGATTCCCCATCTCTGATTCTGCACATCTGATTCCCTGCCTCTGATTCCCCACCTCTGATTCCCCATATCTGATTCCCCGCCTCTGTTTCCCCGCCTCTGATTCCCCGCCTCTGTTTCCCCATATCTAAGTCCCCGCCTCTGATTCCCAAACTCTGATTCCCCACCTCTGATTCCCCATATCTGATTCCCCGCCTCTGTTTCCCCGCCTCTGATTCCCCGCCACTGTTTCCCCATATCTGATTCCCCGCCTCTGAATCCCCAACTCTGATTCCCTGCATCTAATTCCCCAGCTCTGATTCCCCGCCTCTGATTCCCCGTGTCTGATTTCCTGCCTCTGATTCCCCGCCTCTGATTACCCATGTGTGATTCACCGCCTCTGATTCCCCACCTCTGATTCCCCATCTCTGATTCCGCACATCCGATTCCCTGCCTCTGATTCCCCGCCTCTGATTCACCGCCTCTGATTCCCGGCCTCTGATTTCCCGCCTCTGATTCCCTGCCACTGATACCCCGCCCCTGATTCCCCACCTCTGATTCCCCATATCTGATTCCCCGCCTCTGTTTCCCCGCCTCTGATTCCCCGCCTCTGATTCCCCATATCTGATTCCCCGCCTCTGATTCCCCAACTCTGATTCCCCGCCTCTGATTCCCCAGCTCTGAATCCCCGACTCTGATTCCCCGCGTCTGATTACCGGCCTCTGATTCCCCGCCTCTGATTCTCCATCTCTGATTCACAACCTCTGATTCACCACCTCTGATTCCCCATATCTGATTCCCCGCCTCTGTTTCCCCGCCTCTGATTCCCCACCTCTGATTAACAATATCTGATTCCCCGCCTCTGATTCCCCACCTCTGATTCCCCGCCTCTGATTCGCCAGCTATGATTCCCCGCCTCTGATTCCCCAGCTCTGATTCCCCGCCTCTGATTCCCCGTGTTTGATTCCCTGCCTCTGATTCCCGGCCTCTGATTCCCCATCTCTGATTCACCGCCTTTGATTCGCCACCTCTGATTCCCCATATCTGATTCCCCACCTCTGTTTCCCCGCCTCTGATACCCGCCTCTGATTCCCCATATCTCATTCCCCACCTCTGAATCCCCATCTCTGATTCCCGGATTCTGATTCCCCACCTCTGATTCCCGGCCTCTTATTCCCGGCATCTGATTCCGGCCTCTGATCCCCGGCCTCTGATTCCCTGCTTCTGATTCTGATTCCCTGCCTCTGATTCCCCATCTCTGATTGCGCACATCTGATTCCCTGCCTCTGATTCCCCACCTCTGATTCCCCATATCTGATTCGCCGCCTCTGTTTCCCCGCCTCTGATTCCCCGCCTCTGTTTCCCAATATCTAAGTCCCCGCCTCTGATTCCCCAACTCTGATTCCCCACCTCTGATTCTCCAGCTCTGATTCCCCGCCTCTGATTCCCCATCTCTGATTCCGCACATCTGATTCCCTGCCTCTGATTCCCCGACTCTGATTCCCCAGCTCTGATTCCCCGCCTCTGATTCCCCAACTCTGATTCCCCGCCTCTGATTCCCCAGCTCTGATTCCCCGCCTCTGATTCCCCATCTCTGATTCCCCATCTCTGATTCCCCATCTCTGATTCCCCAATTCTGATTCCCCGCCTCTGATTCCCCAGCTCTGAATCCTCGCCTCTGATTCCCTGCCTCTGATTCCCAACATCTGATTCCCCACCTCTGACTTCCCATATTGATTCCCTGACTCTGATTCCCCGCCTCTGATTCCCCAACTCTGATTCCCCGCCTCTGATGCCCCAGCTCTGATTCCCCGCCTCTGATTCCCCGTGTTTGATTCCCTGCCTCTGATTCCCGGCCTCTGATTCCCCATCTCTGATTCACCGCCTTTCATTCGCCACCTCTGATTCCCCATATCTGATTCCCCGCCTCTGTTTCCCCGCCTCTGATTCCCCGCCTCTGATTCCCCATATCTCATTCCCCGCCTCTGAATCCCCATCTCTGATTCCCGGACTCTGATTCCCCACCTCTGATTCCCGGACTCTTATTCCCGGCATCTGATTCCGGCCTCTGATTCCTGGCCTCTGATTCCCTGCTTCTGATTCTGATTCCCTGCCTCTGATTCCCCACCTCTGATTGCGCACATCTGATTCCCTGCCTCTGATTCCCCACCTCTGATTCCCCATATCTGATTTCCCGCCTCTGTTTCCCCGCCTCTGATTCCCCGCCTCTGTTTCCCAATATCTAAGTCCCCGCCTCTGATTCCCCAACTCTGATTCCCCACCTCTGATTCTCCAGCTCTGATTCCCGGCCTCTGATTCCCCGCATCTGATTCCCTGCATCTGATTCCAAGCCTCTGATTCCCTGCCTCTGATTCCCAACCTCTGATTCCCACCCTCTGATTCCCCATATCTGATTCCCCGCCTCTGTTTCCCCGCCTCTGATTCCCCGCCTCTGTTTCCCCATATCTGATTCCCGGCCTCTGATTCCCCGCCTCTGATTCCCCGCCTCTGATTCCCTGCCTCTGATTCCCCATCTCCGAATCCGCACATCTGATACCCTGCCTCTGATTCCCCGCCTCTGATTCCCCGCCTCTGATTCCCTGCCTCTGATTCCCAACATTTGATTCCCCACCTCTGATTCCCCATATCTGATTCCCCGCCTCTGTTTCCCCGCCTCTGATTCCCCTCCTCTGATTCCCCAAATCTAATTCCCCGCCTCTGATTCCCCAGCTCTGATTCCCCGTGTTTGATTCCCTGCCACTGATTCCCTGCCCTGATTCCCCATCTCTGTTTCACCGCCTTTGATTCGCCACCTCTGATTCCCCATATCTGATTCCCCGCCTCTGTTTCCCCGCCTCTGATTCCCTGCCTCTGATTCCCAACCTCTGATTCCACACCTCTGATTCGCCATATCTGATTCCCCGCCTGTGTTTCCCCACCTCTGATTCCCCGCCCCTGTTTCCCCATATCTGATTCCCCGCCTCTGATTCCCCAGCCCTGATTCCCCGCCTCTGATTCCCCAGCTCTGATTCCCCGCCTCTGATTCCCTGCATCTAATTCCCCAGCTCTGATTCCCCGCCTCTGATTCCCCGTGTCTGATTTCCTGCCTCTGATTCCACGCCTCTGATTACCCATGTCTGATTCACCGCCTCTGATTCCCCACCTCTGATTCCCCATCTCTGATTCCGCACATCCCATTCCCTGCCTCTGACTCCCCGCCTCTGATTCCCCGCCTCAAATTCCCCGTGTCTGATTCACCGCCTCTGATTCCCCACCTCTGATTCCCCATCTCTGATTCCGCACATCCGATTCCCTGCTTCTGATTCCCCGCCTCTGATTCACAGCCTCTGATTCCCCAGCTCTGATTCCCCGCCTCAGATTCCCTGCTTCTGATTCTGATTCCCTGCGTCTGATTCCCCATCTCTGATTCCGCACATCTGATTCCCTGCCTCTGATTTCCCACCTCTGATTCCCCATATCTGATTCCCCGCCTATGTTTCCCCGCCTCTGATTCCCCGCCTCTGTTTCCCCATATCTAAGTCCCCGCCTCTGATTCCCCAACTCTGATTCCCCACCTCTGATTCCCCAGCTCTGATTCCCCACCTCTGATTCCCCATATCTGATTCCCCGCCTCTGTTTCCCCGCCTCTGATTCCCCGCCACTGTTTCCCCATATCTGATTCCCCGCCTCTGAATCCCCAACTCTGATTCCCTGCATCTAATTCCCCAGCTCTGATTCCCCGCCTCTGATTCCCCGTGTCTGATTTCCTGCCTCTGATTCCTGGCCTCTGATTCCCCATCTCTGATTCACCGCCTTTGATTCGCCACCTCTGATTCCCCATATCTGATTCCCCGCCTCTGTTTCCCCGCCTCTGATTCCCCACCTCTGATTCCCCATATCTCATTCCCCAGCTCTGAATCCCCATCTCTGATTCCCGGACTCTGATTCCCCACCTCTGATTCCCGGACTCTTATTCCCGGCATCTGATTCCGGCCTCTGATCCCCGGCCTCTGATTCCCTGCTTCTGATTCTGATTCCCTGCCTCTGATTCCCCATCTCTGATTGCGCACATCTGATTCCCTGCCTCTGATTCCCCACCTCTGATTCCCCATATCTGATTCCCCGCCTCTGTTTCCCCGCCTCTGATTCCCCGCCTCTGTTTCCCAATATCTAAGTCCCCGCCTCTGATTCCCCAACTCTGATTCCCCACCTCTGATTCTCCAGCTCTGATTCCCCGCCTCTGATTCCCCATCTCTGATTCCGCTCATCTGATTCCCTGCCTCTGAATCCCCGACTCTGATTCCCCAGCTCTGATTCCCCGCCTCTGATTCCCCAACTCTGAGTCCCCGCCTCTGATTCCCCAGCTCTGATTCCCCGCCTCTGATTCACCGCCTTTGATTCGCCACCTCTGAATCCCCATATCTGATTCCTCGCCTCTGTTTCCCCGCCTCTGATTCCCCGCCTCTGATTCCCCATATCTCATTCCCCGCCTCTGATTCCCCATCTCTGATTCCCGGACTCTGATTCCCAACCTCTGATTCCCGGCCTCTTATTCCCGGCAGCTGATTCCGGCCTCTAATTCCCGGCCTCTGATTCCCTGCTTCTGATTCTGATTCCCCACCTCTGATTCCCCATCTCTGATTCCGCACATCCGATTCCCTGCCTCTGATTCCCCGCCCCTGATTCACCGCCTCTGATTCCCGGCCTCTGATTTCCCGCCTCTGATTCCCTGCCACTGATACCCCGCCCCTGATTCCCCACCTCTGATTCCCCATATCTGATTCCCCGCCTCTGTTTCCCCGCCTCTGATTCCCCGCCTCTGATTCCCCGTGTTTGATTCCCTGCCTCTGATTCCCGGCCTCTGATTCCCCATCTCTGATTCACCGCCTTTCATTCGGCACCTCTGATTCCCCATATCTGATTCCCCGCCTCTGTTTCCCCGCCTCTGATTCCCTGCCTCTGATTCCCAACCTCTGATTCCACACCTCTGATTCGCCATATCTGATTCCCCGCCTGTGTTTCCCCACCTCTGATTCCCCGCCCCTGTTTCCCCATATCTGATTCCCCGCCTCTGATTCCCCAACCCTGATTCCCCGCCTCTGATTCCCCAGCTCTGATTCCCCGCCTCTGATTCCCCGTGTTTGATTCCCTGCCTCTGATTCCCGGCCTCTGATTCCCCATCTCTGATTCACCGCCTTTGATTCGCCACCTCTGATTCCCCATATCTGATTCCTCGTCTCTGTTTCCCCGCCTCTGATTCCCCGCCTCTGATTCCCCATATCTCATTCCCCGCCTCTGAATCCACATCTCTGATTCCCGGACTCTGATTCCCCACCTCTGATTCCCGGCCTCTTATTCCCGGCATCTGATTCCGGCCTCTGATTCCCGGCCTCTGATTCCCTGCTTCTGATTCTGATTCCCTGCCTCTGATTCCCCATCTCTGATTGCGCACATCTGATTCCCTGCCTCTGATTCCCCACCTCTGATTCCCCATATCTGATTCCCCGCCTCTGTTTCCCCGCCTCTGATTCCCCGCCTCTGTTTCCCAATATCTAAGTCCCCGCCTCTGATTCCCCAACTCTGATTCCCCACCTCTGATTCTCCAGCTCTGATTCCCCGCCTCTGTTTCCCCATATCTAAGTCCCCGCCTCTGATTCCCCAACTCTGATTCCCCACCTCTGATTCCCCAGCTCTGATTCCCCGCCTCTGATTCCCTGCATCTAATTCCCCAGCTCTGATTCCCCGCCTCTGATTCCCGTGTCTGATTTCCTGCCTCTGATTCCACGCCTCTGATTACCCATGTCTGATTCACCGCCTCTGATTCCCCACCTCTGATTCCCCATCTCTGATTCCGCACATCCCATTCCCTGCCTCTGACTCCCCGCCTCTGATTCCCCGCCTCAAATTCCCCGTGTCTGATTCACCGCCTCTGATTCCCCACCTCTGATTCCCCATCTCTGATTCCGCACATCCGATTCCCTGCTTCTGATTCCCCGCCTCTGATTCACAGCCTCTGATTCCCCAGCTCTGATTCCCCGCCTCAGATTCCCCGCGTCTTATTCCCTGCTTCTGATTCTGATTCCCTGCCTCTGATTCCCCATCTCTGATTCCGCACATCTGATTCCCTGCCTCTGATTTCCCACCTCTGATTCCCCATATCTGATTCCCCGCCTCTGTTTCCCCGCCTCTGATTCCCCGCCTCTGTTTCCCCATATCTAAGTCCCCGCCTCTGATTCCCCAACTCTGATTCCCCACCTCTGATTCCCCAGCTCTGATTCCCCACCTCTGATTCCCCATATCTGATTCCCCGCCTCTGTTTCCCCGCCTCTGATTCCCCGCCACTGTTTCCCCATATCTGATTCCCCGCCTCTGAATCCCCAACTCTGATTCCCTGCATCTAATTCCCCAGCTCTGATTCCCCGCCTCTGATTCCCCGTGTCTGATTTCCTGCCTCTGATTCCTGGCCTCTGATTCCCCATCTCTGATTCACCGCCTTTGATTCGCCACCTCTGATTCCCCATATCTGATTCCCCGCCTCTGTTTCCCCGCCTCTGATTCCCCACCTCTGATTCCCCATATCTCATTCCCCACCTCTGAATCCCCATCTCTGATTCCCGGACTCTGATTCCCCACCTCTGATTCCCGGACTCTTATTCCCGGAATCTGATTCCGGCCTCTGATCCCCGGCCTCTGATTCCCTGCTTCTGATTCTGATTCCCTGCCTCTGATTCCCCATCTCTGATTGCGCACATCTGATTCCCTGCCTCTGATTCCCCACCTCTGATTCCCCATATCTGATTCCCCGCCTCTGTTTCCCCGCCTCTGATTCCCCGCCTCTGTTTCCCAATATCTAAGTCCCCGCCTCTGATTCCCCAACTCTGATTCCCCACCTCTGATTCTCCAGCTCTGATTCCCCGCCTCTGATTCCCCATCTCTGATTCCGCTCATCTGATTCCCTGCCTCTGATTCCCCGACTCTGATTCCCCAGCTCTGATTCCCCGCCTCTGATTCCCCAACTCTGAGTCCCCGCCTCTGATTCCCCAGCTCTGATTCCCCGCCTCTGATTCACCGCCTTTGATTCGCCACCTCTGAATCCCCATATCTGATTCCTCGCCTCTGTTTCCCCGCCTCTGATTCCCCGCCTCTGATTCCCCATATCTCATTCCCCGCCTCTGATTCCCCATCTCTGATTCCCGGACTCTGATTCCCAACCTCTGATTCCCGGCCTCTTATTCCCGGCAGCTGATTCCGGCCTCTAATTCCCGGCCTCTGATTCCCTGCTTCTGATTCTGATTCCCCACCTCTGATTCCCCATCTCTGATTCCGCACATCCGATTCCCTGCCTCTGATTCCCCGCCCCTGATTCACCGCCTCTGATTCCCGGCCTCTGATTTCCCGCCTCTGATTCCCTGCCACTGATACCCCGCCCCTGATTCCCCACCTCTGATACCCCATATCTGATTCCCCGCCTCTGTTTCCCCGCCTCTGATTCCCCGCCTCTGATTCCCCGTGTTTGATTCCCTGCCTCTGATTCCTGGCCTCTGATTCCCCATCTCTGATTCACCGCCTTTCATTCGGCACCTCTGATTCCCCATATCTGATTCCCCGCCTCTGTTTCCCCGCCTCTGATTCCCCGCCTCTGATTCCCCATATCTCATTCCCCGCCTCTGAATCCCCATCTCTGATTCCCGGACTCTGATTCCCCACCTCTGATTCCCGGACTCTTATTCCCGGCATCTGATTCCGGCCTCTGATTCCTGGCCTCTGATTCTCTGCTTCTGATTCTGATTCCCTGCCTCTGATACCCCATCTCTGATTGCGCACATCTGATTCCCTGCCTCTGATTCCCCACCTCTGATTCCCCATATCTGATTTCCCGCCTCTGTTTCCCCGCCTCTGATTCCCCGCCTCTGTTTCCCAATATCTAAGTCCCCGCCTCTGATTCCCCAACTCTGATTCCCCACCTCTGATTCTCCAGCTCTGATTCCCCGCCTCTGATTCCCCGCATCTGATTCCCTGCATCTGATTCCAAGCCTCTGATTCCCTGCATCTGATTCCCAACCTCTGATTCCCCACCTCTGATTCCCCATATCTGATTCCCCGCCACTGTTTCCCCGCCTCTGATTCCCCGCCTCTGTTTCCCCATATCTGATTCCCGGCCTCTGATTCCCCGCCTCTGATTCCCCGCCTCTGATTCCCTGCCTCTGATTCCCCATCTCCGATTCCGCACATCTGATACCCTGCCTCTGATTCCCCGCCTCTGATTCCCCGCCTCTGATTCCCTGCCTCTGATTCCCAACATCTGATCCCCACCTCTGATTCCCCATATCTGATTCCCCGCCTCTGTTTCCCCGCCTCTGATTCCCCTCCTCTGATTCCCCAACTCTAATTCCCCGCCTCTGATTCCCCAGCTCTGATTCCCCGTGTTTGATTCCCTGCCTCTGATTCCCTGCCCTGATTCCCGATCTCTGTTTCACCGCCTTTGATTCGCCACCTCTGATTCCCCATATCTGATTCCCCGCCTCTGTTTCCCCGCCTCTGATTCCCTGCCTCTGATTCCCAACCTCTGATTCCACACCTCTGATTCCCCATATCTGATTCCCCGCCTGTGTTTCCCCACCTCTGATTCCCCGCCCCTGTTTCCCCATATCTGATTCCCCGCCTCTGATTCCCCAACCCTGATTCCCCGCCTCTGATTCCCCAGCTCTGATTCCCCGCCTCTGATTCCCCGTGTTTGATTCCCTGCCTCTGATTGCCCGCCTCTGATTCCCCATCTCTGATTCACCGCCTTTGATTCGCCACCTCTGATTCCCCATATCTGATTCCCCGTCTCTGTTTCCCCGCCTCTGATTCCCCGCCTCTGATTCCCCATATCTCATTCCCCGCCTCTGAATCCCCATCTCTGATTCCCGGACTCTGATTCCCCACCTCTGATTCCCGGCCTCTTATTCCCGGCATCTGATTCCGGCCTCTGATTCCCGGCCTCTGATTCCCTGCTTCTGATTCTGATTCCCTGCCTCTGATTGCCCATCTCTGATTGCGCACATCTGATTCCCTGCCTCTGATTCCCCACCTCTGATTCCCCATATCTGATTCCCCGCCTCTGTTTCCCCGCCTCGGATTCCCCGCCTCTGTTTCCCAATATCTAAGTCCCCGCCTCTGATTCCCCAACTCTGATTCCCCACCTCTGATTCTCCAGCTCTGATTCCCCGCCTCTGTTTCCCCATATCTAAGTCCCCGCCTCTGATTCCGCAACTCTTATTCCCCACCTCTGATTCCCCAGCTCTGATTCCCCGCCTCTGATTCCCTGCATCTAATTCCCCAGCTCTGATTCCCCACCTCTGATTCCCCGTGTCTGATTTCCTGCCTCTGATTCCACGCCTCTGATTACCCATGTCTGATTCACCGCCTCTGATTCCCCACCTCTGATTCCCCATCTCTGATTCCGCACATCCCATTCCCTTCCTCTGATTCCCCGCCTCTGATTCCCCGCCTCAAATTCCCCGTGTCTGATTCACCGCCTCTGATTCCCCACCTCTGATTCCCCATCTCTGATTCCGCACATCCGATTCCCTGCTTCTGATTCCCCGCCTCTGATTCACAGCCTCTGATTCCCCAGCTCTGATTCCCCGCCTCAGATTCCCCGCGTCTTATTCCCTGCTTCTGATTCTGATTCCCTGCCTCTAATTCCCCATCTCTGATTCCGCACATCTGATTCCCTGCCTCTGATTCCCCACCTCTGATTCCCCATATCTGATTCCCCGCCTCTGTTTCCCCGCCTCTAATTCCCCGCATCTGTTTCCCCATATCTAAGTCCCCGCCTCTGATTCCACAACTCTGATTCCCCACCTCTGATTCCCCATATCTGATTCCCCGCCTCTGTTTCCCCGCCTCTGATACCCCGCCACTGTTTCCCCATACCTGATTCCCCGCCTCTGAATCCCCAACTCTGATTCCCTGCATCTAATTCCCCAGCTCTGATTCCCCGCCTCTGATTCCCCGTGTCTGATTTCCTGCCTCTGATTCCCCGCCTCTGATTACCCATGTCTGATTCACCGCCTCTGATTCCCCACCTCTGATTCCCCATCTCTGATTCCGCACATCCGATTCCCTGCCTCTGATTCCCCGCCTCTGATTCACCGCCTCTGATTCCCGGCCTCTGATTTCCCGCCTCTGATTCCCCATATCTGATTCCCCACCTCTGTTTCCCCGCCTCTGATTCCCCACCTCTGATTAACAATATCTGATTCCCCGCCTCTGATTCCCCACCTCTGATTCCCCGCCTCTGATTCGCCAGCTATGATTCCCCACCTCTGATTCCCCGCGTCTGATTCCCTGCCTCTGATTCCCCGCCTCTGATTCCACATCTCTGATTCACCACCTCTGATTCCCAGCGTCTGATTCCCAGCCTCTGATTCCCCATCTCTGATTCCCCATTTCTGATTCCCCATCTCTGATTCCCCAATTCTGATTCCCCGCCTCTGATTCCCCAGCTCTGAATCCTCGCCTCTGATTCCCTGCCTCTGATTCCCAACATCTGATTCCCCACCTCTGAATTCCCATATTGATTCCCTGTCTCTGATTCCCCGCCTCTGATTCCCCAACTCTCATTCCCCGCCTCTGATTCCCCAGCTCTGATTCCCCGCCTCTGATTCCCCGTGTTTGATTCCCTGCCTCTGATTCCCGGCCTCTGATTCCCCATCTCTGATTCACCGCCTTCCATTCGCCACCTCTGATTCCCCATATCTGATTCCCCGCCTCTGTTTCCCCGCCTCTGATTCCCCGCCTCTGATTCCCCATATCTCATTCCCCGCCTCTGAATCCCCATCTCTGATTCCCGGACTCTGATTCCCCACCTCTGATTCCCGGACTCTTATTCCCGGCATCTGATTCCGGCCTCTGATTCCTGGCCTCTGATTCCCTGCTTCTGATTCTGATTCCCTGCCTCTGATTCCCCATCTCTGATTGCGCACATCTGATTCCCTGCCTCTGATTCCCCACCTCTGATTCCCCATATCTGATTTCCCGCCTCTGTTTCCCCGCCTCTGATTCCCCGCCTCTGTTTCCCAATATCTAAGTCCCCGCCTCTGATTCCCCAACTCTGATTCCCCACCTCTGATTCTCCACCTCTGATTCCCCGCCTCTGATTCCCCGCATCTGATTCCCTGCATCTGATTCCAAGCCTCTGATTCCCTGCATCTGATTCCCAACCTCTGATTCCCCACCTCTGATTCCCCATATCTGATTCCCCGCCTCTGTTTCCCCGCCTCTGATTCCCCGCCTCTGTTTCCCCATATCTGATTCCCGGCCTCTGATTCCCCGCCTCTGATTCCCCGCCTCTGATTCCCTGCCTCTGATTCCCCATCTCCGATTCCGCACATCTGATACCCTGCCTCTGATTCCCCGCCTCTGATTCCCCGCCTCTGATTCCCTGCCTCTGATTCCCAACATCTGATCCCCACCTCTGATTCTCCATATCTGATTCCCCGCCTCTGTTTCCCCGCCTCTGATTCCCCTCCTCTGATTCCCGGCCTCTTATTCCCGGCAGCTGATTCCGGCCTCTAATTCCCGGCCTCTGATTCCCTGCTTCTGATTCTGATTCCCCACCTCTGATTCCCCATCTCTGATTCCGCACATCCGATTCCCTGCCTCTGATTCCCCGCCCCTGATTCACCGCCTCTGATTCCCGGCCTCTGATTTCCCACCTCTGATTCCCTGCCACTGATACCCCGCCCCTGATTCCCCACCTCTGATTCCCCATATCTGATTCCCCGCCTCTGTTTCCCCGCCTCTGATTCCCCGCCTCTGATTCCCCGTGTTTGATTCCCTGCCTCTGATTCCCGGCCTCTGATTCCCCATCTCTGATTCACCGCCTTTCATTCGGCACCTCTGATTCCCCATATCTGATTCCCCGCCTCTGTTTCCCCGCCTCTGATTCCCCGCCTCTGATTCCCCATATCTCATTCCCCGCCTCTGAATCCCCATCTCTGATTCCCGGACTCTGATTCCCCACCTCTGATTCCCGGACTCTTATTCCCGGCATCTGATTCCGGCCTCTGATTCCTGGCCTCTGATTCCCTGCTTCTGATTCTGATTCCCTGCCTCTGATACCCCATCTCTGATTGCGCACATCTGATTCCCTGCCTCTGATTCCCCACCTCTGATTCCCCATATCTGATTTCCCGCCTCTGTTTCCCCGCCTCTGATTCCCCGCCTCTGTTACCCAATATCTAAGTCCCCGGCTCTGATTCCCCAACTCTGATTCCCCACCTCTGATTCTCCAGCTCTGATTCCCCGCCTCTGATTCCCCGCATCTGATTCCCTGCATCTGATTCCAAGCCTCTGATTCCCTGCATCTGATTCCCAACCTCTGATTCCCCACCTCTGATTCCCCATATCTGATTCCCCGCCACTGTTTCCCCGCCTCTGATTCCCCGCCTCTGTTTCCCCATATCTGATTCCCGGCCTCTGATTCCCCGCCTCTGATTCCCCGCCTCTGATTCCCTGCCTCTGATTCCCCATCTCCGATTCCGCACATCTGATACCCTGCCTCTGATTCCCCGCCTCTGATTCCCCGCCTCTGATTCCCTGCCTCTGATTCCCAACATCTGATCCCCACCTCTGATTCCCCATATCTGATTCACCGCCTCTGTTTCCCCGCCTCTGATTCCCCTCCTCTGATTCCCCAACTCTAATTCCCCGCCTCTGATTCCCCAGCTCTGATTCCCCGTGTTTGATTCCCTGCCTCTGATTCCCTGCCCTGATTCCCGATCTCTGTTTCACCGCCTTTGATTCGCCACCTCTGATTCCCCATATCTGATTCCCCGCCTCTGTTTCCCCGCCTCTGATTCCCTGCCTCTGATTCCCAACCTCTGATTCCACACCTCTGATTCCCCATATCTGATTCCCCGCCTCTGATTCCCCAACCCTGATTCCCCGCCTCTGATTCCCCAGCTCTGATTCCCCGCCTCTGATTCCCCGTGTTTGATTCCCTGCCTCTGATTGCCCGCCTCTGATTCCCCATCTCTGATTCACCGCCTTTGATTCGCCACCTCTGATTCCCCATATCTGATTCCCCGTCTCTGTTTCCCCGCCTCTGATTCCCCGCCTCTGATTCCCCATATCTCATTCCCCGCCTCTGAATCCCCATCTCTGATTCCCGGACTCTGATTCCCCACCTCTGATTCCCGGCCTCTTATTCCCGGCATCTGATTCCGGCCTCTGATTCCCGGCCTCTGATTCCCTGCTTCTGATTCTGATTCCCTGCCTCTGATTGCCCATCTCTGATTGCGCACATCTGATTCCCTGCCTCTGATTCCCCACCTCTGATTCCCCATATCTGATTCCCCGCCTCTGTTTCCCCGCCTCGGATTCCCCGCCTCTGTTTCCCAATATCTAAGTCCCCGCCTCTGATTCCCCAACTCTGATTCCCCACCTCTGATTCTCCAGCTCTGATTCCCCGCCTCTGTTTCCCCATATCTAAGTCCCCGCCTCTGATTCCGCAACTCTTATTCCCCACCTCTGATTCCCCAGCTCTGATTCCCCGCCTCTGATTCCCTGCATCTAATTCCCCAGCTCTGATTCCCCACCTCTGATTCCCCGTGTCTGATTTCCTGCCTCTGATTCCACGCCTCTGATTACCCATGTCTGATTCACCGCCTCTGATTCCCCACCTCTGATTCCCCATCTCTGATTCCGCACATCCCATTCCCTTCCTCTGATTCCCCGCCTCTGATTCCCCGCCTCAAATTCCCCGTGTCTGATTCACCGCCTCTGATTCCCCACCTCTGATTCCCCATCTCTGATTCCGCACATCCGATTCCCTGCTTCTGATTCCCCGCCTCTGATTCACAGCCTCTGATTCCCCAGCTCTGATTCCCCGCCTCAGATTCCCCGCGTCTTATTCCCTGCTTCTGATTCTGATTCCCTGCCTCTAATTCCCCATCTCTGATTCCGCACATCTGATTCCCTGCCTCTGATTCTCCAGCTCTGATTCCCCGCCTCTGTTTCCCCATATCTAAGTCCCCGCCTCTGATTCCGCAACTCTTATTCCCCGCCTCTGAATCCCCAACTCTGATTCCCTGCATCTAATTCCCCAGCTCTGATTCCCCGCCTCTGATTCCCCGTGTCTGATTTCCTGCCTCTGATTCCCCGCCTCTGATTACCCATGTCTGATTCACCGCCTCTGATTCCCCACCTCTGATTCCCCATCTCTGATTCCGCACATCCGATTCCCTGCCTCTGATTCCCCGCCTCTGATTCACCGCCTCTGATTCCCGGCCTCTGATTTCCCGCCTCTGATTCCCCATATCTGATTCCCCACCTCTGTTTCCCCGCCTCTGATTCCCCACCTCTGATTAACAATATCTGATTCCCCGCCTCTGATTCCCCACCTCTGATTCCCCGCCTCTGATTCGCCAGCTATGATTCCCCACCTCTGATTCCCCGCGTCTGATTC
Organism: Narcine bancroftii; assembly: GCF_036971445.1. Lineage (NCBI taxonomy): Eukaryota > Metazoa > Chordata > Chondrichthyes > Torpediniformes > Narcinidae > Narcine > Narcine bancroftii. Next base: position 158,046,509 of record NC_091473.1, on the reverse strand, counting down.
CCTGCCTCTGATTCCCCGCCTCTGATTCCACATCTCTGATTCACCACCTCTGATTCCCAGCGTCTGATTCCCCGCCTCTGATTCCCCATCTCTGATTCCCCATTTCTGATTCCCCATCTCTGATTCCCCAATTCTGATTCCCCGCCTCTGATTCCCCAGCTCTGAATCCTCGCCTCTGATTCCCTGCCTCTGATTCCCAACATCTGATTCCCCACCTCTGAATTCCCATATTGATTCCCTGTCTCTGATTCCCCGCCTCTGATTCCCCAACTCTGATTCCCCGCCTCTGATTCCCCAGCTCTGATTCCCCGCCTCTGATTCCCCGTGTTTGATTCCCTGCCTCTGATTCCCGGCCTCTGATTCCCCATCTCTGATTCACCGCCTTCCATTCGCCACCTCTGATTCCCCATATCTGATTCCCCGCCTCTGTTTCCCCGCCTCTGATTCCCCGCCTCTGATTCCCCATATCTCATTCCCCGCCTCTGAATCCCCATCTCTGATTCCCGGACTCTGATTCCCCACCTCTGATTCCCGGACTCTTATTCCCGGCATCTGATTCCGGCCTCTGATTCCTGGCCTCTGATTCCCTGCTTCCTATTCTGATTCCCTGCCTCTGATTCCCCATCTCTGATTGCGCACATCTGATTCCCTGCCTCTGATTCCCCACCTCTGATTCCCCATATCTGATTTCCCGCCTCTGTTTCCCCGCCTCTGATTCCCCGCCTCTGTTTCCCAATATCTAAGTCCCCGCCTCTGATTCCCCAACTCTGATTCCCCACCTCTGATTCTCCAGCTCTGATTCCCCGCCTCTGATTCCCCGCATCTGATTCCCTGCATCTGATTCCAAGCCTCTGATTCCCTGCATATGATTCCCAACCTCTGATTCCCCACCTCTGATTCCCCATATCTGATTCCCCGCCTCTGTTTCCCCGCCTCTGATTCCCCGCCTCTGTTTCCCCATATCTGATTCCCGGCCTCTGATTCCCCGCCTCTGATTCCCCGCCTCTGATTCCCTGCCTCTGATTCCCCATCTCCGATTCCGCACATCTGATACCCTGCCTCTGATTCCCCGCCTCTGATTCCCCGCCTCTGATTCCCTGCCTCTGATTCCCAACATCTGATCCCCACCTCTGATTCCCCATATCTGATTCCCCGCCTCTGTTTCCCCGCCTCTGATTCCCCTCCTCTGATTCCCCAACTCTAATTCCCCGCCTCTGATTCCCCAGCTCTGATTCCCCGTGTTTGATTCCCTGCCTCTGATTCCCTGCCCTGATTCCCCATCTCTGTTTCACCGCCTTTGATTCGCCACCTCTGATTCCCCATATCTGATTCCCCGCCTCTGTTTCCCCGCCTCTGATTCCCTGCCTCTGATTCCCAACCTCTGATTCCACACCTCTGATTCCCCATATCTGATTCCCCGCCTGTGTTTCCCCACCTCTGATTCCCCGCCCCTGTTTCCCCATATCTGATTCCCCGCCTCTGATTCCCCAACCCTGATTCCCCGCCTCTGATTCCCCAGCTCTGATTCCCCGCCTCTGATTCCCCGTGTTTGATTCCCTGCCTCTGATTGCCCGCCTCTGATTCCCCATCTCTGATTCACCGCCTTTGATTCGCCACCTCTGATTCCCCATATCTGGTTCCCCGTCTCTGTTTCCCCGCCTCTGATTCCCCGCCTCTGATTCCCCATATCTCATTCCCCGCCTCTGAATCCCCATCTCTGATTCCCGGACTCTGATTCCCCACCTCTGATTCCCGGCCTCTTATTCCCGGCATCTGATTCCGGCCTCTGATTCCCGGCCTCTGATTCCCTGCTTCTGATTCTGATTCCCTGCCTCTGATTCCCCATCTCTGATTGCGCACATCTGATTCCCTGCCTCTGATTCCCCACCTCTGATTCCCCATATCTGATTCCCCGCCTCTGTTTCCCCGCCTCGGATTCCCCGCCTCTGTTTCCCAATATCTAAGTCCCCGCCTCTTATTCCCCAACTCTGATTCCCCACCTCTGATTCTCCAGCTCTGATTCCCCGCCTCTGTTTCCCCATATCTAAATCCCCGCCTCTGATTCCGCAACTCTTATTCCCCACCTCTGATTCCCCAGCTCTGATTCCCCGCCTCTGATTCCCTGCATCTAATTCCCCAGCTCTGATTCCCCGCCTCTGATTCCCCATGTCTGATTTCCTGCCTCTGATTCCACGCCTCTGATTACCCATGTCTGATTCACCGCCTCTGATTCCCCACCTCTGATTCCCCATCTCTGATTCCGCACATCCCATTCCCTGCCTCTGATTCCCCGCCTCTGATTCCACGCCTCAAATTCCCCGTGTCTGATTCACCGCCTCTGATTCCCCACCTCTGATTCCCCATCTCTGATTCCGCACATCCGATTCCCTGCTTCTGATTCCCCGCCTCTGATTCACAGCCTCTGATTCCCCAGCTCTGATTCCCCGCCTCAAATTCCCCGCGTCTTATTCCCTGCTTCTGATTCTGATTCCCTGCCTCTGATTCCCCATCTCTGATTCCGCACATCTGATTCCCTGCCTCTGATTCCCCACCTCTGATTCCCCATATCTGATTCCCCGACTCTGTTTCCCCGCCTCTGATTCCCCGCCTCTGTTTCCCCATATCTAAGTCCCCGCCTCTGATTCCCCAACTCTGATTCCCCACCTCTGATTCCCCATATCTGATTCCCCGCCTCTGTTTCCCCGCCTCTGATTCCCCGCCACTGTTTCCCCATATCTGATTCCCCGCCTCTGAATCCCCAACTCTGATTCCCTGCATCTAATTCCCCAGCTCTGATTCCCCGCCTCTGATTCCCCGTGTCTGATTTCCTGCCTCTGATTCCCCGCCTCTGATTACCCATGTCAGATTCACCGCCTCTGATTCCCCACCTCTGATTCCCCATCTCTGATTCCGCACATCCGATTCCCTGCCTCTGATTCCCCGCCTCTGATTCACCGCCTCTGATTCCCGGCCTCTGATTTCCCGCCTCTGATTCCCTGCCACTGATACCCCGCCCCTGATGCCCCACCTCTGATTCCCCATATCTGATTCCCCGCCTCTGTTTCCCCGCCTCTGATTCCCCGCCTCTGATTCCCCATATCTGATTCCCCGCCTCTGATTCCCCAACTCTGATTCCCCGCCTCTGATTCCCCAGTTCTGAATCCCCGCCTCTGATTCCCCGCGTCTGATTACCGGCCTCTGATTCCCCGCCTCTGATTCTCCATCTCTGATTCACAACCTCTGATTCCCCACCTCTGATTCCCCATATCTGATTCCCCGCCTCTGTTTCCCCGCCTCTGATTCCCCACCTCTGATTAACAATATCTGATTCCCCGCCTCTGATTCCCCACCTCTGATTCCCCGCCTCTGATTCCCCGTGTTTGATTCCCTGCCTCTGATTCCCGGCCTCTGATTCCCCATCTCTGATTCACCGCCTTTGATTCGCCACCTCTGATTCCCCATATCTGATTCCCCGCCTCTGTTTCCCCGCCTCTGATACCCGCCTCTGATTCCCCATATCTCATTCCCCACCTCTGAATCCCCATCTCTGATTCCCGGACTCTGATTCCCCACCTCTGATTCCCGGCCTCTTATTCCCGGCATCTGATTCCGGCCTCTGATCCCCGGCCTCTGATTCCCTGCTTCTGATTCTGATTCCCTGCCTCTGATTCCCCATCTCTGATTGCGCACATCTGATTCCCTGCCTCTGATTCCCCACCTCTGATTCCCCATATCTGATTCGCCGCCTCTGTTTCCCCGCCTCTGATTCCCCGCCTCTGTTTCCCAATATCTAAGTCCCCGCCTCTGATTCCCCAACTCTGATTCCCCACCTCTGATTCTCCAGCTCTGATTCCCCGCCTCTGATTCCCCATCTCTGATTCCGCACATCTGATTCCCTGCCTCTGATTCCCCGACTCTGATTCCCCATCTCTGATTCCCCATCTCTGATTCCCCAATTCTGATTCCCCGCCTCTGATTCCCCAGCTCTGAATCCTCGCCTCTGATTCCCTGCCTCTGATTCCCAACATCTGATTCCCCACCTCTGACTTCCCATATTGATTCCCTGACTCTGATTCCCCGCCTCTGATTCCCCAACTCTGATTCCCCGCCTCTGATTCCCCAGCTCTGATTCCCCGCCTCTGATTCCCCGTGTTTGATTCCCTGCCTCTGATTCCCGGCCTCTGATTCCCCATCTCTGATTCACCGCCTTTCATTCGCCACTGATTCCCCATATCTGATTCCCCGCCTCTGTTTCCCCGCCTCTGATTCCCCGCCTCTGATTCCCCATATCTCATTCCCCGCCTCTGAATCCCCATCTCTGATTCCCGGACTCTGATTCCCCACCTCTGATTCCCGGACTCTTATTCCCGGCATCTGATTCCGGTCTCTGATTCCTGGCCTCTGATTCCCTGCTTCTGATTCTGATTCCCTGCCTCTGATTCCCCATCTCTGATTGCGCACATCTGATTCCCTGCCTCTGATTCCCCACCTCTGATTCCCCATATCTGATTTCCCGCCTCTGTTTCCCCGCCTCTGATTCCCCGCCTCTGTTTCCCAATATCTAAGTCCCCGCCTCTGATTCCCCAACTCTGATTCCCCACCTCTGATTCTCCAGCTCTGATTCCCCGCCTCTGATTCCCCGCATCTGATTCCCTGCATCTGATTCCAAGCCTCTGATTCCCTGCCTCTGATTCCCAACCTCTGATTCCCGCCCTCTGATTCCCCATATCTGATTCCCCGCCTCTGTTTCCCCGCCTCTGATTCCCCGCCTCTGTTTCCCCATATCTGATTCCCGGCCTCTGATTCCCCGCCTCTGATTCCCCGCCTCTGATTCCCTGCCTCTGATTCCCCATCTCCGATTCCGCACATCTGATACCCTGCCTCTGATTCCCCGCCTCTGATTCCCCGCCTCTGATTCCCTGCCTCTGATTCCCAACATTTGATTCCCCACCTCTGATTCCCCATATCTGATTCCCCGCCTCTGTTTCCCCGCCTCTGATTCCCCTCCTCTGATTCCCCAACTCTAATTCCCCGCCTCTGATTCCCCAGCTCTGATTCCCCGTGTTTGATTCCCTGCCACTGATTCCCTGCCCTGATTCCCCATCTCTGTTTCACCGCCTTTGATTCGCCACCTCTGATTCCCCATATCTGATTCCCCGCCTCTGTTTCCCCGCCTCTGATTCCCTGCCTCTGATTCCCAACCTCTGATTCCACACCTCTGATTCGCCATATCTGATTCCCCGCCTGTGTTTCCCCACCTCTGATTCCCCGCCCCTGTTTCCCCATATCTGATTCCCCGCCTCTGATTCCCCAACCCTGATTCCCCGCCTCTGATTCCCCAGCTCTGATTCCCCGCCTCTGATTCCCCGTGTTTGATTCCCTGCCTCTGATTCCCGGCCTCTGATTCCCCATCTCTGATTCACCGCCTTTGATTCGCCACCTCTGATTCCCCATATCTGATTCCCCGTCTCTGTTTCCCCGCCTCTGATTCCCCGCCTCTGATTCCCCATATCTCATTCCCCGCCTCTGAATCCCCATCTCTGATTCCCGGACTCTGATTCCCCACCTCTGATTCCCGGCCTCTTATTCCTGGCATCTGATTCCGGCCTCTGATTCCCGGCCTCTGATTCCCTGCTTCTGATTCTGATTCCCTGCCTCTGATTCCCCATCTCTGATTCCGCACATCTGATTCCCTGCCTCTGATTCCCCGACTCTGATTCCCCAGCTCTGACTCCCCGCCTCTGATTCCCCAACTCTGATTCCCCGCCTCTGATTCCCCAGCTCTGATTCCCCGCCTCTGATTCCCCATCTCTGATTCCCCATCTCTGATTCCCCATCTCTGATTCCCCAATTCTGATTCCCCGCCTCTGATTCCCCAGCTCTGAATCCTCGCCTCTGATTCCCTGCCTCTGATTCCCAACATCTGATTCCCCACCTCTGACTTCCCATATTGATTCCCTGCCTCTGATTCCCCGCCTCTGATTCCCCAACTCTGATTCCCCGCCTCTGATTCCCCAGCTCTGATTCCCCGCCTCTGATTCCCCGTGTTTGATTCCCTGCCTCTGATTCCCGGCCTCTGATTCCCCTTCTCTGATTCACCGCCTTTCATTCGCCACCTCTGATTCCCCATATCTGATTCCCCGCCTCTGTTTCCCCGCCTCTGATTCCCCGCCTCTGATTCCCCATATCTCATTCCCCGCCTCTGAATCCCCATCTCTGATTCCCGGACTCTGATTCCCCACCTCTGATTCCCGGACTCTTATTCCCGGCATCTGATTCCGGCCTCTGATTCCTGGCCTCTGATTCCCTGCTCCTGATTCTGATTCCCTGCCTCTGATTCCCCATCTCTGATTGCGCACATCTGATTCCCTGCCTCTGATTCCCCACCTCTGATTCCCCATATCTGATTTCCCGCTTCTGTTTCCCCGCCTCTGATTCCCCGCCTCTGTTTCCCAATATCTAAGTCCCCGCCTCTGATTCCCCAACTCTGATTCCCCACCTCTGATTCTCCAGCTCTGATTCCCCGCCTCTGATTCCCCGCATCTGTTTCCCTGCATCTGATTCCAAGCCTCTGATTCCCTGCCTCTGATTCCCAACCTCTGATTCCCACCCTCTGATTCCCCATATCTGATTCCCCGCCTCTGTTTCCCCACCTCTGATTCCCCGCCTCTGTTTCCCCATATCTGATTCCCGGCCTCTGATTCCCCGCCTCTGATTCCCCGCCTCTGATTCCCGGCCTCTGATTCCCCATCTCCGATTCTGCACATCTGATACCCTTTTCTGATTCCCCGCCTCTGATTCCCCGCCTCTGATTCCCTGCCTCTGATTCCCTGCCCTGATTCCCCATCTCTGTTTCACCGCCTTTGATTCGCCACCTCTGATTCCCCATATCTGATTCCCCGCCTCTGTTTCCCCGCCTCTGATTCCCTGCCTCTGATTCCCAACCTCTGATTCCACACCTCTGATTCCCCATATCTGATTCCCCGCCTGTGTTTCCCCACCTCTGATTCCCCGCCCCTGTTTCCCCATATCTGATTCCCCGCCTCTGATTCCCCAACCCTGATTCCCCGCCTCTGATTCCCCAGCTCTGATTCCCCGCCTCTGATTCCCCGTGTTTGATTCCCTGCCTCTGATTCCCGGCCTCTGATTCCCCATCTCTGATTCACCGCCTTTGATTCGCCACCTCTGATTCCCCATATCTGATTCCCCGTCTCTGTTTCCCCGCCTCTGATTCCCCGCCTCTGATTCCCCATATCTCATTCCCCGCCTCTGAATCCCCATCTCTGATTCCCGGACTCTGATTCCCCACCTCTGATTCCCGGCCTCTTATTCCCGGCATCTGATTCCGGCCTCTGAGTCCCGGCCTCTGATTCCCTGCTTCTGATTCTGATTCCCTGCCTCTGATTCCCCATCTCTGATTGCGCACATCTGATTCCCTGCCTCTGATTCCCAACCTCTGATTCCCCATATCTGATTCCCCGCCTCTGTTTCCCCGCCTCTGATTCCCCGCCTCTGTTTCCCAATATCTAACTCCCCGCCTCTGATTCCCCAACTCTGATTCCCCACCTCTGATACTCCAGCTCTGATTCCCCACCTCTGTTTCCCCATATCTAAGTCCCCGCCTCTGATTCCCCAACTCTGATTCCCCACCTCTGATTCCCCAGCTCTTATTCCCCGCCTCTGATTCCCTGCATCTAATTCCCCAGCTCTGATTCCCCGCCTCTGATTCCCCGTGTCTGATTTCCTGCCTCTGATTCCACGCCTCTGATTACCCATGTCTGATTCACCGCCTCTGATTCCCCACCTCTGATTCCCCATCTCTGATTCCGCACATCCCATTCCCTGCCTCTGATTCCCCGTCTCTGATTCCCCGCCTCAAATTCCCCGTGTCTGATTCACCGCCTCTGATTCCCCACCTCTGATTCCCCATCTCTGATTCCGCACATCCGATTCCCTGCTTCTGATTCCCCGCCTCTGATTCACAGCCTCTGATTCCCCAGCTCTGATTCCCCGCCTCAGATTCCCCGCGTCTTATTCCCTGCTTCTGATTCTGATTCCCTGCCTCTGATTCCCCATCTCTGATTCCGCACATCTGATTCCCTGCCTCTGATTCCCCACCTCTGATTCCCCATATCTGATTCCCCGCCTCTGTTTCCCCGCCTCTGATTCCCCGCCTCTGTTTCCCCATATCTAAGTCCCCGCCTCTGATTCCCCAACTCTGATTCCCCACTTCTGATTCCCCAGCTCTGATTCCCCACCTCTGATTCCCCATATCTGATTCCCCGCCTCTGTTTCCCCGCCTCTGATTCCCCGCCACTGTTTCCCCATATCTGATTCCCCGCCTCTGAATCCCCAACTCTGATTCCCTGCATCTAATTCCCCAGCTCTGATTCCCCGCCTCTGATTCCCCGTGTCTGATGTCCTGCCTCTGATTCCCCGCCTCTGATTACCCATGTCTGATTCACCGCCTCTGATTCCCCACCTCTGATTCCCCATCTCTGATTCCGCACATCCGATTCCCTGCTTCTGATTCCCCGCCTCTGATTCACCGCGTCTCATTACCGGCCTCTGATTCCCCGCCTCTGATTCTCCATCTCTGATTCACAACCTCTGATTCCCCACCTCTGATTCCCCATATCTGATTCCCCGCCTCTGTTTCCCCGCCTCTGATTCCCCACCTCTGATTAACAATATCTGATTCCCCGCCTCTGATTCCCCACCTCTGATTCCCCGCCTCTGATTCGCCAGCTATGATTCCCCGCCTCTGATTCCCCAGCTCTGATTCCCCGCCTCTGATTCCCCGTGTTTCATTCCCTGCCTCTGATTCCCGGCCTCTGATTCCCCATCTCTGATTCACCGCCTTTGATTCGCCACCTCTGATTCCCCATATCTGATTCCCCGCCTCTGTTTCCCCGCCTCTGATTCCCCGCCTCTGATTCCCCATATCTCATTCCCCACCTCTGAATCCCCATCTCTGATTCCCGGACTCTGATTCCCCACCTCTGATTCCCGGCCTCTTATTCCCGGCATCTGATTCCGGCCTCTGATCCCCGGCCTCTGATTCCCTGCTTCTGATTCTGATTCCCTGCCTCTGATTCCCCATCTCTGATTGCGCACATCTGATTCCCTGCCTCTGATTCCCCACCTCTGATTCCCCATATCTGATTCCCCGCCTCTGTTTCCCCGCCTCTGATTCCCCGCCTCTGTTTCCCAATATCTAAGTCCCCGCCTCTGATTCCCCAACTCTGATTCCCCAACTCTGATTCCCCACCTCTGATTCTCCAGCTCTGATTCCCCGCCTCTGATTCCCCATCTCTGATTCCGCTCATCTGATTCCCTGCCTCTGATTCCCCGACTCTGATTCCCCAGCTCTGATTCCCCGCCTCTGATTCCCCAACTCTGATTCACCGCCTTTGATTCGCCACCTCTGAATCCCCATATCTGATTCCTCGCCTCTGTTTCACCGCCTCTGATTCCCCGCCTCTGATTCCCCATATCTCATTCCCCGCCTCTGATTCCCCATCTCTGATTCCCGGACTCTGATTCCCAACCTCTGATTCCCGGCCTCTTATTCCCGGCATCTGATTCCGGCCTCTAATTCCCGGCCTCTGATTCCCTGCTTCTGATTCTGATTCCCCACCTCTGATTCCCCATCTCTGATTCCGCACATCCGATTCCCTGCCTCTGATTCCCCGCCCCTGATTCACCGCCTCTGATTCCCGGCCTCTGATTTCCCGCCTCTGATTCCCTGCCACTGATACCCCGCCCGTGATTCCCCACCTCTGATTCCCCATATCTGATTCCCCGCCTCTGTTTCCCCGCCTCTGATTCCCCGCCTCTGATTCCCCATATCTGATTCCCCGCCTCTGATTCCCCAACTCTGATTCCCCGCCTCTGATTCCCCAGCTCTGATTCCCCGCCTCTGATTCCCCGCATCTGATTCCCTGCATCTGATTCCAAGCCTCTGATTCCCTGCCTCTGATTCCCAACCTCTGATTCCCCACCTGTGATTCCCCATATCTGATTCCCCGCCTCTGTTTCCCCGCCTCTGATTCCCGCCTCTGTTTCCCCATATCTAATTCCCAACCTCTGATGCCCCAACTCTGATTCCCTGCCTCTGATTCCCCGCGTTCTATTCCCTGCCTCTGATTCCCCGCCTGTGATTCCCCATCTCTGATTCACCACCTCTGATTCCCCACATCTGATTCCCCATATCTAATTCCCCGCCTCTGTTTTCCCGCCTCTGATTCCCCGCCTCTGTTTCCCCATATCTGATTCCCCGCCTCTGAATCCCCAACTCTGATTCCCTGCCTCTGATTCCCTGCTTCTGATTCTGATTCCCCACCTCTGATTCCCTATCTCTGATTCCGCACATCTAATTCCCTGCCTCTGATTCCCCATCTCTGATTCCCCATATCTGATTCCCCGCCTTCTGTTCCCCACCTCTGATTCCCCGCCTCTGGTTCCCCATATCTAAGTCCCCGACTCTGATTCCCCAACTCTGATTCCCCGCCTCTGATTCCCCGCATCTGATTCCCTGCATCTGATTCCAAGCCTCTGATTCCCTGCATCTGATTCCCAACCTCTGATTCCCCACCTCTGATTCCCCATATCTGATTCCCCGCCTCTGTTTCCCCGCCTCTGATTCCCCGCCTCTGTTTCCCCATATCTGATTCCCGGCCTCTGATTCCCCGCCTCTGATTCCCCGCCTCTGATTCCCTGCCTCTGATTCCCCATCTCCGATTCCGCACATCTGATTCCCTGCCTCTGATTCCCCGCCTCTGATTCCCCGCCTCTGATTCCCTGCCTCTGATTCCCAACATCTGATTCTCCATCTCTGATTCCCCATATCTGATTCCCCGCCTCTGTTTCCCCGCCTCTGATTCCCCTCCTCTGATTCGCCAACACTAATTCCCCGCCTCTGATTCCCCAGCTCTGATTCCCCGTGTTTCATTCCCTGCCTCTGATTCCCTGCCCTGATTCCCCATCTCTGTTTCAACGCCTTTGATTCGCCACCTCTGATTCCCCATATCTGATTCCCCGCCTCTGTTTCCCCGCCTCTGATTCCCTGCCTCTGATTCCCAACCTCTGATTCCACACCTCTGATTCCCCATATCTGATTCCCGCCTGTGTTTCCCCACCTCAGATTCCACGCCCCTGTTTCCCCATATCTGATTCCCCACCTCTGATTCCCCAACCCTGATTCCCCGCCTCTGATTCCCCAGCTCTGATTCCCCGCCTCTGATTCCCCGTGTTTGATTCCCTGCCTCTGATTGCCCGCCTCTGATTCCCCATCTCTGATTCACCGCCTTTGATTCGCCACCTCTGATTCCCCATATCTGATTCCCCGTCTCTGTTTCCCCGCCTCTGATTACCCGCCTCTGATTCCCCATATCTCATTCCCCGCCTCTGAATCCCCATCTCTGATTCCCGGACTCTGATTCCCCACCTCTGATTCCCGGCCTCTTATTCCCGGCATCTGATTCCGGCCTCTGATTCCCGGCCTCTGATTCCCTGCTTCTGATTCTGATTCCCTGCCTCTGATTCCCCATCTCTGATTGCGCACATCTGATTCCCTGCCTCTGATTCCCCACCTCTGATTCCCCATATCTGATTCCCCGCCTCTGTTTCCCCGCCTCTGATTCCCCGCCTCTGTTTCCCAATATCTAAGTCCCCGCCTCTGATTCCCCAACTCTGATTCCCCACCTCTGATTCTCCAGCTCTGATTCCCCGCCTCTGTTTCCCCATATCTAAGTCCCCGCCACTGATTCCCCAACTCTGATTCCCCACCTCTGAATCCCCAGCTCTGATTCCCCGCCTCTGATTCCCCGCATCTGATTCCCTGCATCTGATTCCCAGCCTCTGATTCCCTGCCTGTGATTCCCAACCTCTGATTCCCCACCTCTGATTCCCCATATCTGATTCCCCGCCTCTGTTTCCCTCCTCTGATTCCCCGCCTCTGTTTCCCCATATCTGATTCCCTGTGTTTGATTCCCTGCCTCTGATTCCCGGCCTCTGATTCCCCATCTCTGATTCACCGCCTTTCATTCGCCACTGATTCCCCATATCTGATTCCCCGCCTCTGTTTCCCCGCCTCTGATTCCCCGCCTCTGATTCCCCAGCTCTGATTCCCCTCCTCTGATTCCCCGTGTTTGATTCCCTGCCTCTGATTCCCGGCCTCTGATTCCCCATCTCTGATTCACCGCCTTTCATTCGCCACTGATTCCCCATATCTGATTCCCCGCCTCTGTTTCCCCGCCTCTGATTCCCCAACTCTGATTCCCCACCTCTGATTCTCCAGCTCTGATTCCCCGCCTCTGTTTCCCCATATCTAAGTCCCCGCCACTGATTCCCCAACTCTGATTCCCCACCTCTGAATCCCCAGCTCTGATTCCCCGCCTCTGATTCCCCGCATCTGATTCCCTGCATCTGATTCCCAGCCTCTGATTCCCTGCCTGTGATTCCCAACCTCTGATTCCCCACCTCTGATTCCCCATATCTGATTCCCCGCCTCTGTTTCCCTCCTCTGATTCCCCGCCTCTGTTTCCCCATATCTGATTCCCTGTGTTTGATTCCCTGCCTCTGATTCCCGGCCTCTGATTCCCCATCTCTGATTCACCGCCTTTCATTCGCCACTGATTCCCCATATCTGATTCCCCGCCTCTGTTTCCCCGCCTCTGATTCCCCGCCTCTGATTCCCCAGCTCTGATTCCCCGCCTCTGATTCCCCGTGTTTGATTCCCTGCCTCTGATTCCCGGCCTCTGATTCCCCATCTCTGATTCACCGCCTTTCATTCGCCACTGATTCCCCATATCTGATTCCCCGCCTCTGTTTCCCCGCCTCTGATTCCCCGCCTCTGATTCCCCATATCTCATTCCCCGCCTCTGAATCCCCATCTCTGATTCCCTGCCTCTGATTCCCCATCTCTGATTGCGCACATCTGATTCCCTGCCTCTGATTCCCCACCTCTGATTCCCCATATCTGATTTCCCGCCTCTGTTTCCCCGCCTCTGATTCCCCGCCTCTGTTTCCCAATATCTAAGTCCCCGCCTCTGATTCCCCAACTCTGATTCCCCACCTCTGATTCTCCAGCTCTGATTCCCCGCCTCTGATTCCCCGCATCTGATTCCCTGCATCTGATTCCAAGCCTCTGATTCCCTGCCTCTGATTCCCAACCTCTGATTCCCGCCCTCTGATTCCCCATATCTGATTCCCCGCCTCTGTTTCCCCGCCTCTGATTCCCCGCCTCTGTTTCCCCATATCTGATTCCCGGCCTCTGATTCCCCGCCTCTGATTCCCCGCCTCTGATTCCCTGCCTCTGATTCCCCATCTCCGATTCCGCACATCTGATACCCTGCCTCTGATTCCCCGCCTCTGATTCCCCGCCTCTGATTCCCTGCCTCTGATTCCCAACATTTGATTCCCCACCTCTGATTCCCCATATCTGATTCCCCGCCTCTGTTTCCCCGCCTCTGATTCCCCTCCTCTGATTCCCCAACTCTAATTCCCCGCCTCTGATTCCCCAGCTCTGATTCCCCGTGTTTGATTCCCTGCCACTGATTCCCTGCCCTGATTCCCCATCTCTGTTTCACCGCCTTTGATTCGCCACCTCTGATTCCCCATATCTGATTCCCCGCCTCTGTTTCCCAGCCTCTGATTCCCTGCCTCTGATTCCCAACCTCTGATTCCACACCTCTGATTCGCCATATCTGATTCCCCGCCTGTGTTTCCCCACCTCTGATTCCCCGCCCCTGTTTCCCCATATCTGATTCCCCGCCTCTGATTCCCCAACCCTGATTCCCCGCCTCTGATTCCCCAGCTCTGATTCCCCGCCTCTGATTCCCCGTGTTTGATTCCCTGCCTCTGATTCCCGGCCTCTGATTCCCCATCTCTGATTCACCGCCTTTGATTCGCCACCTCTGATTCCCCATATCTGATTCCCCGTCTCTGTTTCCCCGCCTCCGATTCCCCGCCTCTGATTCCCCATATCTCATTCCCCGCCTCTGAATCCCCATCTCTGATTCCCGGACTCTGATTCCCCACCTCTGATTCCCGGCCTCTTATTCCTGGCATCTGATTCCGGCCTCTGATTCCCGGCCTCTGATTCCCTGCTTCTGATTCTGATTCCCTGCCTCTGATTCCCCATCTCTGATTCCGCACATCTGATTCCCTGCCTCTGATTCCCCGACTCTGATTCCCCAGCTCTGACTCCCCGCCTCTGATTCCCCAACTCTGATTCCCCGCCTCTGATTCCCCAGCTCTGATTCCCCGCCTCTGATTCCCCATCTCTGATTCCCCATCTCTGATTCCCCATCTCTGATTCCCCAATTCTGATTCCCCGCCTCTGATTCCCCAGCTCTGAATCCTCGCCTCTGATTCCCTGCCTCTGATTCCCAACATCTGATTCCCCACCTCTGACTTCCCATATTGATTCCCTGCCTCTGATTCCCCGCCTCTGATTCCCCAACTCTGATTCCCCGCCTCTGATTCCCCAGCTCTGATTCCCCGCCTCTGATTCCCCGTGTTTGATTCCCTGCCTCTGATTCCCGGCCTCTGATTCCCCTTCTCTGATTCACCGCCTTTCATTCGCCACCTCTGATTCCCCATATCTGATTCCCCGCCTCTGTTTCCCCGCCTCTGATTCCCCGCCTCTGATTCCCCATATCTCATTCCCCGCCTCTGAATCCCCATCTCTGATTCCCGGACTCTGATTCCCCACCTCTGATTCCCGGACTCTTATTCCCGGCATCTGATTCCGGCCTCTGATTCCTGGCCTCTGATTCCCTGCTCCTGATTCTGATTCCCTGCCTCTGATTCCCCATCTCTGATTGCGCACATCTGATTCCCTGCCTCTGATTCCCCACCTCTGATTCCCCATATCTGATTTCCCGCTTCTGTTTCCCCGCCTCTGATTCCCCGCCTCTGTTTCCCAATATCTAAGTCCCCGCCTCTGATTCCCCAACTCTGATTCCCCACCTCTGATTCTCCAGCTCTGATTCCCCGCCTCTGATTCCCCGCATCTGTTTCCCTGCATCTGATTCCAAGCCTCTGATTCCCTGCCTCTGATTCCCAACCTCTGATTCCCACCCTCTGAATCCCCATATCTGATTCCCCGCCTCTGTTTCCCCACCTCTGATTCCCCGCCTCTGTTTCCCCATATCTGATTCCCGGCCTCTGATTCCCCGCCTCTGATTCCCCGCCTCTGATTCCCGGCCTCTGATTCCCCATCTCCGATTCCGCACATCTGATACCCTTTTCTGATTCCCCGCCTCTGATTCCCCGCCTCTGATTCCCTGCCTCTGATTCCCTGCCCTGATTCCCCATCTCTGTTTCACCGCCTTTGATTCGCCACCTCTGATTCCCCATATCTGATTCCCCGCCTCTGTTTCCCCGCCTCTGATTCCCTGCCTCTGATTCCCAACCTCTGATTCCACACCTCTGATTCCCCATATCTGATTCCCCGCCTGTGTTTCCCCACCTCTGATTCCCCGCCCCTGTTTCCCCATATCTGATTCCCCGCCTCTGATTCCCCAACCCTGATTCCCCGCCTCTGATTCCCCAGCTCTGATTCCCCGCCTCTGATTCCCCGTGTTTGATTCCCTGCCTCTGATTCCCGGCCTCTGATTCCCCATCTCTGATTCACCGCCTTTGATTCGCCACCTCTGATTCCCCATATCTGATTCCCCGTCTCTGTTTCCCCGCCTCTGATTCCCCGCCTCTGATTCCCCATATCTCATTCCCCGCCTCTGAATCCCCATCTCTGATTCCCGGACTCTGATTCCCCACCTCTGATTCCCGGCCTCTTATTCCCGGCATCTGATTCCGGCCTCTGATTCCCGGCCTCTGATTCCCTGCTTCTGATTCTGATTCCCTGCCTCTGATTCCCCATCTCTGATTGCGCACATCTGATTCCCTGCCTCTGATTCCCAACCTCTGATTCCCCATATCTGATTCCCCGCCTCTGTTTCCCCGCCTCTGATTCCCCGCCTCTGTTTCCCAATATCTAAGTCCCCGCCTCTGATTCCCCAACTCTGATTCCCCACCTCTGATACTCCAGCTCTGATTCCCCACCTCTGTTTCCCCATATCTAAGTCCCCGCTTCTGATTCCCCAACTCTGATTCCCCACCTCTGATTCCCCAGCTCTTATTCCCCGCCTCTGATTCCCTGCATCTAATTCCCCAGCTCTGATTCCCCGCCTCTGATTCCCCGTGTCTGATTTCCTGCCTCTGATTCCACGCCTCTGATTACCCATGTCTGATTCACCGCCTCTGATTCCCCACCTCTGATTCCCCATCTCTGATTCCGCACATCCCATTCCCTGCCTCTGATTCCCCGCCTCTGATTCCCCGCCTCAAATTCCCCGTGTCTGATTCACCGCCTCTGATTCCCCACCTCTGATTCCCCATCTCTGATTCCGCACATCCGATTCCCTGCTTCTGATTCCCCGCCTCTGATTCACAGCCTCTGATTCCCCAGCTCTGATTCCCCGCCTCAGATTCCCCGCGTCTTATTCCCTGCTTCTGATTCTGATTCCCTGCCTCTGATTCCCCATCTCTGATTCCGCACATCTGATTCCCTGCCTCTGATTCCCCACCTCTGATTCCCCATATCTGATTCCCCGCCTCTGTTTCCCCGCCTCTGATTCCCCGCCTCTGTTTCCCCATATCTAAGTCCCCGCCTCTGATTCCCCAACTCTGATTCCCCACTTCTGATTCCCCAGCTCTGATTCCCCACCTCTGATTCCCCATATCTGATTCCCCGCCTCTGTTTCCCCGCCTCTGATTCCCCGCCACTGTTTCCCCATATCTGATTCCCCGCCTCTGAATCCCCAACTCTGATTCCCTGCATCTAATTCCCCAGCTCTGATTCCCCGCCTCTGATTCCCCGTGTCTGATGTCCTGCCTCTGATTCCCCGCCTCTGATTACCCATGTCTGATTCACCGCCTCTGATTCCCCACCTCTGATTCCCCATCTCTGATTCCGCACATCCGATTCCCTGCCTCTGATTCCCCGCCTCTGATTCACCGCCTCTGATTCCCGGCCTCTGATTTCCTGCCTCTGATTGATTCCCTGCCACTGATACCCCGCCCCTGATTCCCCACCTCTGATTCCCCATATCTGATTCCCCGCCTCTGTTTCCCCGCCTCTGATTCCCCGCCTCTGATTCCCCATATCTGATTCCCCGCCTCTGATTCCCCAACTCTGATTCCCCGCCTCTGATTCCCCAGCTCTGAATCCCCACCTCTGATTCCCCGCATCTCATTACCGGCCTCTGATTCCCCGCCTCTGATTCTCCATCTCTGATTCACAACCTCTGATTCCCCACCTCTGATTCCCCATATCTGATTCCCCGCCTCTGTTTCCCCGCCTCTGATTCCCCACCTCTGATTAACAATATCTGATTCCCCGCCTCTGATTCCCCACCTCTGATTCCCCGCCTCTGATTCGCCAGCTATGATTCCCCGCCTCTGATTCCCCAGCTCTGATTCCCCGCCTCTGATTCCCCGTGTTTCATTCCCTGCCTCTGATTCCCGGCCTCTGATTCCCCATCTCTGATTCACCGCCTTTGATTCGCCACCTCTGATTCCCCATATCTGATTCCCCGCCTCTGTTTCCCCGCCTCTGATTCCCCGCCTCTGATTCCCCATATCTCATTCCCCACCTCTGAATCCCCATCTCTGATTCCCGGACTCTGATTCCCCACCTCTGATTCCCGGCCTCTTATTCCCGGCATCTGATTCCGGCCTCTGATCCCTGGCCTCTGATTCCCTGCTTCTGATTCTGATTCCCTGCCTCTGATTCCCCATCTCTGATTGCGCACATCTGATTCCCTGCCTCTGATTCCCCACCTCTGATTCCCCATATCTGATTCCCCGCCTCTGTTTCCCCGCCTCTGATTCCCCGCCTCTGTTTCCCAATATCTAAGTCCCCGCCTCTGATTCCCCAACTCTGATTCCCCAACTCTGATTCCCCACCTCTGATTCTCCAGCTCTGATTCCCCGCCTCTGATTCCCCATCTCTGATTCCGCTCATCTGATTCCCTGCCTCTGATTCCCCGACTCTGATTCCCCAGCTCTGATTCCCCGCCTCTGATTCCCCAACTCTGATTCACCGCCTTTGATTCGCCACCTCTGAATCCCCATATCTGATTCCTCGCCTCTGTTTCACCGCCTCTGATTCCCCGCCTCTGATTCCCCATATCTCATTCCCCGCCTCTGATTCCCCATCTCTGATTCCCGGACTCTGATTCCCAACCTCTGATTCCCGGCCTCTTATTCCCGGCATCTGATTCCGGCCTCTAATTCCCGGCCTCTGATTCCCTGCTTCTGATTCTGATTCCCCACCTCTGATTCCCCATCTCTGATTCCGCACATCCGATTCCCTGCCTCTGATTCCCCGCCCCTGATTCACCGCCTCTGATTCCCGGCCTCTGATTTCCCGCCTCTGATTCCCTGCCACTGATACCCCGCCCGTGATTCCCCACCTCTGATTCCCCATATCTGATTCCCCGCCTCTGTTTCCCCGCCTCTGATTCCCCGCCTCTGATTCCCCATATCTGATTCCCCGCCTCTGATTCCCCAACTCTGATTCCCCGCCTCTGATTCCCCAGCTCTGATTCCCCGCCTCTGATTCCCCGCATCTGATTCCCTGCATCTGATTCCAAGCCTCTGATTCCCTGCCTCTGATTCCCAACCTCTGATTCCCCACCTCTGATTCCCCATATCTGATTCCCCGCCTCTGTTTCCCCGCCTCTGATTCCCGCCTCTGTTTCCCCATATCTAATTCCCAACCTCTGATGCCCCAACTCTGATTCCCTGCCTCTGATTCCCCGCGTTCTATTCCCTGCCTCTGATTCCCCGCCTGTGATTCCCCATCTCTGATTCCCCGCCTCTGTTTCCCCATATCTGATTCCCCGCCTCTGATGCCCCAACTCTGATTCCCTGCCTCTGATTCCCTGCTTCTGATTCTGATTCCCCACCTCTGATTCCCTATCTCTGATTCCGCACATCTAATTCCCTGCCTCTGATTCCCCATCTCTGATTCCCCATATCTGATTCCCCGCCTTCTGTTCCCCACCTCTGATTCCCCGCCTCTGGTTCCCCATATCTAAGTCCCCGACTCTGATTCCCCAACTCTGATTCCCCGCCTCTGATTCCCCGCATCTGATTCCCTGCATCTGATTCCAAGCCTCTGATTCCCTGCATCTGATTCCCAACCTCTGATTCCCCACCTCTGATTCCCCATATCTGATTCCCCGCCTCTGTTTCCCCGCCTCTGATTCCCCGCCTCTGTTTCCCCATATCTGATTCCCGGCCTCTGATTCCCCGCCTCTGATTCCCCGCCTCTGATTCCCTGCCTCTGATTCCCCATCTCCGATTCCGCACATCTGATTCCCTGCCTCTGATTCCCCGCCTCTGATTCCCCGCCTCTGATTCCCTGCCTCTGATTCCCAACATCTGATTCTCCATCTCTGATTCCCCATATCTGATTCCCCGCCTCTGTTTCCCCGCCTCTGATTCCCCTCCTCTGATTCGCCAACACTAATTCCCCGCCTCTGATTCCCCAGCTCTGATTCCCCGTGTTTCATTCCCTGCCTCTGATTCCCTGCCCTGATTCCCCATCTCTGTTTCAACGCCTTTGATTCGCCACCTCTGATTCCCCATATCTGATTCCCCGCCTCTGTTTCCCCGCCTCTGATTCCCTGCCTCTGATTCCCAACCTCTGATTCCACACCTCTGATTCCCCATATCTGATTCCCGCCTGTGTTTCCCCACCTCTGATTCCACGCCCCTGTTTCCCCATATCTGATTCCCCACCTCTGATTCCCCAACCCTGATTCCCCGCCTCTGATTCCCCAGCTCTGATTCCCCGCCTCTGATTCCCCGTGTTTGATTCCCTGCCTCTGATTGCCCGCCTCTGATTCCCCATCTCTGATTCACCGCCTTTGATTCGCCACCTCTGATTCCCCATATCTGATTCCCCGTCTCTGTTTCCCCGCCTCTGATTACCCGCCTCTGATTCCCCATATCTCATTCCCCGCCTCTGAATCCCCATCTCTGATTCCCGGACTCTGATTCCCCACCTCTGATTCCCGGCCTCTTATTCCCGGCATCTGATTCCGGCCTCTGATTCCCGGCCTCTGATTCCCTGCTTCTGATTCTGATTCCCTGCCTCTGATTCCCCATCTCTGATTGCGCACATCTGATTCCCTGCCTCTGATTCCCCACCTCTGATTCCCCATATCTGATTCCCCGCCTCTGTTTCCCCGCCTCTGATTCCCCGCCTCTGTTTCCCAATATCTAAGTCCCCGCCTCTGATTCCCCAACTCTGATTCGCCACCTCTGATTCTCCAGCTCTGATTCCCCGCCTCTGTTTCCCCATATCTAAGTCCCCGCCACTGATTCCCCAACTCTGATTCCCCACCTCTGAATCCCCAGCTCTGATTCCCCGCCTCTGATTCCCCGCATCTGATTCCCTGCATCTGATTCCCAGCCTCTGATTCCCTGCCTGTGATTCCCAACCTCTGATTCCCCACCTCTGATTCCCCATATCTGATTCCCCGCCTCTGTTTCCCCGCCTCTGATTCCCCGCCTCTGTTTCCCCATATCTGATTCCCTGCCTCTATTTGCCCACCTCTGATTCCCCACCTCAGTTTCCCCATATCTGATTCCCCGCCTCTGAATCCCCAACTCTGATTCCCTGCATCTAATTCCCCAGCTCTGATTCCCCGCCTCTGATTCCCCGTGTCTGATTTCCTGCCTCTGATTCCACGCCTCTGATTACCCATGTCTGATTCACCGCCTCTGATTCCCCACCTCTGATTCCCCATCTCTGATTCCGCACATCCCATTCCCTGCCTCTGATTCCCCGCCTCTGATTCCCCGCCTCAAATTCCCCGTGTCTGATTCACCGCCTCTGATTCCCCACCTCTGATTCCCCATCTCTGATTCCGCACATCCGATTCCCTGCTTCTGATTCCCCGCCTCTGATTCACAGCCTCTGATTCCCCAGCTCTTATTCCCCGCCTCAGATTCCCCGCGTCTTATTCCCTGCTTCTGATTCTGATTCCCTGCCTCTGATTCCCCATCTCTGATTCCGCACATCTGATTCCCTGCCTCTGATTCCCCACCTCTGATTCCCCATATCTGATTCCCCGCCTCTGTTTCCCCGCCTCTGATTCCCCGCCTCTGTTTCCCCATATCTAAGTCCCTGCCTCTGATTCCCCAACTCTGATTCCCCACCTCTGATTCCCCAGCTCTGATTCCCCACCTCTGATTCCCCATATCTGATTCCCCGCCTCTGTTTCCCCGCCTCTGATTCCCCGCCACTGTTTCCCCATATCTGATTCCCCGCCTCTGAATCCCCAACTCTGATTCCCTGCATCTAATTCCCCAGCTCTGATTCCCCGCCTCTGATTCCCCGTGTCTGATTTCCTGCCTCTGATTCCCCGCCTCTGATTACCCATGTCTGATTCACCGCAACTGATTCCCCACCTCTGATTCCCCATCTCTGATTCCGCACATCCGATTCCCTGCCTCTGATTCCCCGCCTCTGATTCACCGCCTCTGATTCCCGGCCTCTGATTTCCTGCCTCTGATTCCCTGCCACTGATACCCCGCCCCTGATTCCCCACCTCTGATTCCCCATATCTGATTCCCCGCCTCTGTTTCCCCGCCTCTGATTCCCCGCCTCTGATTCCCCATATCTGATTCCCCGCCTCTGATTCCCCAACTCTGATTCCCCGCCTCTGTTTCCCCAGCTCTGAATCCCCGCCTCTGATTCCCCGCGTCTCATTACCGGCCTCTGATTCCCCGCCTCTGATTCTCCATCTCTGATTCACAACCTCTGATTCCCCACCTCTGATTCCCCATATCTGATTCCCCGCCTCTGTTTCCCCGCCTCTGATTCCCCACCTCTGATTAACAATATCTGATTCCCCGCCTCTGATTCCCCACCTCTGATTCCCCGCCTCTGATTCGCCAGCTATGATTCCCCGCCTCTGATTCCCCAGCTCCGATTCCCCGCCTCTGATTCCCCGTGTTTCATTCCCTGCCTCTGATTCCCGGCCTCTGATTCCCCATCTCTGATTCACCGCCTTTGATTCGCCACCTCTGATTCCCCATATCTGATTCCCCGCCTCTGTTTCCCCGCCTTTGATTCCCCGCCTCTGATTCCCCATATCTCATTCCCCACCTCTGAATCCCCATCTCTGATTCCCGGACTCTGATTCCCCACCTCTGATTCCCGGCCTCTTATTCCCGGCATCTGATTCCGGCCTCTGATCCCCGGCCTCTGATTCCCTGCTTCTGATTCTGATTCCCTGCCTCTGATTCCCCATCTCTGATTGCGCACATCTGATTCCCTGCCTCTGATTCCCCACCTCTGATTCCCCATATCTGATTCCCCGCCTCTGTTTCCCCGCCTCTGATTCCCCGCCTCTGTTTCCCAATATCTAAGTCCCCGCCTCTGATTCCCCAACTCTGATTCCCCACCTCTGATTCTCCAGCTCTGATTCCCCGCCTCTGATTCCCCATCTCTGATTCCGCTCATCTGATTCACTGCCTCTGATTCCCCGACTCTGATTCCCCAGCTCTGATTCCCCGCCTCTGATTCCCCAACTCTGATTCCCCGCCTCTGATTCCCCAGCTCTGATTCCCCGCCTCTGATTCACCGCCTTTGATTCGCCACCTCTGAATCCCCATATCTGATTCCTCGCCTCTGTTTCCCCGCCTCTGATTCCCCGCCTCTGATTCCCCATATCTCATTCCCCGCCTCTGATTCCCCATCTCTGATTCCCGGACTCTGATTCCCAAACTCTGATTCCCGGCCTCTTATTCCCGGCATCTGATTCCGGCCTCTAATTCCCGGCCTCTGATTCCCTGCTTCTGATTCTGATTCCCCACCTCTGATTCCCCATCTCTGATTCCGCACATCCGATTCCCTGCCTCTGATTCCCCGCCCCTGATTCACCGCCTCTGATTCCCGGCCTCTGATTTCCCGCCTCTGATTCCCTGCCACTGATACCCCGCCCCTGATTCCCCACCTCTGATTCCCCATATCTGATTCCCCGCCTCTGTTTCCCCGCCTCTGATTCCCCGCCTCTGATTCCCCATATCTGATTCCCCGCCTCTGATTCCCCAACTCTGATTCCCCGCCTCTGATTCCCCAGCTCTGATTCCCCCCCTCTGATTCCCCGCATCTGATTCCCTGCATCTGATTCCAAGCCTCTGATTCCCTGCCTCTGATTCCCAACCTCTGATTCCCCACCTCTGATTCCCCATATCTGATTCCCCGCCTCTGTTTCCCCGCCTCTGATTCCCGCCTCTGTTTCCCCATATCTAATTCCCAACCTCTGATGCCCCAACTCTGATTCCCTGCCTCTGATTCCCCGCGTTCTATTCCCTGCCTCTGATTCCCCGCCTGTGATTCCCCATCTCTGATTCACCACCTCTGATTCCCCACCTCTGATTCCCCATATCTAATTCCCCGCCTCTGTTTTCCCGCCTCTGATTCCCCGCCTCTGTTTCCCCATATCTGATTCCCCGCCTCTGAATCCCCAACTCTGATTCCCTGCCTCTGATTCCCTGCTTCTGATTCTGATTCCCCACCTCTGATTCCCTATCTCTGATTCCGCACATCTAATTCCCTGCCTCTGATTCCCCATCTCTGATTCCCCATATCTGATTCCCCGCCTTCTGTTCCCCACCTCTGATTCCCCGCCTCTGTTTCCCCATATCTAAGTCCCCGACTCTGATTCCCCAACTCTGATTCCCCGCCTCTGATTCCCCGCATCTGATTCCCTGCATCTGATTCCAAGCCTCTGATTCCCTGCATCTGATTCCCAACCTCTGATTCCCCACCTCTGATTCCCCATATCTGATTCCCCGCCTCTGTTTCCCCGCCTCTGATTCCCCGCCTCTGTTTCCCCATATCTGATTCCCGGCCTCTGATTCCCCGCCTCTGCTTCCCCGCCTCTGATTCCCTGCCTCTGATTCCCCATCTCCGATTCCGCACATCTGATTCCCTGCCTCTGATTCCCCGCCTCTGATTCCCCGCCTCTGATTCCCTGCCTCTGATTCCCAACATCTGATTCTCCACCTCTGATTCCCCATATCTGATTCCCCGCCTCTGTTTCCCCGCCTCTGATTCCCCTCCTCTGATTCCCCAACTCTAATTCCCCGCCTCTGATTCCCCAGCTCTGATTCCCCGTGTTTGATTCCCTGCCTCTGATTCCCTGCCCTGATTCCCCATCTCTGTTTCAACGCCTTTGATTCGCCACCTCTGATTCCCCATATCTTATTCCCCGCCTCTGTTTCCCCGCCTCTGATTCCCTGCCTCTGATTCCCAACCTCTGATTCCACACCTCTCATTCCCCATATCTGATTCCCCGCCTGTGTTTCCCCACCTCTGATTCCCCGCCCCTGTTTCCCCATATCTGATTCCCCGCCTCTGATTCCCCAACCCTGATTCCCCGCCTCTGATTCCCCAGCTCTGATTCCCCGCCTCTGATTCCCCGTGTTTAATTCCCTGCCTCTGATTGCCCGCCTCTGATTCCCCATCTCTGATTCACCGCCTTTGATTCGCCACCTCTGATTCCCCATATCTGATTCCCCGTCTCTGTTTCCCCGCCTCTGATTACCCGCCTCTGATTCCCCATATCTCATTCCCCGCCTCTGAATCCCCATCTCTGATTCCCGGACTCTGATTCCCCACCTCTGATTCCCGGCCTCTTATTCCCGGCATCTGATTCCGGCCTCTGATTCCCGGCCTCTGATTCCCTGCTTCTGATTCTGATTCCCTGCCTCTGATTCCCCATCTCTGATTGCGCACATCTGATTCCCTGCCTCTGATTCCCCACCTCTGATTCCCCATATCTGATTCCCTGCCTCTGTTTCCCCGCCTCTGATTCCCCGCCTCTGTTTCCCAATATCTAAGTCCCCGCCTCTGATTCCCCAACTCTGATTCCCCACCTCTGATTCTCCAGCTCTGATTCCCCGCCTCTGTTTCCCCATATCTAAGTCCCCGCCACTGATTCCCCAACTCTGATTCCCCACCTCTGAATCCCCAGCTCTGATTCCCCGCCTCTGATTCCCGGCCTCTGATTCCCTGCTTCTGATTCTGATTCCCAACCTCTGATTCCCCATCTCTGATTCCGCACATCCGATTCCCTGCCTCTGATTCCCCGCCCCTGATTCACCGCCTCTGATTCCCGGCCTCTGATTTCCCGCCTCTGATTCCCTGCCACTGATACCCCGCCCCTGATTCCCCACCTCTGATTCCCCATATCTGATTCCCCGCCTCTGTTTCCCCGCCTCTGATTCCACGCCTCTGATTCCCCATATCTGATTCCCCGCCTCTGATTCCCCAACTCTGATTCCCCGCCTCTGATTCCCCAGCTCTGATTCCCCGCCTCTGATTCCCCGCATCTGATTCCCTGCATCTGATTCCAAGCCTCTGATTCCCTGCCTCTGATTCCCAACCTCTGATTCCCCACCTCTGATTCCCCATATCTGATTCCCCGCCTCTGTTTCCCCGCCTTTGATTCCCGCCTCTGTTTCCCCATATCTAATTCCCAACCTCTGATGCCCCAACTCTGATTCCCTGCCTCTGATTCCCCGCGTTCTATTCCCTGCCTCTGATTCCCCGCCTGTGATTCCCCATCTCTGATTCACCACCTCTGATTCCCCACCTCTGATTCCCCATATCTAATTCCCCGCCTCTGTTTTCCCGCCTCTGATTCCCGCCTCTGTTTCCCCATATCTGATTCCCCGCCTCTGAATCCCCAACTCTAATTCCCTGCCTCTGATTCCCTGCTTCTGATTCTGATTCCCCACCTCTGATTCCCTATCTCTGATTCCGCACATCTAATTCCTTGCCTCTGATTCCCCATCTCTGATTCCCCATATCTGATTCCCCGCCTTCTGTTCCCCACCTCTGATTCCCCGCCTCTGTTTCCCCATATCTAAGTCCCCGACTCTCATTCCCCAACTCTGATTCCCCGCCTCTGATTCCCCGCATCTGATTCCCTGCATCTGATTCCAAGCCTCTGATTCCCTGCATCTGATTCCCAACCTCTGATTCCCCACCTCTGATTCCCCATATCTGATTCCCCGCCTCTGTTTCCCCGCCTCTGATTCCCCGCCTCTGTTTCCCCATATCTGATTCCCGGCCTCTGATTCCCCGCCTCTGATTCCCCGCCTCTGATTCCCTGCCTCTGATTCCCCATCTCCGATTCCGCACATCTGATTCCCTGCCTCTGATTCCCCGCCTCTGATTCCCCGCCTCTGATTCCCTGCCTCTGATTCCCAACATCTGATTCTCCATCTCTGATTCCCCATATCTGATTCCCCGCCTCTGTTTCCCCGCCTCTGATTCCCCTCCTCTGATTCGCCAACACTAATTCCCCGCCTCTGATTCCCCAGCTCTGATTCCCCGTGTTTCATTCCCTGCCTCTGATTCCCTGCCCTGATTCCCCATCTCTGTTTCAACGCCTTTGATTCGCCACCTCTGATTCCCCATATCTGATTCCCCGCCTCTGTTTCCCCGCCTCTGATTCCCTGCCTCTGATTCCCAACCTCTTATTCCACACCTCTGATTCCCCATATCTGATTCCCGCCTGTGTTTCCCCACCTCTGATTCCCCGCCCCTGTTTCCCCATATCTGATTCCCCGCCTCTGATTCCCCAACCCTGATTCCCCGCCTCTGATTCCCCAGCTCTGATTCCCCGCCTCTGATTCCCCGTGTTTGATTCCCTGCCTCTGATTGCCCGCCTCTGATTCCCCATCTCTGATTCACCGCCTTTGATTCGCCACCTCTGATTCCCCATATCTGATTCCCCGTCTCTGTTTCCCCGCCTCTGATTACCCGCCTCTGATTCCCCATATCTCATTCCCCGCCTCTGAATCCCCATCTCTGATTCCCGGACTCTGATTCCCCACCTCTGATTCCCGGCCTCTTATTCCCGGCATCTGATTCCGGCCTCTGATTCCCGGCCTCTAATTCCCTGCTTCTGATTCTGATTCCCTGCCTCTGATTCCCCATCTCTGATTGCGCACATCTGATTCCCTGCCTCTGATTCCCCACCTCTGATTCCCCATATCTGATTCCCCGCCTCTGTTTCCCCGCCTCTGATTCCCCGCCTCTGTTTCCCAATATCTAAGTCCCCGCCTCTGATTCCCCAACTCTGATTCCCCACCTCTGATTCTCCAGCTCTGATTCCCCGCCTCTGTTTCCCCATATCTAAGTCGCAACCTCTGATGCCCCAACTCTGATTCCCTGCCTCTGATTCCCCGCGTTCTATTCCCTGCCTCTGATTCCCCGCCTGTGATTCCCCATCTCTGATTCACCACCTCTGATTCCCCACCTCTGATTCCCCATATCTAATTCCCCGCCTCTGTTTTCCCGCCTCTGATTCCCCGCCTCTGTTTCCCCATATCTGATTCCCCGCCTCTGAATCCCCAACTCTGATTCCCTGCCTCTGATTCCCTGCTTCTGATTCTGATTCCCCACCTCTGATTCCCTATCTCTGATTCCGCACATCTAATTCCCTGCCTCTGATTCCCCATCTCTGATTCCCCATATCTGATTCCCCGCCTTCTGTTCCCCACCTCTGATTCCCCGCCTCTGGTTCCCCATATCTAAGTCCCCGACTCTGATTCCCCAACTCTGATTCCCCGCCTCTGATTCCCCGCATCTGATTCCCTGCATCTGATTCCAAGCCTCTGATTCCCTGCATCTGATTCCCAACCTCTGATTCCCCACCTCTGATTCCCCATATCTGATTCCCCGCCTCTGTTTCCCCGCCTCTGATTCCCCGCCTCTGTTTCCCCATATCTGATTCCCGGCCTCTGATTCCCCGCCTCTGATTCCCCGCCTCTGATTCCCTGCCTCTGATTCCCCATCTCCGATTCCGCACATCTGATTCCCTGCCTCTGATTCCCCGCCTCTGTTTCCCCGCCTCTGATTCCCCGTGTTTCATTCCCTGCCTCTGATTCCCTGCCCTGATTCCCCATCTCTGTTTCAACGCCTTTGATTCGCCACCTCTGATTCCCCATATCTGATTCCCCGCCTCTGTTTCCCCGCCTCTGATTCCCTGCCTCTGATTCCCAACCTCTTTTTCCACACCTCTGATTCCCCATATCTGATTCCCGCCTGTGTTTCCCCACCTCTGATTCCACGCCCCTGTTTCCCCATATCTGATTCCCCACCTCTGATTCCCCAACCCTGATTCCCCGCCTCTGATTCCCCAGCTCTGATTCCCCGCCTCTGATTCCCCGTGTTTGATTCCCTGCCTCTGATTGCCCGCCTCTGATTCCCCATCTCTGATTCACCGCCTTTGATTCGCCACCTCTGATTCCCCATATCTGATTCCCCGTCTCTGTTTCCCCGCCTCTGATTACCCGCCTCTGATTCCCCATATCTCATTCCCCGCCTCTGAATCCCCATCTCTGATTCCCGGACTCTGATTCCCCACCTCTGATTCCCGGCCTCTTATTCCCGGCATCTGATTCCGGCCTCTGATTCCCGGCCTCTGATTCCCGGCCTCTGATTCCCTGCTTCTGATTCTGATTCCCTGCCTCTGATTCCCCATCTCTGATTGCGCACATCTGATTCCCTGCCTCTGATTCCCCACCTCTGATTCCCCATATCTGATTCCCCGCCTCTGTTTCCCCGCCTCTGATTCCCCGCCTCTGTTTCCCAATATCTAAGTCCCCGCCTCTGATTCCCCAACTCTGATTCCCCACCTCTGATTCTCCAGCTCTGATTCCCCGCCTCTGTTTCCCCATATCTAAGTCCTCGCCACTGATTCCCCAACTCTGATTCCCCACCTCTGAATCCCCAGCTCTGATTCCCCGCCTCTGATTCCCCGCATCTGATTCCCTGCATCTGATTCCCAGCCTCTGATTCCCTGCCTGTGATTCCCAACCTCTGATTCCCCACCTCTGATTCCCCATATCTGATTCCCCGCCTCTGTTTCCCCGCCTCTGATTCCCCGCCTCTGTTTCCCCATATCTGATTCCCTGCCTCTATTTGCCCACCTCTGATTCCCCACCTCAGTTTCCCCATATCTGATTCCCCGCCTCTGAATCCCCAACTCTGATTCCCTGCATCTAATTCCCCAGCTCTGATTCCCCGCCTCTGATTCCCCGTGTCTGATTTCCTGCCTCTGATTCCACGCCTCTGATTACCCATGTCTGATTCACCGCCTCTGATTCCCCACCTCTGATTCCCCATCTCTGATTCCGCACATCCCATTCCCTGCCTCTGATTCCCCGCCTCTGATTCCCCGCCTCAAATTCCCCGTGTCTGATTCACCGCCTCTGATTCCCCACCTCTGATTCCCCATCTCTAATTCCGCACATCCGATTCCCTGCTTCTGATTCCCCGCCTCTGATTCACAGCCTCTGATTCCCCAGCTCTTATTCCCCGCCTCAGATTCCCCGCGTCTTATTCCCTGCTTCTGATTCTGATTCCCTGCCTCTGATTCCCCATCTCTGATTCCGCACATCTGATTCCCTGCCTCTGATTCCCCACCTCTGATTCCCCATATCTGATTCCCCGCCTCTGTTTCCCCGCCTCTGATTCCCCGCCTCTGTTTCCCCATATCTAAGTCCCCGCCTCTGATTCCCCAACTCTGATTCCCCACCTCTGATTCCCCAGCTCTGATTCCCCACCTCTGATTCCCCATATCTGATTCCCCGCCTCTGTTTCCCCGCCTCTGATTCCCCGCCACTGTTTCCCCATATCTGATTCCCCGCCTCTGAATCCCCAACTCTGATTCCCTGCATCTAATTCCCCAGCTCTGATTCCCCGCCTCTGATTCCCCGTGTCTGATTTCCTGCCTCTGATTCCCCGCCTCTGATTACCCATGTCTGATTCACCGCCTCTGATTCCCCACCTCTGATTCCCCATCTCTGATTCCGCACATCCGATTCCCTGCCTCTGATTCCCCGCCTCTGATTCACCGCCTCTGATTCCTGGCCTCTGATTTCCTGCCTCTGATTCCCTGCCACTGATACCCCGCCCCTGATTCCCCACCTCTGATTCCCCATATCTGATTCCCCGCCTCTGTTTCCCCGCCTCTGATTCCCCGCCTCTGATTCCCCATATCTGATTCCCCGCCTCTGATTCCCCAACTCTGATTCCCCGCCTCTGATTCCCCAGCTCTGAATCCCCACCTCTGATTCCCCGCGTCTCATTACCGGCCTCTGATTCCCCGCCTCTGATTCTCCATCTCTGATTCACAACCTCTGATTCCCCACCTCTGATTCCCCATATCTGATTCCCCGCCTCTGTTTCCCCGCCTCTGATTCCCCGCCTCTGATTCCCCATATCTGATTCCCCGCCTCTGATTCCCCAACTCTGATTCCCCGCCTCTGATTCCCCAGCTCTGAATCCCCACCTCTGATTCCCCGCGTCTCATTACCGGCCTCTGATTCCCCGCCTCTGATTCTCCATCTCTGATTCACAACCTCTGATTCCCCACCTCTGATTCCCCATATCTGATTCCCCGCCTCTGTTTCCCCGCCTCTGATTCCCCACCTCTGATTCCCCATATCTGATTCCCCGCCTCTGTTTCCCCGCCTCTGATTCCCCGCCTCTGTTTCCCCATATCTGATTCCCGGCCTCTGATTCCCCGCCTCTGATTCCCCGCCTCTGATTCCCTGCCTCTGATTCCCCATCTCCGATTCCGCACATCTGATTCCCTGCCTCTGATTCCCCGCCTCTGATTCCCCGCCTCTGATTCCCTGCCTCTGATTCCCAACATCTGATTCTCCATCTCTGATTCCCCATATCTGATTCCCCGCCTCTGTTTCCCCGCCTCTGATTCCCCGTGTTTCATTCCCTGCCTCTGATTCCCTGCCCTGATTCCCCATCTCTGTTTCAACGCCTTTGATTCGCCACCTCTGATTCCCCATATCTGATTCCCCGCCTCTGTTTCCCCGCCTCTGATTCCCTGCCTCTGATTCCCAACCTCTGATTCCACACCTCTGATTCCCCATATCTGATTCCCGCCTGTGTTTCCCCACCTCTGATTCCACGCCCCTGTTTCCCCATATCTGATTCCCCACCTCTGATTCCCCAACCCTGATTCCCCGCCTCTGATTCCCCAGCTCTGATTCCCCGCCTCTGATTCCCCGTGTTTGATTCCCTGCCTCTGATTGCCCGCCTCTGATTCCCCATCTCTGATTCACCGCCTTTGATTCGCCACCTCTGATTCCCCATATCTGATTCCCCGTCTCTGTTTCCCCGCCTCTGATTACCCGCCTCTGATTCCCCATATCTCATTCCCCGCCTCTGAATCCCCATCTCTGATTCCCGGACTCTGATTCCCCACCTCTGATTCCCGGCCTCTTATTCCCGGCATCTGATTCCGGCCTCTGATTCCCGGCCTCTGATTCCCGGCCTCTGATTCCCTGCTTCTGATTCTGATTCCCTGCCTCTGATTCCCCATCTCTGATTGCGCACATCTGATTCCCTGCCTCTGATTCCCCACCTCTGATTCCCCATATCTGATTCCCCGCCTCTGTTTCCCCGCCTCTGATTCCCCGCCTCTGTTTCCCAATATCTAAGTCCCCGCCTCTGATTCCCCAACTCTGATTCCCCACCTCTGATTCTCCAGCTCTGATTCCCCGCCTCTGTTTCCCCATATCTAAGTCCTCGCCACTGATTCCCCAA
Organism: Narcine bancroftii; assembly: GCF_036971445.1. Lineage (NCBI taxonomy): Eukaryota > Metazoa > Chordata > Chondrichthyes > Torpediniformes > Narcinidae > Narcine > Narcine bancroftii. Next base: position 158,014,828 of record NC_091473.1, on the reverse strand, counting down.
CTCTGATTCCCCACCTCTGAATCCCCAGCTCTGATTCCCCGCCTCTGATTCCCCGCATCTGATTCCCTGCATCTGATTCCCAGCCTCTGATTCCCTGCCTGTGATTCCCAACCTCTGATTCCCCACCTCTGATTCCCCATATCTGATTCCCCGCCTCTGTTTCCCCGCCTCTGATTCCCCGCCTCTGTTTCCCCATATCTGATTCCCTGCCTCTATTTGCCCACCTCTGATTCCCCACCTCAGTTTCCCCATATCTGATTCCCCGCCTCTGAATCCCCAACTCTGATTCCCTGCATCTAATTCCCCAGCTCTGATTCCCCGCCTCTGATTCCCCGTGTCTGATTTCCTGCCTCTGATTCCACGCCTCTGATTACCCATGTCTGATTCACCGCCTCTGATTCCCCACCTCTGATTCCCCATCTCTGATTCCGCACATCCCATTCCCTGCCTCTGATTCCCCGCCTCTGATTCCCCGCCTCAAATTCCCCGTGTCTGATTCACCGCCTCTGATTCCCCACCTCTGATTCCCCATCTCTAATTCCGCACATCCGATTCCCTGCTTCTGATTCCCCGCCTCTGATTCACAGCCTCTGATTCCCCAGCTCTTATTCCCCGCCTCAGATTCCCCGCGTCTTATTCCCTGCTTCTGATTCTGATTCCCTGCCTCTGATTCCCCATCTCTGATTCCGCACATCTGATTCCCTGCCTCTGATTCCCCACCTCTGATTCCCCATATCTGATTCCCCGCCTCTGTTTCCCCGCCTCTGATTCCCCGCCTCTGTTTCCCCATATCTAAGTCCCCGCCTCTGATTCCCCAACTCTGATTCCCCACCTCTGATTCCCCAGCTCTGATTCCCCACCTCTGATTCCCCATATCTGATTCCCCGCCTCTGTTTCCCCGCCTCTGATTCCCCGCCACTGTTTCCCCATATCTGATTCCCCGCCTCTGAATCCCCAACTCTGATTCCCTGCATCTAATTCCCCAGCTCTGATTCCCCGCCTCTGATTCCCCGTGTCTGATTTCCTGCCTCTGATTCCCCGCCTCTGATTACCCATGTCTGATTCACCGCCTCTGATTCCCCACCTCTGATTCCCCATCTCTGATTCCGCACATCCGATTCCCTGCCTCTGATTCCCCGCCTCTGATTCACCGCCTCTGATTCCTGGCCTCTGATTTCCTGCCTCTGATTCCCTGCCACTGATACCCCGCCCCTGATTCCCCACCTCTGATTCCCCATATCTGATTCCCCGCCTCTGTTTCCCCGCCTCTGATTCCCCGCCTCTGATTCCCCATATCTGATTCCCCGCCTCTGATTCCCCAACTCTGTTTCCCCGCCTCTGATTCCCTGCCTCTGATTCCCAACCTCTTATTCCACACCTCTGATTCCCCATATCTGATTCCCGCCTGTGTTTCCCCACCTCTGATTCCCCGCCCCTGTTTCCCCATATCTGATTCCCCGCCTCTGATTCCCCAACCCTGATTCCCCGCCTCTGATTCCCCAGCTCTGATTCCCCGCCTCTGATTCCCCGTGTTTGATTCCCTGCCTCTGATTGCCCGCCTCTGATTCCCCATCTCTGATTCACCGCCTTTGATTCGCCACCTCTGATTCCCCATATCTGATTCCCCGTCTCTGTTTCCCCGCCTCTGATTACCCGCCTCTGATTCCCCATATCTCATTCCCCGCCTCTGAATCCCCATCTCTGATTCCCGGACTCTGATTCCCCACCTCTGATTCCCGGCCTCTTATTCCCGGCATCTGATTCCGGCCTCTGATTCCCGGCCTCTAATTCCCTGCTTCTGATTCTGATTCCCTGCCTCTGATTCCCCATCTCTGATTGCGCACATCTGATTCCCTGCCTCTGATTCCCCACCTCTGATTCCCCATATCTGATTCCCCGCCTCTGTTTCCCCGCCTCTGATTCCCCGCCTCTGTTTCCCAATATCTAAGTCCCCGCCTCTGATTCCCCAACTCTGATTCCCCACCTCTGATTCTCCAGCTCTGATTCCCCGCCTCTGTTTCCCCATATCTAAGTCGCAACCTCTGATGCCCCAACTCTGATTCCCTGCCTCTGATTCCCCGCGTTCTATTCCCTGCCTCTGATTCCCCGCCTGTGATTCCCCATCTCTGATTCACCACCTCTGATTCCCCACCTCTGATTCCCCATATCTAATTCCCCGCCTCTGTTTTCCCGCCTCTGATTCCCCGCCTCTGTTTCCCCATATCTGATTCCCCGCCTCTGAATCCCCAACTCTGATTCCCTGCCTCTGATTCCCTGCTTCTGATTCTGATTCCCCACCTCTGATTCCCTATCTCTGATTCCGCACATCTAATTCCCTGCCTCTGATTCCCCATCTCTGATTCCCCATATCTGATTCCCCGCCTTCTGTTCCCCACCTCTGATTCCCCGCCTCTGGTTCCCCATATCTAAGTCCCCGACTCTGATTCCCCAACTCTGATTCCCCGCCTCTGATTCCCCGCATCTGATTCCCTGCATCTGATTCCAAGCCTCTGATTCCCTGCATCTGATTCCCAACCTCTGATTCCCCACCTCTGATTCCCCATATCTGATTCCCCGCCTCTGTTTCCCCGCCTCTGATTCCCCGCCTCTGTTTCCCCATATCTGATTCCCGGCCTCTGATTCCCCGCCTCTGATTCCCCGCCTCTGATTCCCTGCCTCTGATTCCCCATCTCCGATTCCGCACATCTGATTCCCTGCCTCTGATTCCCCGCCTCTGTTTCCCCGCCTCTGATTCCCCGTGTTTCATTCCCTGCCTCTGATTCCCTGCCCTGATTCCCCATCTCTGTTTCAACGCCTTTGATTCGCCACCTCTGATTCCCCATATCTGATTCCCCGCCTCTGTTTCCCCGCCTCTGATTCCCTGCCTCTGATTCCCAACCTCTTTTTCCACACCTCTGATTCCCCATATCTGATTCCCGCCTGTGTTTCCCCACCTCTGATTCCACGCCCCTGTTTCCCCATATCTGATTCCCCACCTCTGATTCCCCAACCCTGATTCCCCGCCTCTGATTCCCCAGCTCTGATTCCCCGCCTCTGATTCCCCGTGTTTGATTCCCTGCCTCTGATTGCCCGCCTCTGATTCCCCATCTCTGATTCACCGCCTTTGATTCGCCACCTCTGATTCCCCATATCTGATTCCCCGTCTCTGTTTCCCCGCCTCTGATTACCCGCCTCTGATTCCCCATATCTCATTCCCCGCCTCTGAATCCCCATCTCTGATTCCCGGACTCTGATTCCCCACCTCTGATTCCCGGCCTCTTATTCCCGGCATCTGATTCCGGCCTCTGATTCCCGGCCTCTGATTCCCGGCCTCTGATTCCCTGCTTCTGATTCTGATTCCCTGCCTCTGATTCCCCATCTCTGATTGCGCACATCTGATTCCCTGCCTCTGATTCCCCACCTCTGATTCCCCATATCTGATTCCCCGCCTCTGTTTCCCCGCCTCTGATTCCCCGCCTCTGTTTCCCAATATCTAAGTCCCCGCCTCTGATTCCCCAACTCTGATTCCCCACCTCTGATTCTCCAGCTCTGATTCCCCGCCTCTGTTTCCCCATATCTAAGTCCTCGCCACTGATTCCCCAACTCTGATTCCCCACCTCTGAATCCCCAGCTCTGATTCCCCGCCTCTGATTCCCCGCATCTGATTCCCTGCATCTGATTCCCAGCCTCTGATTCCCTGCCTGTGATTCCCAACCTCTGATTCCCCACCTCTGATTCCCCATATCTGATTCCCCGCCTCTGTTTCCCCGCCTCTGATTCCCCGCCTCTGTTTCCCCATATCTGATTCCCTGCCTCTATTTGCCCACCTCTGATTCCCCACCTCAGTTTCCCCATATCTGATTCCCCGCCTCTGAATCCCCAACTCTGATTCCCTGCATCTAATTCCCCAGCTCTGATTCCCCGCCTCTGATTCCCCGTGTCTGATTTCCTGCCTCTGATTCCACGCCTCTGATTACCCATGTCTGATTCACCGCCTCTGATTCCCCACCTCTGATTCCCCATCTCTGATTCCGCACATCCCATTCCCTGCCTCTGATTCCCCGCCTCTGATTCCCCGCCTCAAATTCCCCGTGTCTGATTCACCGCCTCTGATTCCCCACCTCTGATTCCCCATCTCTAATTCCGCACATCCGATTCCCTGCTTCTGATTCCCCGCCTCTGATTCACAGCCTCTGATTCCCCAGCTCTTATTCCCCGCCTCAGATTCCCCGCGTCTTATTCCCTGCTTCTGATTCTGATTCCCTGCCTCTGATTCCCCATCTCTGATTCCGCACATCTGATTCCCTGCCTCTGATTCCCCACCTCTGATTCCCCATATCTGATTCCCCGCCTCTGTTTCCCCGCCTCTGATTCCCCGCCTCTGTTTCCCCATATCTAAGTCCCCGCCTCTGATTCCCCAACTCTGATTCCCCACCTCTGATTCCCCAGCTCTGATTCCCCACCTCTGATTCCCCATATCTGATTCCCCGCCTCTGTTTCCCCGCCTCTGATTCCCCGCCACTGTTTCCCCATATCTGATTCCCCGCCTCTGAATCCCCAACTCTGATTCCCTGCATCTAATTCCCCAGCTCTGATTCCCCGCCTCTGATTCCCCGTGTCTGATTTCCTGCCTCTGATTCCCCGCCTCTGATTACCCATGTCTGATTCACCGCCTCTGATTCCCCACCTCTGATTCCCCATCTCTGATTCCGCACATCCGATTCCCTGCCTCTGATTCCCCGCCTCTGATTCACCGCCTCTGATTCCTGGCCTCTGATTTCCTGCCTCTGATTCCCTGCCACTGATACCCCGCCCCTGATTCCCCACCTCTGATTCCCCATATCTGATTCCCCGCCTCTGTTTCCCCGCCTCTGATTCCCCGCCTCTGATTCCCCATATCTGATTCCCCGCCTCTGATTCCCCAACTCTGATTCCCCGCCTCTGATTCCCCAGCTCTGAATCCCCACCTCTGATTCCCCGCGTCTCATTACCGGCCTCTGATTCCCCGCCTCTGATTCTCCATCTCTGATTCACAACCTCTGATTCCCCACCTCTGATTCCCCATATCTGATTCCCCGCCTCTGTTTCCCCGCCTCTGATTCCCCGCCTCTGATTCCCCATATCTGATTCCCCGCCTCTGATTCCCCAACTCTGATTCCCCGCCTCTGATTCCCCAGCTCTGAATCCCCACCTCTGATTCCCCGCGTCTCATTACCGGCCTCTGATTCCCCGCCTCTGATTCTCCATCTCTGATTCACAACCTCTGATTCCCCACCTCTGATTCCCCATATCTGATTCCCCGCCTCTGTTTCCCCGCCTCTGATTCCCCACCTCTGATTCCCCATATCTGATTCCCCGCCTCTGTTTCCCCGCCTCTGATTCCCCGCCTCTGTTTCCCCATATCTGATTCCCGGCCTCTGATTCCCCGCCTCTGATTCCCCGCCTCTGATTCCCTGCCTCTGATTCCCCATCTCCGATTCCGCACATCTGATTCCCTGCCTCTGATTCCCCGCCTCTGATTCCCCGCCTCTGATTCCCTGCCTCTGATTCCCAACATCTGATTCTCCATCTCTGATTCCCCATATCTGATTCCCCGCCTCTGTTTCCCCGCCTCTGATTCCCCGTGTTTCATTCCCTGCCTCTGATTCCCTGCCCTGATTCCCCATCTCTGTTTCAACGCCTTTGATTCGCCACCTCTGATTCCCCATATCTGATTCCCCGCCTCTGTTTCCCCGCCTCTGATTCCCTGCCTCTGATTCCCAACCTCTGATTCCACACCTCTGATTCCCCATATCTGATTCCCGCCTGTGTTTCCCCACCTCTGATTCCACGCCCCTGTTTCCCCATATCTGATTCCCCACCTCTGATTCCCCAACCCTGATTCCCCGCCTCTGATTCCCCAGCTCTGATTCCCCGCCTCTGATTCCCCGTGTTTGATTCCCTGCCTCTGATTGCCCGCCTCTGATTCCCCATCTCTGATTCACCGCCTTTGATTCGCCACCTCTGATTCCCCATATCTGATTCCCCGTCTCTGTTTCCCCGCCTCTGATTACCCGCCTCTGATTCCCCATATCTCATTCCCCGCCTCTGAATCCCCATCTCTGATTCCCGGACTCTGATTCCCCACCTCTGATTCCCGGCCTCTTATTCCCGGCATCTGATTCCGGCCTCTGATTCCCGGCCTCTGATTCCCGGCCTCTGATTCCCTGCTTCTGATTCTGATTCCCTGCCTCTGATTCCCCATCTCTGATTGCGCACATCTGATTCCCTGCCTCTGATTCCCCACCTCTGATTCCCCATATCTGATTCCCCGCCTCTGTTTCCCCGCCTCTGATTCCCCGCCTCTGTTTCCCAATATCTAAGTCCCCGCCTCTGATTCCCCAACTCTGATTCCCCACCTCTGATTCTCCAGCTCTGATTCCCCGCCTCTGTTTCCCCATATCTAAGTCCTCGCCACTGATTCCCCAACTCTGATTCCCCACCTCTGAATCCCCAGCTCTGATTCCCCGCCTCTGATTCCCCGCATCTGATTCCCTGCATCTGATTCCCAGCCTCTGATTCCCTGCCTGTGATTCCCAACCTCTGATTCCCCACCTCTGATTCCCCATATCTGATTCCCCGCCTCTGTTTCCCCGCCTCTGATTCCCCGCCTCTGTTTCCCCATATCTGATTCCCTGCCTCTATTTGCCCACCTCTGATTCCCCACCTCAGTTTCCCCATATCTGATTCCCCGCCTCTGAATCCCCAACTCTGATTCCCTGCATCTAATTCCCCAGCTCTGATTCCCCGCCTCTGATTCCCCGTGTCTGATTTCCTGCCTCTGATTCCACGCCTCTGATTACCCATGTCTGATTCACCGCCTCTGATTCCCCACCTCTGATTCCCCATCTCTGATTCCGCACATCCCATTCCCTGCCTCTGATTCCCCGCCTCTGATTCCCCGCCTCAAATTCCCCGTGTCTGATTCACCGCCTCTGATTCCCCACCTCTGATTCCCCATCTCTAATTCCGCACATCCGATTCCCTGCTTCTGATTCCCCGCCTCTGATTCACAGCCTCTGATTCCCCAGCTCTTATTCCCCGCCTCAGATTCCCCGCGTCTTATTCCCTGCTTCTGATTCTGATTCCCTGCCTCTGATTCCCCATCTCTGATTCCGCACATCTGATTCCCTGCCTCTGATTCCCCACCTCTGATTCCCCATATCTGATTCCCCGCCTCTGTTTCCCCGCCTCTGATTCCCCGCCTCTGTTTCCCCATATCTAAGTCCCCGCCTCTGATTCCCCAACTCTGATTCCCCACCTCTGATTCCCCAGCTCTGATTCCCCACCTCTGATTCCCCATATCTGATTCCCCGCCTCTGTTTCCCCGCCTCTGATTCCCCGCCACTGTTTCCCCATATCTGATTCCCCGCCTCTGAATCCCCAACTCTGATTCCCTGCATCTAATTCCCCAGCTCTGATTCCCCGCCTCTGATTCCCCGTGTCTGATTTCCTGCCTCTGATTCCCCGCCTCTGATTACCCATGTCTGATTCACCGCCTCTGATTCCCCACCTCTGATTCCCCATCTCTGATTCCGCACATCCGATTCCCTGCCTCTGATTCCCCGCCTCTGATTCACCGCCTCTGATTCCTGGCCTCTGATTTCCTGCCTCTGATTCCCTGCCACTGATACCCCGCCCCTGATTCCCCACCTCTGATTCCCCATATCTGATTCCCCGCCTCTGTTTCCCCGCCTCTGATTCCCCGCCTCTGATTCCCCATATCTGATTCCCCGCCTCTGATTCCCCAACTCTGATTCCCCGCCTCTGATTCCCCAGCTCTGAATCCCCACCTCTGATTCCCCGCGTCTCATTACCGGCCTCTGATTCCCCGCCTCTGATTCTCCATCTCTGATTCACAACCTCTGATTCCCCACCTCTGATTCCCCATATCTGATTCCCCGCCTCTGTTTCCCCGCCTCTGATTCCCCACCTCTGATTAACAATATCTGATTCCCCGCCTCTGATTCCCCACCTCTGATTCCCCGCCTCTGATTCGCCAGCTATGATTCCCCGCCTCTGATTCCCCAGCTCCGATTCCCCGCCTCTGATTCCCCGTGTTTCATTCCCTGCCTCTGATTCCCGGCCTCTGATTCCCCATCTCTGATTCACCACCTTTGATTCGCCACCTCTGATTCCCCATATCTGATTCCCCGCCTCTGTTTCCCCGCCTTTGATTCCCCGCCTCTGATTCCCCATATCTCATTCCCCACCTCTGAATCCCCATCTCTGATTCCCGGACTCTGATTCCCCACCTCTGATTCCCGGCCTCTTATTCCCGGCATCTGATTCCGGCCTCTGATCCCCGGCCTCTGATTCCCTGCTTCTGATTCTGATTCCCTGCCTCTGATTCCCCATCTCTGATTGCGCACATCTGATTCCCTGCCTCTGATTCCCCACCTCTGATTCCCCATATCTGATTCCCCGCCTCTGTTTTCCCGCCTCTGATTCCCCGCCTCTGTTTCCCAATATCTAAGTCCCCGCCTCTGATTCCCCAACTCTGATTCCCCACCTCTGATTCTCCAGCTCTGATTCCCCGCCTCTGATTCCCCATCTCTGATTCCGCTCATCTGATTCACTGCCTCAGATTCCCCGACTCTGATTCCCCAGCTCTGATTCCCCGCCTCTGATTCCCCAACTCTGATTCCCCGCCTCTGATTCCCCAGCTCTGATTCCCCGCCTCTGATTCACCGCCTTTGATTCGCCACCTCTGAATCCCCATATCTGATTCCTCGCCTCTGTTTCCCCGCCTCTGATTCCCCGCCTCTGATTCCCCATATCTCATTCCCCGCCTCTGATTCCCCATCTCTGATTCCCGGACTCTGATTCCCAACCTCTGATTCCCGGCCTCTTATTCCCGGCATCTGATTCCGGCCTCTAATTCCCGGCCTCTGATTCCCTGCTTCTGATTCTGATTCCCCACCTCTGATTCCCCATCTCTGATTCCGCACATCCGATTCCCTGCCTCTGATTCCCCGCCCCTGATTCACCGCCTCTGATTCCCGGCCTCTGATTTCCCGCCTCTGATTCCCTGCCACTGATACCCCGCCCCTGATTCCCCACCTCTGATTCCCCATATCTGATTCCCCGCCTCTGTTTCCCCGCCTCTGATTCCCCGCCTCTGATTCCCCATATCTGATTCCCCGCCTCTGATTCCCCAACTCTGATTCCCCGCCTCTGATTCCCCAGCTCTGATTCCCCGCCTCTGATTCCCCGCATCTGATTCCCTGCATCTGATTCCAAGCCTCTGATTCCCTGCCTCTGATTCCCAACCTCTGATTCCCCACCTCTGATTCCCCATATCTGATTCCCCGCCTCTGTTTCCCCGCCTCTGATTCCCGCCTCTGTTTCCCCATATCTAATTCCCAACCTCTGATGCCCCAACTCTGATTCCCTGCCTCTGATTCCCCGCGTTCTATTCCCTGCCTCTGATTCCCCGCCTGTGATTCCCCATCTCTGATTCACCACCTCTGATTCCCCACCTCTGATTCCCCATATCTAATTCCCCGCCTCTGTTTTCCCGCCTCTGATTCCCCGCCTCTGTTTCCCCATATCCGATTCCCCGCCTCTGAATCCCCAACTCTGATTCCCTGCCTCTGATTCCCTGCTTCTGATTCTGATTCCCCACCTCTGATTCCCTATCTCTGATTCCGCACATCTAATTCCCTGCCTCTGATTCCCCATCTCTGATTCCCCATATCTGATTCCCCGCCTTCTGTTCCCCACCTCTGATTCCCCGCCTCTGTTTCCCCATATCTAAGTCCCCGACTCTGATTCCCCAACTCTGATTCCCCGCCTCTGATTCCCCGCATCTGATTCCCTGCATCTGATTCCAAGCCTCTGATTCCCTGCATCTGATTCCCAACCTCTGATTCCCCACCTCTGATTCCCCATATCTGATTCCCCGCCTCTGTTTCCCCGCCTCTGATTCCCCGCCTCTGTTTCCCCATATCTGATTCCCGGCCTCTGATTCCCCGCCTCAGATTCCCCGCCTCTGATTCCCTGCCTCTGATTCCCCATCTCCGATTCCGCACATCTGATTCCCTGCCTCTGATTCCCCGCCTCTGATTCCCCGCCTCTGATTCCCTGCCTCTGATTCCCAACATCTGATTCTCCACCTCTGATTCCCCATATCTGATTCCCCGCCTCTGTTTCCCCGCCTCTGATTCCCCTCCTCTGATTCCCCAACACTAATTCCCCGCCTCTGATTCCCCCGCTCTGATTCCCCGTGTTTGATTCCCTGCCTCTGATTCCCTGCCCTGATTCCCCATCTCTGTTTCAATGCCTTTGATTCGCCACCTCTGATTCCCCATATCTTATTCCCCGCCTCTGTTTCCCCGCCTCTGATTCCCTGCCTCTGATTCCCAACCTCTGATTCCACACCTCTGATTCCCCATATCTGATTCCCCGCCTGTGTTTCCCCACCTCTGATTCCCCGCCCCTGTTTCCCCATATCTGATTCCCCGCCTCTGATTCCCCAACCCTGATTCCCCGCCTCTGATTCCCCAGCTCTGATTCCCCGCCTCTGATTCCCCGTGTTTGATTCCCTGCCTCTGATTGCCCGCCTCTGATTCCCCATCTCTGATTCACCGCCTTTGATTCGCCACCTCTGATTCCCCATATCTGATTCCCCGTCTCTGTTTCCCCGCCTCTGATTACCCGCCTCTGATTCCCCATATCTTATTCCCCGCCTCTGAATCCCCATCTCTGATTCCCGGACTCTGATTCCCCACCTCTGATTCCCGGCCTCTTATTCCGGGCATCTGATTCCGGCCTCTGATTCCCGGCCTCTGATTCCCTGCTTCTGATTCTGATTCCCTGCCTCTGATTCCCCATCTCTGATTGCGCACATCTGATTCCCTGCCTCTGATTCCCCACCTCTGATACCCCATATCTGATTCCCCGCCTCTGTTTCCCCGCCTCTGATTCCCCGCCTCTGTTTCCCAATATCTAAGTCCCCGCCTCTGATTCCCCAACTCTGATTCCCCACCTCTGATTCTCCAGCTCTGATTCCCCGCCTCTGTTTCCCCATATCTAAGTCCCCGCCACTGATTCCCCAACTCTGATTCCCCACCTCTGAATCCCCAGCTCTGATTCCCCGCCTCTGATTCCCGGCCTCTGATTCCCTGCTTCTGATTCTGATTCCCCACCTCTGATTCCCCATCTCTGATTCCGCACATCCGATTCCCTGCCTCTGATTCCCCGCCCCTGATTCACCGCCTCTGATTCCCGGCCTCTGATTTCCCGCCTCTGATTCCCTGCCACTGATACCCCGCCCCTGATTCCCCACCTCTGATTCCCCATATCTGATTCCCCGCCTCTGTTTCCCCGCCTCTGATTCCCCGCCTCTGATTCCCCATATCTGATTCCCCGCCTCTGATTCCCCAACACTGATTCCCCGCCTCTGATTCCCCAGCTCTGATTCCCCGCCTCTGATTCCCCGCATCTGATTCCCTGCATCTGATTCCAAGCCTCTGATTCCCTGCCTCTGATTCCCAACCTCTGATTCCCCACCTCTGATTCCCCATATCTGATTCCCCGCCTCTGTTTCCCCGCCTTTGATTCCCGCCTCTGTTTCCCCATATCTAATTCCCAACCTCTGATGCCCCAACTCTGATTCCCTGCCTCTGATTCCCCGCGTTCTATTCCCTGCCTCTGATTCCCCGCCTGTGATTCCCCATCTCTGATTCACCACCTCTGATTCCCCACCTCTGATTCCCCATATCTAATTCCCCGCCTCTGTTTTCCCGCCTCTGATTCCCGCCTCTGTTTCCCCATATCTGATTCCCCGCCTCTGAATCCCCAACTCTGATTCCCTGCCTCTGATTCCCTGCTTCTGATTCTGATTCCCCACCTCTGATTCCCTATCTCTGATTCCGCACATCTAATTCCCTGCCTCTGATTCCCCATCTCTGATTCCCCATATCTGATTCCCCGCCTTCTGTTCCCCACCTCTGATTCCCCGCCTCTGTTTCCCCATATCTAAGTCCCCGACTCTGATTCCCCAACTCTGATTCCCCGCCTCTGATTCCCCGCATCTGATTCCCTGCATCTGATTCCAAGCCTCTGATTCCCTGCATCTGATTCCCAACCTCTGATTCCCCACCTCTGATTCCCCATATCTGATTCCCCGCCTCTGTTTCCCCGCCTCTGATTCCCCGCCTCTGTTTCCCCATATCTGATTCCCGGCCTCTGATTCCCCGCCTCTGATTCCCCGCCTCTGATTCCCTGCCTCTGATTCCCCATCTCCGATTCCGCACATCTGATTCCCTGCCTCTGATTCCCCGCCTCTGATTCCCCGCCTCTGATTCCCTGCCTCTGATTCCCAACATCTGATTCTCCATCTCTGATTCCCCATATCTGATTCCCCGCCTCTGTTTCCCCGCCTCTGATTCCCCTCCTCTGATTCGCCAACACTAATTCCCCGCCTCTGATTCCCCAGCTCTGATTCCCCGTGTTTCATTCCCTGCCTCTGATTCCCTGCCCTGATTCCCCATCTCTGTTTCAACGCCTTTGATTCGCCACCTCTGATTCCCCATATCTGATTCCCCGCCTCTGTTTCCCCGCCTCTGATTCCCTGCCTCTGATTCCCAACCTCTGATTCCACACCTCTGATTCCCCATATCTGATTCCCGCCTGTGTTTCCCCACCTCTGATTCCCCGCCCCTGTTTCCCCATATCTGATTCCCCGCCTCTGATTCCCCAACCCTGATTCCCCGCCTCTGATTCCCCAGCTCTGATTCCCCGCCTCTGATTCCCCGTGTTTGATTCCCTGCCTCTGATTGCCCGCCTCTGATTCCCCATCTCTGATTCACCGCCTTTGATTCGCCACCTCTGATTCCCCATATCTGATTCCCCGTCTCTGTTTCCCCGCCTCTGATTACCCGCCTCTGATTCCCCATATCTCATTCCCCGCCTCTGAATCCCCATCTCTGATTCCCGGACTCTGATTCCCCACCTCTGATTCCCGGCCTCTTATTCCCGGCATCTGATTCCGGCCTCTGATTCCCGGCCTCTGATTCCCTGCTTCTGATTCTGATTCCCTGCCTCTGATTCCCCATCTCTGATTGCGCACATCTGATTCCCTGCCTCTGATTCCCCACCTCTGATTCCCCATATCTGATTCCCCGCCTCTGTTTCCCCGCCTCTGATTCCCCGCCTCTGTTTCCCAATATCTAAGTCCCCGCCTCTGATTCCCCAACTCTGATTCCCCACCTCTGATTCTCCAGCTCTGATTCCCCGCCTCTGTTTCCCCATATCTAAGTCCCCGCCACTGATTCCCCAACTCTGATTCCCCACCTCTGAATCACCAGCTCTGATTCCCCGCCTCTGATTCCCCGCATCTGATTCCCTGCATCTGATTCCCAGCCTCTGATTCCCTGCCTGTGATTCCCAACCTCTGATTCCCCACCTCTGATTCCCCATATCTGATTCCCCGCCTCTGTTTCCCCGCCTCTGATTCCCCGCCTCTGTTTCCCCATATCTGATTCCCCGCCTCTATTTGCCCACCTCTGATTCCCCACCTCAGTTTCCCCATATCTGATTCCCCGCCTCTGAATCCCCAACTCTGATTCCCTGCATCTAATTCCCCAGCTCTGATTCCCCGCCTCTGATTCCCCGTGTCTGATTTCCTGCCTCTGATTCCACGCCTCTGATTACCCATGTCTGATTCACCGCCTCTGATTCCCCACCTCTGATTCCCCATCTCTGATTCCGCACATCCCATTCCCTGCCTCTGATTCCCCGCCTCTGATTCCCCGCCTCAAATTCCCCGTGTCTGATTCACCGCCTCTGATTCCCCACCTCTGATTCCCCATCTCTGATTCCGCACATCCGATTCCCTGCTTCTGATTCCCCGCCTCTGATTCACAGCCTCTGATTCCCCAGCTCTGATTCCCCGCCTCAGATTCCCCGCGTCTTATTCCCTGCTTCTGATTCTGATTCCCTGCCTCTGATTCCCCATCTCTGATTCCGCACATCTGATTCCCTGCCTCTGATTCCCCACCTCTGATTCCCCATATCTGATTCCCCGCCTCTGTTTCCCCGCCTCTGATTCCCCGCCTCTGTTTCCCCATATCTAAGTCCCCGCCTCTGATTCCCCAACTCTGATTCCCCACCTCTGATTCCCCAGCTCTGATTCCCCACCTCTGATTCCCCGCCACTGTTTCCCCATATCTGATTCCCCGCCTCTGAATCCCCAACTCTGATTCCCTGCATCTAATTCCCCAGCTCTGATTCCCCGCCTCTGATTCCCCGTGTCTGATTTCCTGCCTCTGATTCTGATTCCCTGCCTCTGATTCCCCATCTCTGATTCCGCACATCTGATTCCCTGCCTCTGATTCCCCACCTCTGATTCCCCATATCTGATTCCCCGCCTCTGTTTCCGCGCCTCTGATTCCCCGCCTCTGTTTCCCCATATCTAAGTCCCCGCCTCTGATTCCCCAACTCTGATTCCCCACCTCTGATTCCCCGCCTCTGTTTCCCCGCCTCTGATTCCCCGCCACTGTTTCCCCATATCTGATTCCCCGCCTCTGAATCCCCAACTCTGATTCCCTGCATCTAATTCCCCAGCTCTGATTCCCCGCCTCTGATTCCCCGTGTCTGATTTCCTGCCTCTGATTCCCCGCCTCTGATTACCCATGTCTGATTCACCGCCTCTGATTCCCCACCTCTGATTCCCCATCTCTGATTCCGCACATCCGATTCCCTGCCTCTGATTCCCCGCCTCTGATTCACCGCCTCTGATTCCCGGCCTCTGATTTCCTGCCTCTGATTCCCTGCCACTGATACCCCGCCCCTGATTCCCCACCTCTGATTCCCCATATCTGATTCCCCGCCTCTGTTTCCCCGCCTCTGATTCCCCGCCTCTGATTCCCCATATCTGATTCCCCGCCTCTGATTCCCCAACTCTGATTCCCCGCCTCTGATTCCCCAGCTCTGAATCCCCGCCTCTGATTCCCCGCGTCTCATTACCGGCCTCTGATTCCCCGCCTCTGATTCTCCATCTCTGATTCACAACCTCTGATTCCCCACCTCTGATTCCCCATATCTGATTCCCCGCCTCTGTTTCCCCGCCTCTGATTCCCCACCTCTGATTAACAATATCTGATTCCCCGCCTCTGATTCCCCACCTCTGATTCCCCGCCTCTGATTCGCCAGCTATGATTCCCCGCCTCTGATTCCCCAGCTCTGATTCCCCGCCTCTGATTCCCCGTGTTTCATTCCCTGCCTCTGATTCCCGGCCTCTGATTCCCCATCTCTGATTCACCGCCTTTGATTCGCCACCTCTGATTCCCCATATCTGATTCCCCGCCTCTGTTTCCCCGCCTCTGATTCCCGGACTCTGATTCCCCACCTCTGATTCCCGGCCTCTTATTCCCGGCATCTGATTCCGGCCTCTGATCCCCGGCCTCTGATTCCCTGCTTCTGATTCTGATTCTCTGATTCCACACCTCTGATTCCCCATATCTGATTCCCCGCCTGTGTTTCCCCACCTCTGATTCCCCGCCCCTGTTTCCCCATATCTGATTCCCCGCCTCTGATTCCCCAACCCTGATTCCCCGCCTCTGATTCCCCAGCTCTGATTCCCCGCCTCTGATTCCCCGTGTTTGATTCCCTGCCTCTGATTGCCCGCCTCTGATTCCCCATCTCTGATTCACCGCCTTTGATTCGCCACCTCTGATTCCCCATATCTGATTCCCCGTCTCTGTTTCCCCGCCTCTGATTACCCGCCTCTGATTCCCCATATCTCATTCCCCGCCTCTGAATCCCCATCTCTGATTCCCGGACTCTGATTCCCCACCTCTGATTCCCGGCCTCTTATTCCCGGCATCTGATTCCGGCCTCTGATTCCCGGCCTCTGATTCCCTGCTTCTGATTCTGATTCCCTGCCTCTGATTCCCCATCTCTGATTGCGCACATCTGATTCCCTGCCTCTGATTCCCCACCTCTGATTCCCCATATCTGATTCCCCGCCTCTGTTTCCCCGCCTCTGATTCCCCGCCTCTGTTTCCCAATATCTAAGTCCCCGCCTCTGATTCCCCAACTCTGATTCCCCACCTCTGATTCTCCAGCTCTGATTCCCCGCCTCTGTTTCCCCATATCTAAGTCCCCGCCACTGATTCCCCAACTCTGATTCCCCACCTCTGAATCCCCAGCTCTGATTCCCCGCCTCTGATTCCCGGCCTCTGATTCCCTGCTTCTGATTCTGATTCCCCACCTCTGATTCCCCATCTCTGATTCCGCACATCCGATTCCCTGCCTCTGATTCCCCGCCCCTGATTCACCGCCTCTGATTCCCGGCCTCTGATTTCCCGCCTCTGATTCCCTGCCACTGATACCCCGCCCCTGATTCCCCACCTCTGATTCCCCATATCTGATTCCCCGCCTCTGTTTCCCCGCCTCTGATTCCCCGCCTCTGATTCCCCATATCTGATTCCCCGCCTCTGATTCCCCAACTCTGATTCCCCGCCTCTGACTCCCCAGCTCTGATTCCCCGCCTCTGATTCCCCGCATCTGATTCCCTGCATCTGATTCCAAGCCTCTGATTCCCTGCCTCTGATTCCCAACCTCTGATTCCCCACCTCTGATTCCCCATATCTGATTCCCCGCCTCTGTTTCCCCGCCTTTGATTCCCGCCTCTGTTTCCCCATATCTAATTCCCAACCTCTGATGCCCCAACTCTGATTCCCTGCCTCTGATTCCCCGCGTTCTATTCCCTGCCTCTGATTCCCCGCCTGTGATTCCCCATCTCTGATTCACCACCTCTGATTCCCCACCTCTGATTCCCCATATCTAATTCCCCGCCTCTGTTTTCCCGCCTCTGATTCCCGCCTCTGTTTCCCCATATCTGATTCCCCGCCTCTGAATCCCCAACTCTGATTCCCTGCCTCTGATTCCCTGCTTCTGATTCTGATTCCCCACCTCTGATTCCCTATCTCTGATTCCGCACATCTAATTCCCTGCCTCTGATTCCCCATCTCTGATTCCCCATATCTGATTCCCCGCCTTCTGTTCCCCACCTCTGATTCCCCGCCTCTGTTTCCCCATATCTAAGTCCCCGACTCTGATTCCCCAACTCTGATTCCCCGCCTCTGATTCCCCGCATCTGATTCCCTGCATCTGATTCCAAGCCTCTGATTCCCTGCATCTGATTCCCAACCTCTGATTCCCCACCTCTGATTCCCCATATCTGATTCCCCGCCTCTGTTTCCCCGCCTCTGATTCCCCGCCTCTGTTTCCCCATATCTGATTCCCGGCCTCTGATTCCCCGCCTCTGATTCCCCGCCTCTGATTCCCTGCCTCTGATTCCCCATCTCCGATTCCGCACATCTGATTCCCTGCCTCTGATTCCCCGCCTCTGATTCCCCGCCTCTGATTCCCTGCCTCTGATTCCCAACATCTGATTCTCCATCTCTGATTCCCCATATCTGATTCCCCGCCTCTGTTTCCCCGCCTCTGATTC
Organism: Narcine bancroftii; assembly: GCF_036971445.1. Lineage (NCBI taxonomy): Eukaryota > Metazoa > Chordata > Chondrichthyes > Torpediniformes > Narcinidae > Narcine > Narcine bancroftii. The sequence continues at coordinate 157,997,325 of NC_091473.1, read as the reverse complement.
CCCTCCTCTGATTCGCCAACACTAATTCCCCGCCTCTGATTCCCCAGCTCTGATTCCCCGTGTTTCATTCCCTGCCTCTGATTCCCTGCCCTGATTCCCCATCTCTGTTTCAACGCCTTTGATTCGCCACCTCTGATTCCCCATATCTGATTCCCCGCCTCTGTTTCCCCGCCTCTGATTCCCTGCCTCTGATTCCCAACCTTTGATTCCACACCTCTGATTCCCCATATCTGATTCCCGCCTGTGTTTCCCCACCTCTGATTCCCCGCCCCTGTTTCCCCATATCTGATTCCCCGCCTCTGATTCCCCAACCCTGATTCCCCGCCTCTGATTCCCCAGCTCTGATTCCCCGCCTCTGATTCCCCGTGTTTGATTCCCTGCCTCTGATTGCCCGCCTCTGATTCCCCATCTCTGATTCACCGCCTTTGATTCGCCACCTCTGATTCCCCATATCTGATTCCCCGTCTCTGTTTCCCCGCCTCTGATTACCCGCCTCTGATTCCCCATATCTCATTCCCCGCCTCTGAATCCCCATCTCTGATTCCCGGACTCTGATTCCCCACCTCTGATTCCCGGCCTCTTATTCCCGGCATCTGATTCCGGCCTCTGATTCCCGGCCTCTGATTCCCTGCTTCTGATTCTGATTCCCTGCCTCTGATTCCCCATCTCTGATTGCGCACATCTGATTCCCTGCCTCTGATTCCCCACCTCTGATTCCCCATATCTGATTCCCCGCCTCTGTTTCCCCGCCTCTGATTCCCCGCCTCTGTTTCCCAATATCTAAGTCCCCGCCTCTGATTCCCCAACTCTGATTCCCCACCTCTGATTCTCCAGCTCTGATTCCCCGCCTCTGTTTCCCCATATCTAAGTCCCCGCCACTGATTCCCCAACTCTGATTCCCCACCTCTGAATCCCCAGCTCTGATTCCCCGCCTCTGATTCCCCGCATCTGATTCCCTGCATCTGATTCCCAGCCTCTGATTCCCTGCCTGTGATTCCCAACCTCTGATTCCCCACCTCTGATTCCCCATATCTGATTCCCCGCCTCTGTTTCCCCGCCTCTGATTCCCCGCCTCTGTTTCCCCATATCTGATTCCCCGCCTCTATTTGCCCACCTCTGATTCCCCACCTCAGTTTCCCCATATCTGATTCCCCGCCTCTGAATCCCCAACTCTGATTCCCTGCATCTAATTCCCCAGCTCTGATTCCCCGCCTCTGATTCCCCGTGTCTGATTTCCTGCCTCTGATTCCACGCCTCTGATTACCCATGTCTGATTCACCGCCTCTGATTCCCCACCTCTGATTCCCCATCTCTGATTCCGCACATCCCATTCCCTGCCTCTGATTCCCCGCCTCTGATTCCCCGCCTCAAATTCCCCGTGTCTGATTCACCGCCTCTGATTCCCCACCTCTGATTCCCCATCTCTGATTCCGCACATCCGATTCCCTGCTTCTGATTCCCCGCCTCTGATTCACAGCCTCTGATTCCCCAGCTCTGATTCCCCGCCTCAGATTCCCCGCGTCTTATTCCCTGCTTCTGATTCTGATTCCCTGCCTCTGATTCCCCATCTCTGATTCCGCACATCTGATTCCCTGCCTCTGATTCCCCACCTCTGATTCCCCATATCTGATTCCCCGCCTCTGTTTCCCCGCCTCTGATTCCCCGCCTCTGTTTCCCCATATCTAAGTCCCCGCCTCTGATTCCCCAACTCTGATTCCCCACCTCTGATTCCCCAGCTCTGATTCCCCACCTCTGATTCCCCATATCTGATTCCCCGCCTCTGTTTCCCCGCCTCTGATTCCCCGCCACTGTTTCCCCATATCTGATTCCCCGCCTCTGAATCCCCAACTCTGATTCCCTGCATCTAATTCCCCAGCTCTGATTCCCCGCCTCTGATTCCCCGTGTCTGATTTCCTGCCTCTGATTCCCCACCTCTGATTACCCATGTCTGATTCACCGCCTCTGATTCCCCACCTCTGATTCCCCATCTCTGATTCCGCACATCCGATTCCCTGCCTCTGATTCCCCGCCTCTGATTCACCGCCTCTGATTCCCGGCCTCTGATTTCCTGCCTCTGATTCCCTGCCACTGATACCCCGCCCCTGATTCCCCACCTCTGATTCCCCATATCTGATTCCCCGCCTCTGTTTCCCCGCCTCTGATTCCCCGCCTCTGATTCCCCATATCTGATTCCCCGCCTCTGATTCCCCAACTCTGATTCCCCGCCTCTGATTCCCCAGCTCTGAATCCCCGCCTCTGATTCCCCGCGTCTCATTACCGGCCTCTGATTCCCCGCCTCTGATTCTCCATCTCTGATTCACAACCTCTGATTCCCCACCTCTGATTCCCCATATCTGATTCCCCGCCTCTGTTTCCCCGCCTCTGATTCCCCACCTCTGATTAACAATATCTGATTCCCCGCCTCTGATTCCCCACCTCTGATTCCCCGCCTCTGATTCGCCAGCTATGATTCCCCGCCTCTGATTCCCCAGCTCTGATTCCCCGCCTCTGATTCCCCGTGTTTCATTCCCTGCCTCTGATTCCCCGCCTGTGATTCCCCATCTCTGATTCACCACCTCTGATTCCCCACCTCTGATTCCCCATATCTAATTCCCCGCCTCTGTTTTCCCGCCTCTGATTCCCGCCTCTGTTTCCCCATATCTGATTCCCCGCCTCTGAATCCCCAACTCTGATTCCCTGCCTCTGATTCCCTGCTTCTGATTCTGATTCCCCACCTCTGATTCCCTATCTCTGATTCCGCACATCTAATTCCCTGCCTCTGATTCCCCATCTCTGATTCCCCATATCTGATTCCCCGCCTTCTGTTCCCCACCTCTGATTCCCCGCCTCTGTTTCCCCATATCTAAGTCCCCGACTCTGATTCCCCAACTCTGATTCCCCGCCTCTGATTCCCCGCATCTGATTCCCTGCATCTGATTCCAAGCCTCTGATTCCCTGCATCTGATTCCCAACCTCTGATTCCCCACCTCTGATTCCCCATATCTGATTCCCCGCCTCTGTTTCCCCGCCTCTGATTCCCCGCCTCTGTTTCCCCATATCTGATTCCCGGCCTCTGATTCCCCGCCTCTGATTCCCCGCCTCTGATTCCCTGCCTCTGATTCCCCATCTCCGATTCCGCACATCTGATTCCCTGCCTCTGATTCCCCGCCTCTGATTCCCCGCCTCTGATTCCCTGCCTCTGATTCCCAACATCTGATTCTCCATCTCTGATTCCCCATATCTGATTCCCCGCCTCTGTTTCCCCGCCTCTGATTCCCCTCCTCTGATTCGCCAACACTAATTCCCCGCCTCTGATTCCCCAGCTCTGATTCCCCGTGTTTCATTCCCTGCCTCTGATTCCCTGCCCTGATTCCCCATCTCTGTTTCAACGCCTTTGATTCGCCACCTCTGATTCCCCATATCTGATTCCCCGCCTCTGTTTCCCCGCCTCTGATTCCCTGCCTCTGATTCCCAACCTTTGATTCCACACCTCTGATTCCCCATATCTGATTCCCGCCTGTGTTTCCCCACCTCTGATTCCCCGCCCCTGTTTCCCCATATCTGATTCCCCGCCTCTGATTCCCCAACCCTGATTCCCCGCCTCTGATTCCCCAGCTCTGATTCCCCGCCTCTGATTCCCCGTGTTTGATTCCCTGCCTCTGATTGCCCGCCTCTGATTCCCCATCTCTGATTCACCGCCTTTGATTCGCCACCTCTGATTCCCCATATCTGATTCCCCGTCTCTGTTTCCCCGCCTCTGATTACCCGCCTCTGATTCCCCATATCTCATTCCCCGCCTCTGAATCCCCATCTCTGATTCCCGGACTCTGATTCCCCACCTCTGATTCCCGGCCTCTTATTCCCGGCATCTGATTCCGGCCTCTGATTCCCGGCCTCTGATTCCCTGCTTCTGATTCTGATTCCCTGCCTCTGATTCCCCATCTCTGATTGCGCACATCTGATTCCCTGCCTCTGATTCCCCACCTCTGATTCCCCATATCTGATTCCCCGCCTCTGTTTCCCCGCCTCTGATTCCCCGCCTCTGTTTCCCAATATCTAAGTCCCCGCCTCTGATTCCCCAACTCTGATTCCCCACCTCTGATTCTCCAGCTCTGATTCCCCGCCTCTGTTTCCCCATATCTAAGTCCCCGCCACTGATTCCCCAACTCTGATTCCCCACCTCTGAATCCCCAGCTCTGATTCCCCGCCTCTGATTCCCCGCATCTGATTCCCTGCATCTGATTCCCAGCCTCTGATTCCCTGCCTGTGATTCCCAACCTCTGATTCCCCACCTCTGATTCCCCATATCTGATTCCCCGCCTCTGTTTCCCCGCCTCTGATTCCCCGCCTCTGTTTCCCCATATCTGATTCCCCGCCTCTATTTGCCCACCTCTGATTCCCCACCTCAGTTTCCCCATATCTGATTCCCCGCCTCTGAATCCCCAACTCTGATTCCCTGCATCTAATTCCCCAGCTCTGATTCCCCGCCTCTGATTCCCCGTGTCTGATTTCCTGCCTCTGATTCCACGCCTCTGATTACCCATGTCTGATTCACCGCCTCTGATTCCCCAGCTCTGATTCCCCACCTCTGATTCCCCGCCACTGTTTCCCCATATCTGATTCCCCGCCTCTGAATCCCCAACTCTGATTCCCTGCATCTAATTCCCCAGCTCTGATTCCCCGCCTCTGATTCCCCGTGTCTGATTTCCTGCCTCTGATTCTGATTCCCTGCCTCTGATTCCCCATCTCTGATTCCGCACATCTGATTCCCTGCCTCTGATTCCCCACCTCTGATTCCCCATATCTGATTCCCCGCCTCTGTTTCCCCGCCTCTGATTCCCCGCCTCTGTTTCCCCATATCTAAGTCCCCGCCTCTGATTCCCCAACTCTGATTCCCCACCTCTGATTCCCCGCCTCTGTTTCCCCGCCTCTGATTCCCCGCCACTGTTTCCCCATATCTGATTCCCCGCCTCTGAATCCCCAACTCTGATTCCCTGCATCTAATTCCCCAGCTCTGATTCCCCGCCTCTGATTCCCCGTGTCTGATTTCCTGCCTCTGATTCCCCGCCTCTGATTACCCATGTCTGATTCACCGCCTCTGATTCCCCACCTCTGATTCCCCATCTCTGATTCCGCACATCCGATTCCCTGCCTCTGATTCCCCGCCTCTGATTCACCGCCTCTGATTCCCGGCCTCTGATTTCCTGCCTCTGATTCCCTGCCACTGATACCCCGCCCCTGATTCCCCACCTCTGATTCCCCATATCTGATTCCCCGCCTCTGTTTCCCCGCCTCTGATTCCCCGCCTCTGATTCCCCATATCTGATTCCCCGCCTCTGATTCCCCAACTCTGATTCCCCGCCTCTGATTCCCCAGCTCTGAATCCCCGCCTCTGATTCCCCGCGTCTCATTACCGGCCTCTGATTCCCCGCCTCTGATTCTCCATCTCTGATTCACAACCTCTGATTCCCCACCTCTGATTCCCCATATCTGATTCCCCGCCTCTGTTTCCCCGCCTCTGATTCCCCACCTCTGATTAACAATATCTGATTCCCCGCCTCTGATTCCCCACCTCTGATTCCCCGCCTCTGATTCGCCAGCTATGATTCCCCGCCTCTGATTCCCCAGCTCTGATTCCCCGCCTCTGATTCCCCGTGTTTCATTCCCTGCCTCTGATTCCCGGCCTCTGATTCCCCATCTCTGATTCACCGCCTTTGATTCGCCACCTCTGATTCCCCATATCTGATTCCCCGCCTCTGTTTCCCCGCCTCTGATTCCCGGACTCTGATTCCCCACCTCTGATTCCCGGCCTCTTATTCCCGGCATCTGATTCCGGCCTCTGATCCCCGGCCTCTGATTCCCTGCTTCTGATTCTGATTCTCTGATTCCACACCTCTGATTCCCCATATCTGATTCCCCGCCTGTGTTTCCCCACCTCTGATTCCCCGCCCCTGTTTCCCCATATCTGATTCCCCGCCTCTGATTCCCCAACCCTGATTCCCCGCCTCTGATTCCCCAGCTCTGATTCCCCGCCTCTGATTCCCCGTGTTTGATTCCCTGCCTCTGATTGCCCGCCTCTGATTCCCCATCTCTGATTCACCGCCTTTGATTCGCCACCTCTGATTCCCCATATCTGATTCCCCGTCTCTGTTTCCCCGCCTCTGATTACCCGCCTCTGATTCCCCATATCTCATTCCCCGCCTCTGAATCCCCATCTCTGATTCCCGGACTCTGATTCCCCACCTCTGATTCCCGGCCTCTTATTCCCGGCATCTGATTCCGGCCTCTGATTCCCGGCCTCTGATTCCCTGCTTCTGATTCTGATTCCCTGCCTCTGATTCCCCATCTCTGATTGCGCACATCTGATTCCCTGCCTCTGATTCCCCACCTCTGATTCCCCATATCTGATTCCCCGCCTCTGTTTCCCCGCCTCTGATTCCCCGCCTCTGTTTCCCAATATCTAAGTCCCCGCCTCTGATTCCCCAACTCTGATTCCCCACCTCTGATTCTCCAGCTCTGATTCCCCGCCTCTGTTTCCCCATATCTAAGTCCCCGCCACTGATTCCCCAACTCTGATTCCCCACCTCTGAATCCCCAGCTCTGATTCCCCGCCTCTGATTCCCGGCCTCTGATTCCCTGCTTCTGATTCTGATTCCCCACCTCTGATTCCCCATCTCTGATTCCGCACATCCGATTCCCTGCCTCTGATTCCCCGTCCCTGATTCACCGCCTCTGATTCCCGGCCTCTGATTTCCCGCCTCTGATTCCCTGCCACTGATACCCCGCCCCTGATTCCCCACCTCTGATTCCCCATATCTGATTCCCCGCCTCTGTTTCCCCGCCTCTGATTCCCCGCCTCTGATTCCCCATATCTGATTCCCCGCCTCTGATTCCCCAACTCTGATTCCCCGCCTCTGACTCCCCAGCTCTGATTCCCCGCCTCTGATTCCCCGCATCTGATTCCCTGCATCTGATTCCAAGCCTCTGATTCCCTGCCTCTGATTCCCAACCTCTGATTCCCCACCTCTGATTCCCCATATCTGATTCCCCGCCTCTGTTTCCCCGCCTTTGATTCCCGCCTCTGTTTCCCCATATCTAATTCCCAACCTCTGATGCCCCAACTCTGATTCCCTGCCTCTGATTCCCCGCGTTCTATTCCCTGCCTCTGATTCCCCGCCTGTGATTCCCCATCTCTGATTCACCACCTCTGATTCCCCACCTCTGATTCCCCATATCTAATTCCCCGCCTCTGTTTTCCCGCCTCTGATTCCCGCCTCTGTTTCCCCATATCTGATTCCCCGCCTCTGAATCCCCAACTCTGATTCCCTGCCTCTGATTCCCTGCTTCTGATTCTGATTCCCCACCTCTGATTCCCTATCTCTGATTCCGCACATCTAATTCCCTGCCTCTGATTCCCCATCTCTGATTCCCCATATCTGATTCCCCGCCTTCTGTTCCCCACCTCTGATTCCCCGCCTCTGTTTCCCCATATCTAAGTCCCCGACTCTGATTCCCCAACTCTGATTCCCCGCCTCTGATTCCCCGCATCTGATTCCCTGCATCTGATTCCAAGCCTCTGATTCCCTGCATCTGATTCCCAACCTCTGATTCCCCACCTCTGATTCCCCATATCTGATTCCCCGCCTCTGTTTCCCCGCCTCTGATTCCCCGCCTCTGTTTCCCCATATCTGATTCCCGGCCTCTGATTCCCCGCCTCTGATTCCCCGCCTCTGATTCCCTGCCTCTGATTCCCCATCTCCGATTCCGCACATCTGATTCCCTGCCTCTGATTCCCCGCCTCTGATTCCCCGCCTCTGATTCCCTGCCTCTGATTCCCAACATCTGATTCTCCATCTCTGATTCCCCATATCTGATTCCCCGCCTCTGTTTCCCCGCCTCTGATTCCCCTCCTCTGATTCGCCAACACTAATTCCCCGCCTCTGATTCCCCAGCTCTGATTCCCCGTGTTTCATTCCCTGCCTCTGATTCCCTGCCCTGATTCCCCATCTCTGTTTCAACGCCTTTGATTCGCCACCTCTGATTCCCCATATCTGATTCCCCGCCTCTGTTTCCCCGCCTCTGATTCCCTGCCTCTGATTCCCAACCTTTGATTCCACACCTCTGATTCCCCATATCTGATTCCCGCCTGTGTTTCCCCACCTCTGATTCCCCGCCCCTGTTTCCCCATATCTGATTCCCCGCCTCTGATTCCCCAACCCTGATTCCCCGCCTCTGATTCCCCAGCTCTGATTCCCCGCCTCTGATTCCCCGTGTTTGATTCCCTGCCTCTGATTGCCCGCCTCTGATTCCCCATCTCTGATTCACCGCCTTTGATTCGCCACCTCTGATTCCCCATATCTGATTCCCCGTCTCTGTTTCCCCGCCTCTGATTACCCGCCTCTGATTCCCCATATCTCATTCCCCGCCTCTGAATCCCCATCTCTGATTCCCGGACTCTGATTCCCCACCTCTGATTCCCGGCCTCTTATTCCCGGCATCTGATTCCGGCCTCTGATTCCCGGCCTCTGATTCCCTGCTTCTGATTCTGATTCCCTGCCTCTGATTCCCCATCTCTGATTGCGCACATCTGATTCCCTGCCTCTGATTCCCCACCTCTGATTCCCCATATCTGATTCCCCGCCTCTGTTTCCCCGCCTCTGATTCCCCGCCTCTGTTTCCCAATATCTAAGTCCCCGCCTCTGATTCCCCAACTCTGATTCCCCACCTCTGATTCTCCAGCTCTGATTCCCCGCCTCTGTTTCCCCATATCTAAGTCCCCGCCACTGATTCCCCAACTCTGATTCCCCACCTCTGAATCCCCAGCTCTGATTCCCCGCCTCTGATTCCCCGCATCTGATTCCCTGCATCTGATTCCCAGCCTCTGATTCCCTGCCTGTGATTCCCAACCTCTGATTCCCCACCTCTGATTCCCCATATCTGATTCCCCGCCTCTGTTTCCCCGCCTCTGATTCCCCGCCTCTGTTTCCCCATATCTGATTCCCCGCCTCTATTTGCCCACCTCTGATTCCCCACCTCAGTTTCCCCATATCTGATTCCCCGCCTCTGAATCCCCAACTCTGATTCCCTGCATCTAATTCCCCAGCTCTGATTCCCCGCCTCTGATTCCCCGTGTCTGATTTCCTGCCTCTGATTCCACGCCTCTGATTACCCATGTCTGATTCACCGCCTCTGATTCCCCACCTCTGATTCCCCATCTCTGATTCCGCACATCCCATTCCCTGCCTCTGATTCCCCGCCTCTGATTCCCCGCCTCAAATTCCCCGTGTCTGATTCACCGCCTCTGATTCCCCACCTCTGATTCCCCATCTCTGATTCCGCACATCCGATTCCCTGCTTCTGATTCCCCGCCTCTGATTCACAGCCTCTGATTCCCCAGCTCTGATTCCCCGCCTCAGATTCCCCGCGTCTTATTCCCTGCTTCTGATTCTGATTCCCTGCCTCTGATTCCCCATCTCTGATTCCGCACATCTGATTCCCTGCCTCTGATTCCCCACCTCTGATTCCCCATATCTGATTCCCCGCCTCTGTTTCCCCGCCTCTGATTCCCCGCCTCTGTTTCCCCATATCTAAGTCCCCGCCTCTGATTCCCCAACTCTGATTCCCCACCTCTGATTCCCCAGCTCTGATTCCCCACCTCTGATTCCCCATATCTGATTCCCCGCCTCTGTTTCCCCGCCTCTGATTCCCCGCCACTGTTTCCCCATATCTGATTCCCCGCCTCTGAATCCCCAACTCTGATTCCCTGCATCTAATTCCCCAGCTCTGATTCCCCGCCTCTGATTCCCCGTGTCTGATTTCCTGCCTCTGATTCCCCACCTCTGATTACCCATGTCTGATTCACCGCCTCTGATTCCCCACCTCTGATTCCCCATCTCTGATTCCGCACATCCGATTCCCTGCCTCTGATTCCCCGCCTCTGATTCACCGCCTCTGATTCCCGGCCTCTGATTTCCTGCCTCTGATTCCCTGCCACTGATACCCCGCCCCTGATTCCCCACCTCTGATTCCCCATATCTGATTCCCCGCCTCTGTTTCCCCGCCTCTGATTCCCCGCCTCTGATTCCCCATATCTGATTCCCCGCCTCTGATTCCCCAACTCTGATTCCCCGCCTCTGATTCCCCAGCTCTGAATCCCCGCCTCTGATTCCCCGCGTCTCATTACCGGCCTCTGATTCCCCGCCTCTGATTCTCCATCTCTGATTCACAACCTCTGATTCCCCACCTCTGATTCCCCATATCTGATTCCCCGCCTCTGTTTCCCCGCCTCTGATTCCCCACCTCTGATTAACAATATCTGATTCCCCGCCTCTGATTCCCCACCTCTGATTCCCCGCCTCTGATTCGCCAGCTATGATTCCCCGCCTCTGATTCCCCAGCTCTGATTCCCCGCCTCTGATTCCCCGTGTTTCATTCCCTGCCTCTGATTCCCGGCCTCTGATTCCCCATCTCTGATTCACCGCCTTTGATTCGCCACCTCTGATTCCCCATATCTGATTCCCCGCCTCTGTTTCCCCGCCTCTGATTCCCGGACTCTGATTCCCCACCTCTGATTCCCGGCCTCTTATTCCCGGCATCTGATTCCGGCCTCTGATCCCCGGCCTCTGATTCCCTGCTTCTGATTCTGATTCCCTGCCTCTGATTCCCCATCTCTGATTGCGCACATCTGATTCCCTGCCTCTGATTCCCCACCTCTGATTCCCCATATCTGATTCCCCGCCTCTGTTTCCCCGCCTCTGATTCCCCGCCTCTGTTTCCCAATATCTAAGTCCCCGCCTCTGATTCCCCAACTCTGATTCCCCACCTCTGATTCTCCAGCTCTGATTCCCCGCCTCTGATTCCCCATCTCTGATTCCGCTCATCTGATTCACTGTCTCTGATTCCCCGACTCTGATTCCCCAGCTCTGATTCCCCGCCTCTGATTCCCCAACTCTGATTCCCCGCCTCTGATTCCCCAGCTCTGATTCCCCGCCTCTGATTCACCGCCTTTGATTCGCCACCTCTGAATCCCCATATCTGATTCCTCGCCTCTGTTTCCCCGCCTCTGATTCCCCGCCTCTGATTCCCCATATCTCATTCCCCGCCTCTGATTCCCCATCTCTGATTCCCGGACTCTGATTCCCAACCTCTGATTCCCGGCCTCTTATTCCCGGCATCTGATTCCGGCCTCTAATTCCCGGCCTCTGATTCCCTGCTTCTGATTCTGATTCCCCACCTCTGATTCCCCATCTCTGATTCCGCACATCCGATTCCCTGCCTCTGATTCCCCGCCCCTGATTCACCGCCTCTGATTCCCGGCCTCTGATTTCCCGCCCCTGATTCACCGCCTCTGATTCCCGGCCTCTGATTTCCCGCCTCTGATTCCCTGCCACTGATACCCCGCCCCTGATTCCCCACCTCTGATTCCCCATATCTGATTCCCCGCCTCTGTTTCCCCGCCTCTGATTCCCCGCCTCTGATTCCCCATATCTGATTCCCCGCCTCTGATTCCCCAACTCTGATTCCCCGCCTCTGATTCCCCAGCTCTGATTCCCCGCCTCTGATTCCCCGCATCTGATTCCCTGCATCTGATTCCAAGCCTCTGATTCCCTGCCTCTGATTCCCAACCTCTGATTCCCCACCTCTGATTCCCCATATCTGATTCCCCGCCTCTGTTTCCCCGCCTCTGATTCCCGCCTCTGTTTCCCCATATCTAATTCCCAACCTCTGATGCCCCAACTCTGATTCCCTGCCTCTGATTCCCCGCGTTCTATTCCCTGCCTCTGATTCCCCGCCTGTGATTCCCCATCTCTGATTCACCACCTCTGATTCCCCACCTCTGATTCCCCATATCTAATTCCCCGCCTCTGTTTTCCCGCCTCTGATTCCCCGCCTCTGTTTCCCCATATCTGATTCCCCGCCTCTGAATCCCCAACTCTGATTCCCTGCCTCTGATTCCCTGCTTCTGATTCTGATTCCCCACCTCTGATTCCCTATCTCTGATTCCGCACATCTAATTCCCTGCCTCTGATTCCCCACCTCTGATTCTCCAGCTCTGATTCCCCGCCTCTGATTCCCCATCTCTGATTCCGCTCATCTGATTCACTGTCTCTGATTCCCCGACTCTGATTCCCCAGCTCTGATTCCCCGCCTCTGATTCCCCAACTCTGATTCCCCGCCTCTGATTCCCCAGCTCTGATTCCCCGCCTCTGATTCACCGCCTTTGATTCGCCACCTCTGAATCCCCATATCTGATTCCTCGCCTCTGTTTCCCCGCCTCTGATTCCCCGCCTCTGATTCCCCATATCTCATTCCCCGCCTCTGATTCCCCATCTCTGATTCCCGGACTCTGATTCCCAACCTCTGATTCCCGGCCTCTTATTCCCGGCATCTGATTCCGGCCTCTAATTCCCGGCCTCTGATTCCCTGCTTCTGATTCTGATTCCCCACCTCTGATTCCCCATCTCTGATTCCGCACATCCGATTCCCTGCCTCTGATTCCCCGCCCCTGATTCACCGCCTCTGATTCCCGGCCTCTGATTTCCCGCCTCTGATTCCCTGCCACTGATACCCCGCCCCTGATTCCCCACCTCTGATTCCCCATATCTGATTCCCCGCCTCTGTTTCCCCGCCTCTGATTCCCCGCCTCTGATTCCCCATATCTGATTCCCCGCCTCTGATTCCCCAACTCTGATTCCCCGCCTCTGATTCCCCAGCTCTGATTCCCCGCCTCTGATTCCCCGCATCTGATTCCCTGCATCTGATTCCAAGCCTCTGATTCCCTGCCTCTGATTCCCCGCCCCTGATTCCCTGCCTCTGATTCCCCGCCCCTGATTCACCGCCTCTGATTCCCGGCCTCTGATTTCCCGCCTCTGATTCCCTGCCACTGATACCCCGCCCCTGATTCCCCACCTCTGATTCCCCATATCTGATTCCCCGCCTCTGTTTCCCCGCCTCTGATTCCCCGCCTCTGATTCCCCATATCTGATTCCCCGCCTCTGATTCCCCAACTCTGATTCCCCGCCTCTGATTCCCCAGCTCTGATTCCCCGCCTCTGATTCCCCGCATCTGATTCCCTGCATCTGATTCCAAGCCTCTGATTCCCTGCCTCTGATTCCCAACCTCTGATTCCCCACCTCTGATTCCCCATATCTGATTCCCCGCCTCTGTTTCCCCGCCTCTGATTCCCGCCTCTGTTTCCCCATATCTAATTCCCAACCTCTGATGCCCCAACTCTGATTCCCTGCCTCTGATTCCCCGCGTTCTATTCCCTGCCTCTGATTCCCCGCCTGTGATTCCCCATCTCTGATTCACCACCTCTGATTCCCCACCTCTGATTCCCCATATCTAATTCCCCGCCTCTGTTTTCCCGCCTCTGATTCCCCGCCTCTGTTTCTCCATATCTGATTCCCCGCCTCTGAATCCCCAACTCTGATTCCCTGCCTCTGATTCCCTGCTTCTGATTCTGATTCCCCACCTCTGATTCCCTATCTCTGATTCCGCACATCTAATTCCCTGCCTCTGATTCCCCATCTCTGATTCCCCATATCTGATTCCCCGCCTTCTGTTCCCCACCTCTGATTCCCCGCCTCTGTTTCCCCATATCTAAGTCCCCGACTCTGATTCCCCAACTCTGATTCCCCGCCTCTGATTCCCCGCATCTGATTCCCTGCATCTGATTCCAAGCCTCTGATTCCCTGCATCTGATTCCCAACCTCTGATTCCCCACCTCTGATTCCCCATATCTGATTCCCCGCCTCTGTTTCCCCGCCTCTGATTCCCCGCCTCTGTTTCCCCATATCTGATTCCCGGCCTCTGATTCCCCGCCTCTGATTCCCCGCCTCTGATTCCCTGCCTCTGATTCCCCATCTCCGATTCCGCACATCTGATTCCCTGCCTCTGATTCCCCGCCTCTGATTCCCCGCCTCTGATTCCCTGCCTCTGATTCCCAACATCTGATTCTCCACCTCTGATTCCCCATATCTGATTCCCCGCCTCTGTTTCCCCGCCTCTGATTCCCCTCCTCTGATTCCCCAACTCTAATTCCCCGCCTCTGATTCCCCAGCTCTGATTCCCCGTGTTTGATTCCCTGCCTCTGATTCCCTGCCCTGATTCCCCATCTCTGTTTCAACGCCTTTGATTCGCCACCTCTGATTCCCCATATCTTATTCCCCGCCTCTGTTACCCCGCCTCTGATTCCCTGCCTCTGATTCCCAACCTCTGATTCCACACCTCTGATTCCCCATATCTGATTCCCCGCCTGTGTTTCCCCACCTCTGATTCCCCGCCCCTGTTTCCCCATATCTGATTCCCCGCCTCTGATTCCCCAACCCTGATTCCCCGCCTCTGATTCCCCAGCTCTGATTCCCCGCCTCTGATTCCCCGTGTTTGATTCCCTGCCTCTGATTGCCCGCCTCTGATTCCCCATCTCTGATTCACCGCCTTTGATTCGCCACCTCTGATTCCCCATATCTGATTCCCCGTCTCTGTTTCCCCGCCTCTGATTACCCGCCTCTGATTCCCCATATCTCATTCCCCGCCTCTGAATCCCCATCTCTGATTCCCGGACTCTGATTCCCCACCTCTGATTCCCGGCCTCTTATTCCCGGCATCTGATTCCGGCCTCTGATTCCCGGCCTCTGATTCCCTGCTTCTGATTCTGATTCCCTGCCTCTGATTCCCCATCTCTGATTGCGCACATCTGATTCCCTGCCTCTGATTCCCCACCTCTGATTCCCCATATCTGATTCCCCGCCTCTGTTTCCCCGCCTCTGATTCCCCACCTCTGTTTCCCAATATCTAAGTCCCCGCCTCTGATTCCCCAACTCTGATTCCCCACCTCTGATTCTCCAGCTCTGATTCCCCGCCTCTGTCTCCCCATATCTAAGTCCCCGCCACTGATTCCCCAACTCTGATTCCCCACCTCTGAATCCCCAGCTCTGATTCCCCGCCTCTGATTCCCCGCATCTGATTCCCTGCATCTGATTCCCAGCCTCTGATTCCCTGCCTGTGATTCCCAACCTCTGATTCCCCACCTCTGATTCCCCATATCTGATTCCCCACCTCTGTTTCCCCGCCTCTGATTCCCCGCCTCTGTTTCCCCATATCTGATTCCCCGCCTCTATTTGCCCACCTCTGATTCCCCACCTCAGTTTCCCCATATCTGATTCCCCGCCTCTGAATCCCCAACTCTGATTCCCTGCATCTAATTCCCCAGCTCTGATTCCCCGCCTCTGATTCCCCGTGTCTGATTCACCGCCTCTCATTCCCCACCTCTGATTCCCCATCTCTGATTCCGCACATCCCATTCCCTGCCTCTGATTCCCCGCCTCTGATTCCCCGCCTCAAATTCCCCGTGTCTGATTCACCGCCTCTGATTCCCCACCTCTGATTCCCCATCTCTGATTCCGCACATCCGATTCCCTGCTTCTGATTCCCCGCCTCTGATTCACAGCCTCTGATTCCCCAGCTCTGATTCCCCGCCTCAGATTCCCCGCGTCTTATTCCCTGCTTCTGATTCTGATTCCCTGCCTCTGATTCCCCATCTCTGATTCCGCACATCTGATTCCCTGCCTCTGATTCCCCACCTCTGATTCCCCATATCTGATTCCCCGCCTCTGTTTCCCCGCCTCTGATTCCCCGCCTCTGTTTCCCCATATCTAAGTCCCCTCCTCTGATTCCCCAACTCTGATTCCCCACCTCTGATTCCCCAGCTCTGATTCCCCACCTCTGATTCCCCATATCTGATTCCCCGCCTCTGTTTCCCCACCTCTGATACCCCGCCTCTGTTTCCCCGCCTCTGATTCCCCGCCTCTGTTTCCCCATATCTAAGTCCCCGCCTCTGATTCCCCAACTCTGATTCCCCACCTCTGATTCCCCATCTCTGATTCCCCACCTCTGATTCCCCATATCTGATTCCCCGCCTCTGTTTCCCCGCCTCTGATTCCCCGCCACTGTTTCCCCATATCTGATTCCCCGCCTCTGAATCCCCAACTCTGATTCCCTGCATCTAATTCCCCAGCTCTGATTCCCCGCCTCTGATTCCCCGTGTCTGATTTCCTGCCTCTGATTCCCCGCCTCTGATTACCCATGTCTGATTCACCGCCTCTGATTCCCCACCTCTGATTCCCCATCTCTGATTCCGCACATCCGATTCCCTGCCTCTGATTCCCCGCCTCTGATTCACCGCCTCTGATTCCCGGCCTCTGATTTCCTGCCTCTGATTCCCTGCCACTGATACCCCGCCCCTGATTCCCCACCTCTGATTCCCCATATCTGATTCCCCGCCTCTGTTTCCCCGCCTCTGATTCCCCGCCTCTGATTCCCCATATCTGATTCCCCGCCTCTGATTCCCCAACTCTGATTCCCCGCCTCTGATTCCCCAGCTCTGAATCCCCGCCTCTGATTCCCCGCGTCTCATTACCGGCCTCTGATTCCCCGCCTCTGATTCTCCATCTCTGATTCACAACCTCTGATTCCCCACCTCTGATTCCCCATATCTGATTCCCCGCCTCTGTTTCCCCGCCTCTGATTCCCCACCTCTGATTCCCCACCTCTGATTCGCCAGCTATGATTCCCCGCCTCTGATTCCCCAGCTCTGATTCCCCGCCTCTGATTCCCCGTGTTTCATTCCCTGCCTCTGATTCCCGGCCTCTGATTCCCCATCTCTGATTCACCGCCTTTGATTCGCCACCTCTGATTCCCCATATCTGATTCCCCGCCTCTGTTTCCCCGCCTCTGATTCCCGGACTCTGATTCCCCACCTCTGATTCCCTGCCTCTTATTCCCGGCATCTGATTCCGGCCTCTGATCCCCGGCCTCTGATTCCCTGCTTCTGATTCTGATTCTCTGATTCCACACCTCTGATTCCCCATATCTGATTCCCCGCCTGTGTTTCCCCACCTCTGATTCCCCGCCCCTGTTTCCCCATATCTGATTCCCCGCCTCTGATTCCCCAACCCTGATTCCCCGCCTCTGATTCCCCAGCTCTGATTCCCCGCCTCTGATTCCCCGTGTTTGATTCCCTGCCTCTGATTGCCCGCCTCTGATTCCCCATCTCTGATTCACCGCCTTTGATTCGCCACCTCTGATTCCCCATATCTGATTCCCCGTCTCTGTTTCCCCGCCTCTGATTACCCGCCTCTGATTCCCCATATCTCATTCCCCGCCTCTGAATCCCCATCTCTGATTCCCGGACTCTGATTCCCCACCTCTGATTCCCGGCCTCTTATTCCCGGCATCTGATTCCGGCCTCTGATTCCCGGCCTCTGATTCCCTGCTTCTGATTCTGATTCCCTGCCTCTGATTCCCCATCTCTGATTGCGCACATCTGATTCCCTGCCTCTGATTCCCCACCTCTGATTCCCCATATCTGATTCCCCGCCTCTGTTTCCCCGCCTCTGATTCCCCGCCTCTGATTCCCCATATCTGATTCCCCGCCTCTGATTCCCCAACTCTGATTCCCCGCCTCTGATTCCCCAGCTCTGATTCCCCGCCTCTGATTCCCCGCATCTGATTCCCTGCATCTGATTCCAAGCCTCTGATTCCCTGCCTCTGATTCCCCGCCCCTGATTCCCTGCCTCTGATTCCCCGCCCCTGATTCACCGCCTCTGATTCCCGGCCTCTGATTTCCCGCCTCTGATTCCCTGCCACTGATACCCCGCCCCTGATTCCCCACCTCTGATTCCCCATATCTGATTCCCCGCCTCTGTTTCCCCGCCTCTGATTCCCCGCCTCTGATTCCCCATATCTGATTCCCCGCCTCTGATTCCCCAACTCTGATTCCCCGCCTCTGATTCCCCAGCTCTGATTCCCCGCCTCTGATTCCCCGCATCTGATTCCCTGCATCTGATTCCAAGCCTCTGATTCCCTGCCTCTGATTCCCAACCTCTGATTCCCCACCTCTGATTCCCCATATCTGATTCCCCGCCTCTGTTTCCCCGCCTCTGATTCCCGCCTCTGTTTCCCCATATCTAATTCCCAACCTCTGATGCCCCAACTCTGATTCCCTGCCTCTGATTCCCCGCGTTCTATTCCCTGCCTCTGATTCCCCGCCTGTGATTCCCCATCTCTGATTCACCACCTCTGATTCCCCGCCTTCTGTTCCCCACCTCTGATTCCCCGCCTCTGTTTCCCCATATCTAAGTCCCCGACTCTGATTCCCCAACTCTGATTCCCCGCCTCTGATTCCCCGCATCTGATTCCCTGCATCTGATTCCAAGCCTCTGATTCCCTGCATCTGATTCCCAACCTCTGATTCCCCACCTCTGATTCCCCATATCTGATTCCCCGCCTCTGTTTCCCCGCCTCTGATTCCCCGCCTCTGTTTCCCCATATCTGATTCCCGGCCTCTGATTCCCCGCCTCTGATTCCCCGCCTCTGATTCCCTGCCTCTGATTCCCCATCTCCGATTCCGCACATCTGATTCCCTGCCTCTGATTCCCCGCCTCTGATTCCCCGCCTCTGATTCCCTGCCTCTGATTCCCAACATCTGATTCTCCACCTCTGATTCCCCATATCTGATTCCCCGCCTCTGTTTCCCCGCCTCTGATTCCCCTCCTCTGATTCCCCAACTCTAATTCCCCGCCTCTGATTCCCCAGCTCTGATTCCCCGTGTTTGATTCCCTGCCTCTGATTCCCTGCCCTGATTCCCCATCTCTGTTTCAACGCCTTTGATTCGCCACCTCTGATTCCCCATATCTTATTCCCCGCCTCTGTTACCCCGCCTCTGATTCCCTGCCTCTGATTCCCAACCTCTGATTCCACACCTCTGATTCCCCATATCTGATTCCCCGCCTGTGTTTCCCCACCTCTGATTCCCCGCCCCTGTTTCCCCATATCTGATTCCCCGCCTCTGATTCCCCAACCCTGATTCCCCGCCTCTGATTCCCCAGCTCTGATTCCCCGCCTCTGATTCCCCGTGTTTGATTCCCTGCCTCTGATTGCCCGCCTCTGATTCCCCATCTCTGATTCACCGCCTTTGATTCGCCACCTCTGATTCCCCATATCTGATTCCCCGTCTCTGTTTCCCCGCCTCTGATTACCCGCCTCTGATTCCCCATATCTCATTCCCCGCCTCTGAATCCCCATCTCTGATTCCCGGACTCTGATTCCCCACCTCTGATTCCCGGCCTCTTATTCCCGGCATCTGATTCCGGCCTCTGATTCCCGGCCTCTGATTCCCTGCTTCTGATTCTGATTCCCTGCCTCTGATTCCCCATCTCTGATTGCGCACATCTGATTCCCTGCCTCTGATTCCCCACCTCTGATTCCCCATATCTGATTCCCCGCCTCTGTTTCCCCGCCTCTGATTCCCCACCTCTGTTTCCCAATATCTAAGTCCCCGCCTCTGATTCCCCAACTCTGATTCCCCACCTCTGATTCTCCAGCTCTGATTCCCCGCCTCTGTTTCCCCATATCTAAGTCCCCGCCACTGATTCCCCAACTCTGATTCCCCACCTCTGAATCCCCAGCTCTGATTCCCCGCCTCTGATTCCCCGCATCTGATTCCCTGCATCTGATTCCCAGCCTCTGATTCCCTGCCTGTGATTCCCAACCTCTGATTCCCCACCTCTGATTCCCCATATCTGATTCCCCACCTCTGTTTCCCCGCCTCTGATTCCCCGCCTCTGTTTCCCCATATCTGATTCCCCGCCTCTATTTGCCCACCTCTGATTCCCCACCTCAGTTTCCCCATATCTGATTCCCCGCCTCTGAATCCCCAACTCTGATTCCCTGCATCTAATTCCCCAGCTCTGATTCCCCGCCTCTGATTCCCCGTGTCTGATTCACCGCCTCTCATTCCCCACCTCTGATTCCCCATCTCTGATTCCGCACATCCCATTCCCTGCCTCTGATTCCCCGCCTCTGATTCCCCGCCTCAAATTCCCCGTGTCTGATTCACCGCCTCTGATTCCCCACCTCTGATTCCCCATCTCTGATTCCGCACATCCGATTCCCTGCTTCTGATTCCCCGCCTCTGATTCACAGCCTCTGATTCCCCAGCTCTGATTCCCCGCCTCAGATTCCCCGCGTCTTATTCCCTGCTTCTGATTCTGATTCCCTGCCTCTGATTCCCCATCTCTGATTCCGCACATCTGATTCCCTGCCTCTGATTCCCCACCTCTGATTCCCCATATCTGATTCCCCGCCTCTGTTTCCCCGCCTCTGATTCCCCGCCTCTGTTTCCCCATATCTAAGTCCCCTCCTCTGATTCCCCAACTCTGATTCCCCACCTCTGATTCCCCAGCTCTGATTCCCCACCTCTGATTCCCCATATCTGATTCCCCGCCTCTGTTTCCCCACCTCTGATACCCCGCCTCTGTTTCCCCGCCTCTGATTCCCCGCCTCTGTTTCCCCATATCTAAGTCCCCGCCTCTGATTCCCCAACTCTGATTCCCCACCTCTGATTCCCCATCTCTGATTCCCCACCTCTGATTCCCCATATCTGATTCCCCGCCTCTGTTTCCCCGCCTCTGATTCCCCGCCACTGTTTCCCCATATCTGATTCCCCGCCTCTGAATCCCCAACTCTGATTCCCTGCATCTAATTCCCCAGCTCTGATTCCCCGCCTCTGATTCCCCGTGTCTGATTTCCTGCCTCTGATTCCCCGCCTCTGATTACCCATGTCTGATTCACCGCCTCTGATTCCCCACCTCTGATTCCCCATCTCTGATTCCGCACATCCGATTCCCTGCCTCTGATTCCCCGCCTCTGATTCACCGCCTCTGATTCCCGGCCTCTGATTTCCTGCCTCTGATTCCCTGCCACTGATACCCCGCCCCTGATTCCCCACCTCTGATTCCCCATATCTGATTCCCCGCCTCTGTTTCCCCGCCTCTGATTCCCCGCCTCTGATTCCCCATATCTGATTCCCCGCCTCTGATTCCCCAACTCTGATTCCCCGCCTCTGATTCCCCAGCTCTGAATCCCCGCCTCTGATTCCCCGCGTCTCATTACCGGCCTCTGATTCCCCGCCTCTGATTCTCCATCTCTGATTCACAACCTCTGATTCCCCACCTCTGATTCCCCATATCTGATTCCCCGCCTCTGTTTCCCCGCCTCTGATTCCCCACCTCTGATTCCCCACCTCTGATTCGCCAGCTATGATTCCCCGCCTCTGATTCCCCAGCTCTGATTCCCCGCCTCTGATTCCCCGTGTTTCATTCCCTGCCTCTGATTCCCGGCCTCTGATTCCCCATCTCTGATTCACCGCCTTTGATTCGCCACCTCTGATTCCCCATATCTGATTCCCCGCCTCTGTTTCCCCGCCTCTGATTCCCGGACTCTGATTCCCCACCTCTGATTCCCTGCCTCTTATTCCCGGCATCTGATTCCGGCCTCTGATCCCCGGCCTCTGATTCCCTGCTTCTGATTCTGATTCTCTGATTCCACACCTCTGATTCCCCATATCTGATTCCCCGCCTGTGTTTCCCCACCTCTGATTCCCCGCCCCTGTTTCCCCATATCTGATTCCCCGCCTCTGATTCCCCAACCCTGATTCCCCGCCTCTGATTCCCCAGCTCTGATTCCCCGCCTCTGATTCCCCGTGTTTGATTCCCTGCCTCTGATTGCCCGCCTCTGATTCCCCATCTCTGATTCACCGCCTTTGATTCGCCACCTCTGATTCCCCATATCTGATTCCCCGTCTCTGTTTCCCCGCCTCTGATTACCCGCCTCTGATTCCCCATATCTCATTCCCCGCCTCTGAATCCCCATCTCTGATTCCCGGACTCTGATTCCCCACCTCTGATTCCCGGCCTCTTATTCCCGGCATCTGATTCCGGCCTCTGATTCCCGGCCTCTGATTCCCTGCTTCTGATTCTGATTCCCTGCCTCTGATTCCCCATCTCTGATTGCGCACATCTGATTCCCTGCCTCTGATTCCCCACCTATGATTCCCCATATCTGATTCCCCGCCTCTGTTTCCCCGCCTCTGATTCCCCGCCTCTGTTTCCCAATATCTAAGTCCCCGCCTCTGATTCCCCAACTCTGATTCCCCACCTCTGATTCTCCAGCTCTGATTCCCCGCCTCTGTTTCCCCATATCTAAGTCCCCGCCACTGATTCCCCAACTCTGATTCCCCACCTCTGAATCCCCAGCTCTGATTCCCCGCCTCTGATTCCCGGCCTCTGATTCCCTGCTTCTGATTCTGATTCCCCACCTCTGATTCCCCATCTCTGATTCCGCACATCCGATTCCCTGCCTCTGATTCCCCGCCCCTGATTCACCGCCTCTGATTCCCGGCCTCTGATTTCCCGCCTCTGATTCCCTGCCACTGATACCCCGCCCCTGATTCCCCACCTCTGATTCCCCATATCTGATTCCCCGCCTCTGTTTCCCCGCCTCTCATTCCCCGCCTCTGATTCCCCATATCTGATTCCCCGCCTCTGATTCCCCAACTCTGATTCCCCGCCTCTGATTCCCCAGCTCTGATTCCCCGCCTCTGATTCCCCGCATCTGATTCCCTGCATCTGATTCCAAGCCTCTGATTCCCTGCCTCTGATTCCCAACCTCTGATTCCCCACCTCTGATTCCCCATGTCTGATTCCCCGCCTCTGTTTCCCCGCCTTTGATTCCCGCCTCTGTTTCCCCATATCTAATTCCCAACCTCTGATGCCCCAACTCTGATTCCCTGCCTCTGATTCCCCGCGTTCTATTCCCTGCCTCTGATTCCCCGCCTGTGATTCCCCATCTCTGATTCACCACCTCTGATTCCCCACCTCTGATTCCCCATATCTAATTCCCCGCCTCTGTTTTCCCGCCTCTGATTCCCGCCTCTGTTTCCCCATATCTGATTCCCCGCCTCTGAATCCCCAACTCTGATTCCCTGCCTCTGATTCCCTGCTTCTGATTCTGATTCCCCACCTCTGATTCCCTATCTCTGATTCCGCACATCTAATTCCCTGCCTCTGATTCCCCATCTCTGATTCCCCATATCTGATTCCCCGCCTTCTGTTCCCCACCTCTGATTCCCCGCCTCTGTTTCCCCATATCTAAGTCCCCGACTCTGATTCCCCAACTCTGATTCCCCGCCTCTGATTCCCCGCATCTGATTCCCTGCATCTGATTCCAAGCCTCTGATTCCCTGCATCTGATTCCCAACCTCTGATTCCCCACCTCTGATTCCCCATATCTGATTCCCCGCCTCTGTTTCCCCGCCTCTGATTCCCCGCCTCTGTTTCCCCATATCTGATTCCCGGCCTCTGATTCCCCGCCTCTGATTCCCCGCCTCTGATTCCCTGCCTCTGATTCCCCATCTCCGATTCCGCACATCTGATTCCCTGCCTCTGATTCCCCGCCTCTGATTCCCCGCCTCTGATTCCCTGCCTCTGATTCCCAACATCTGATTCTCCATCTCTGATTCCCCATATCTGATTCCCCGCCTCTGTTTCCCCGCCTCTGATTCCCCTCCTCTGATTCGCCAACACTAATTCCCCGCCTCTGATTCCCCAGCTCTGATTCCCCGTGTTTCATTCCCTGCCTCTGATTCCCTGCCCTGATTCCCCATCTCTGTTTCAACGCCTTTGATTCGCCACCTCTGATTCCCCATATCTGATTCCCCGCCTCTGTTTCCCCGCCTCTGATTCCCTGCCTCTGATTCCCAACCTCTGATTCCACACCTCTGATTCCCCATATCTGATTCCCGCCTGTGTTTCCCCACCTCTGATTCCCCGCCCCTGTTTCCCCATATCTGATTCCCCGCCTCTGATTCCCCAACCCTGATTCCCCGCCTCTGATTCCCCAGCTCTGATTCCCCGCCTCTGATTCCCCGTGTTTGATTCCCTGCCTCTGATTGCCCGCCTCTGATTCCCCATCTCTGATTCACCGCCTTTGATTCGCCACCTCTGATTCCCCATATCTGATTCCCCGTCTCTGTTTCCCCGCCTCTGATTACCCGCCTCTGATTCCCCATATCTCATTCCCCGCCTCTGAATCCCCATCACTGATTCCCGGACTCTGATTCCCCACCTCTGATTCCCGGCCTCTTATTCCCGGCATCTGATTCCGGCCTCTGATTCCCGGCCTCTGATTCCCTGCTTCTGATTCTGATTCCCTGCCTCTGATTCCCCATCTCTGATTGCGCACATCTGATTCCCTGCCTCTGATTCCCCACCTCTGATTCCCCATATCTGATTCCCCGCCTCTGTTTCCCCGCCTCTGATTCCCCGCCTCTGTTTCCCAATATCTAAGTCCCCGCCTCTGATTCCCCAACTCTGATTCCCCACCTCTGATTCTCCAGCTCTGATTCCCCGCCTCTGTTTCCCCATATCTAAGTCCCCGCCACTGATTCCCCAACTCTGATTCCCCACCTCTGAATCCCCAGCTCTGATTCCCCGCCTCTGATTCCCCGCATCTGATTCCCTGCATCTGATTCCCAGCCTCTGATTCCCTGCCTGTGATTCCCAACCTCTGATTCCCCACCTCTGATTCCCCATATCTGATTCCCCGCCTCTGTTTCCCCGCCTCTGATTCCCCGCCTCTGTTTCCCCATATCTGATTCCCCGCCTCTATTTGCCCACCTCTGATTCCCCACCTCAGTTTCCCCATATCTGATTCCCCGCCTCTGAATCCCCAACTCTGATTCCCTGCATCTAATTCCCCAGCTCTGATTCCCCGCCTCTGATTCCCCGTGTCTGATTTCCTGCCTCTGATTCCACGCCTCTGATTACCCATGTCTGATTCACCGCCTCTGATTCCCCACCTCTGATTCCCCATCTCTGATTCCGCACATCCCATTCCCTGCCTCTGATTCCCCGCCTCTGATTCCCCGCCTCAAATTCCCCGTGTCTGATTCACCGCCTCTGATTCCCCACCTCTGATTCCCCATCTCTGATTCCGCACATCCGATTCCCTGCTTCTGATTCCCCGCCTCTGATTCACAGCCTCTGATTCCCCAGCTCTGATTCCCCGCCTCAGATTCCCCGCGTCTTATTCCCTGCTTCTGATTCTGATTCCCTGCCTCTGATTCCCCATCTCTGATTCCGCACATCTGATTCCCTGCCTCTGATTCCCCACCTCTGATTCCCCATATCTGATTCCCCGCCTCTGTTTCCCCGCCTCTGATTCCCCACCTCTGTTTCCCCATATCTAAGTCCCCGCCTCTGATTCCCCAACTCTATTTCCCCACCTCTGATTCCCCAGCTCTGATTCCCCACCTCTGATTCCCCATATCTGATTCCCCGCATCTGTTTCCCCGCCTCTGATTCCCCGCCACTGTTTCCCCATATCTGATTCCCCGCCTCTGAATCCCCAACTCTGATTCCCTGCATCTAATTCCCCAGCTCTGATTCCCCGCCTCTGATTCCCCGTGTCTGATTTCCTGCCTCTGATTCCCCACCTCTGATTACCCATGTCTGATTCACCGCCTCTGATTCCCCACCTCTGATTCCCCATCTCTGATTCCGCACATCCGATTCCCTGCCTCTGATTCCCCGCCTCTGATTCACCGCCTCTGATTCCCGGCCTCTGATTTCCTGCCTCTGATTCCCTGCCACTGATACCCCGCCCCTGATTCCCCACCTCTGATTCCCCATATCTGATTCCCCGCCTCTGTTTCCCCGCCTCTGATTCCCCGCCTCTGATTCCCCATATCTGATTCCCCGCCTCTGATTCCCCAACTCTGATTCCCCGCCTCTGATTCCCCAGCTCTGAATCCCCGCCTCTGATTCCCCGCGTCTCATTACCGGCCTCTGATTCCCCGCCTCTGATTCTCCATCTCTGATTCACAACCTCTGATTCCCCACCTCTGATTCCCCATATCTGATTCCCCGCCTCTGTTTCCCCGCCTCTGATTCCCCACCTCTGATTAACAATATCTGATTCCCCGCCTCTGATTCCCCACCTCTGATTCCCCGCCTCTGATTCGCCAGCTATGATTCCCCGCCTCTGATTCCCCAGCTCTGATTCCCCGCCTCTGATTCCCCGTGTTTCATTCCCTGCCTCTGATTCCCGGCCTCTGATTCCCCATCTCTGATTCACCGCCTTTGATTCGCCACCTCTGATTCCCCATATCTGATTCCCCGCCTCTGTTTCCCCGCCTCTGATTCCCGGACTCTGATTCCCCACCTCTGATTCCCGGCCTCTTATTCCCGGCATCTGATTCCGGCCTCTGATCCCCGGCCTCTGATTCCCTGCTTCTGATTCTGATTCCCTGCCTCTGATTCCCCATCTCTGATTGCGCACATCTGATTCCCTGCCTCTGATTCCCCACCTCTGATTCCCCATATCTGATTCCCCGCCTCTGTTTCCCCGCCTCTGATTCCCCGCCTCTGTTTCCCAATATCTAAGTCCCCGCCTCTGATTCCCCAACTCTGATTCCCCACCTCTGATTCTCCAGCTCTGATTCCCCGCCTCTGATTCCCCATCTCTGATTCCGCTCATCTGATTCACTGTCTCTGATTCCCCGACTCTGATTCCCCAGCTCTGATTCCCCGCCTCTGATTCCCCAACTCTGATTCCCCGCCTCTGATTCCCCAGCTCTGATTCCCCGCCTCTGATTCACCGCCTTTGATTCGCCACCTCTGAATCCCCATATCTGATTCCTCGCCTCTGTTTCCCCGCCTCTGATTCCCCGCCTCTGATTCCCCATATCTCATTCCCCGCCTCTGATTCCCCATCTCTGATTCCCGGACTCTGATTCCCAACCTCTGATTCCCGGCCTCTTATTCCCGCCATCTGATTCCGGCCTCTAATTCCCGGCCTCTGATTCCCTGCTTCTGATTCTGATTCCCCACCTCTGATTCCCCATCTCTGATTCCGCACATCCGATTCCCTGCCTCTGATTCCCCGCCCCTGATTCACCGCCTCTGATTCCCGGCCTCTGATTTCCCGCCTCTGATTCCCTGCCACTGATACCCCGCCCCTGATTCCCCACCTCTGATTCCCCATATCTGATTCCCCGCCTCTGTTTCCCCGCCTCTGATTCCCCGCCTCTGATTCCCCATATCTGATTCCCCGCCTCTGATTCCCCAACTCTGATTCCCCGCCTCTGATTCCCCAGCTCTGATTCCCCGCCTCTGATTCCCCGCATCTGATTCCCTGCATCTGATTCCAAGCCTCTGATTCCCTGCCTCTGATTCCCCGCCCCTGATTCCCTGCCTCTGATTCCCCGCCCCTGATTCACCGCCTCTGATTCCCGGCCTCTGATTTCCCGCCTCTGATTCCCTGCCACTGATACCCCGCCCCTGATTCCCCACCTCTGATTCCCCATATCTGATTCCCCGCCTCTGTTTCCCCGCCTCTGATTCCCCGCCTCTGATTCCCCATATCTGATTCCCCGCCTCTGATTCCCCAACTCTGATTCCCCGCCTCTGATTCCCCAGCTCTGATTCCCCGCCTCTGATTCCCCGCATCTGATTCCCTGCATCTGATTCCAAGCCTCTGATTCCCTGCCTCTGATTCCCAACCTCTGATTCCCCACCTCTGATTCCCCATATCTGATTCCCCGCCTCTGTTTCCCCGCCTCTGATTCCCGCCTCTGTTTCCCCATATCTAATTCCCAACCTCTGATGCCCCAACTCTGATTCCCTGCCTCTGATTCCCCGCGTTCTATTCCCTGCCTCTGATTCCCCGCCTGTGATTCCCCATCTCTGATTCACCACCTCTGATTCCCCACCTCTGATTCCCCATATCTAATTCCCCGCCTCTGTTTTCCCGCCTCTGATTCCCCGCCTCTGTTTCCCCATATCTGATTCCCCGCCTCTGAATCCCCAACTCTGATTCCCTGCCTCTGATTCCCTGCTTCTGATTCTGATTCCCCACCTCTGATTCCCTATCTCTGATTCCGCACATCTAATTCCCTGCCTCTGATTCCCCACCTCTGATTCTCCAGCTCTGATTCCCCGCCTCTGATTCCCCATCTCTGATTCCGCTCATCTGATTCACTGTCTCTGATTCCCCGACTCTGATTCCCCAGCTCTGATTCCCCGCCTCTGATTCCCCAACTCTGATTCCCCGCCTCTGATTCCCCAGCTCTGATTCCCCGCCTCTGATTCACCGCCTTTGATTCGCCACCTCTGAATCCCCATATCTGATTCCTCGCCTCTGTTTCCCCGCCTCTGATTCCCCGCCTCTGATTCCCCATATCTCATTCCCCGCCTCTGATTCCCCATCTCTGATTCCCGGACTCTGATTCCCAACCTCTGATTCCCGGCCTCTTATTCCCGGCATCTGATTCCGGCCTCTAATTCCCGGTCTCTGATTCCCTGCTTCTGATTCTGATTCCCCACCTCTGATTCCCCATCTCTGATTCCGCACATCCGATTCCCTGCCTCTGATTCCCCGCCCCTGATTCACCGCCTCTGATTCCCGGCCTCTGATTTCCCGCCTCTGATTTCCTGCCACTGATACCCCGCCCCTGATTCCCCACCTCTGATTCCCCATATCTGATTCCCCGCCTCTGTTTCCCCGCCTCTGATTCCCCGCCTCTGATTCCCCATATCTGATTCCCCGCCTCTGATTCCCCAACTCTGATTCCCCGCCTCTGATTCCCCAGCTCTGATTCCCCGCCTCTGATTCCCCGCATCTGATTCCCTGCATCTGATTCCAAGCCTCTGATTCCCTGCCTCTGATTCCCCGCCCCTGATTCCCTGCCTCTGATTCCCCGCCCCTGATTCACCGCCTCTGATTCCCGGCCTCTGATTTCCCGCCTCTGATTCCCTGCCACTGATACCCCGCCCCTGATTCCCCACCTCTGATTCCCCATATCTGATTCCCCGCCTCTGTTTCCCCGCCTCTGATTCCCCGCCTCTGATTCCCCATATCTGATTCCCCGCCTCTGATTCCCCAACTCTGATTCCCCGCCTCTGATTCCCCAGCTCTGATTCCCCGCCTCTGATTCCCCGCATCTGATTCCCTGCATCTGATTCCAAGCCTCTGATTCCCTGCCTCTGATTCCCAACCTCTGATTCCCCACCTCTGATTCCCCATATCTGATTCCCCGCCTCTGTTTCCCCGCCTCTGATTCCCGCCTCTGTTTCCCCATATCTAATTCCCAACCTCTGATGCCCCAACTCTGATTCCCTGCCTCTGATTCCCCGCGTTCTATTCCCTGCCTCTGATTCCCCGCCTGTGATTCCCCATCTCTGATTCACCACCTCTGATTCCCCACCTCTGATTCCCCATATCTAATTCCCCGCCTCTGTTTTCCCGCCTCTGATTCCCCGCCTCTGTTTCCCCATATCTGATTCCCCGCCTCTGAATCCCCAACTCTGATTCCCTGCCTCTGATTCCCTGCTTCTGATTCTGATTCCCCACCTCTGATTCCCTATCTCTGATTCCGCACATCTAATTCCCTGCCTCTGATTCCCCATCTCTGATTCCCCATATCTGATTCCCCGCCTTCTGTTCCCCACCTCTGATTCCCCGCCTCTGTTTCCCCATATCTAAGTCCCCGACTCTGATTCCCCAACTCTGATTCCCCGCCTCTGATTCCCCGCATCTGATTCCCTGCATCTGATTCCAAGCCTCTGATTCCCTGCATCTGATTCCCAACCTCTGATTCCCCACCTCTGATTCCCCATATCTGATTCCCCGCCTCTGTTTCCCCGCCTCTGATTCCCCGCCTCTGTTTCCCCATATCTGATTCCCGGCCTCTGATTCCCCGCCTCTGATTCCCCGCCTCTGATTCCCTGCCTCTGATTCCCCATCTCCGATTCCGCACATCTGATTCCCTGCCTCTGATTCCCCGCCTCTGATTCCCTGCCTCTGATTCCCTGCCTCTGATTCCCAACATCTGATTCTCCACCTCTGATTCCCCATATCTGATTCCCCGCCTCTGTTTCCCCGCCTCTGATTCCCCTCCTCTGATTCCCCAACTCTAATTCCCCGCCTCTGATTCCCCAGCTCTGATTCCCCGTGTTTGATTCCCTGCCTCTGATTCCCTGCCCTGATTCCCCATCTCTGTTTCAACGCCTTTGATTCGCCACCTCTGATTCCCCATATCTTATTCCCCGCCTCTGTTACCCCGCCTCTGATTCCCTGCCTCTGATTCCCAACCTCTGATTCCACACCTCTGATTCCCCATATCTGATTCCCCGCCTGTGTTTCCCCACCTCTGATTCCCCGCCCCTGTTTCCCCATATCTGATTCCCCGCCTCTGATTCCCCAACCCTGATTCCCCGCCTCTGATTCCCCAGCTCTGATTCCCCGCCTCTGATTCCCCGTGTTTGATTCCCTGCCTCTGATTGCCCGCCTCTGATTCCCCATCTCTGATTCACCGCCTTTGATTCGCCACCTCTGATTCCCCATATCTGATTCCCCGTCTCTGTTTCCCCGCCTCTGATTACCCGCCTCTGATTCCCCATATCTCATTCCCCGCCTCTGAATCCCCATCTCTGATTCCCGGACTCTGATTCCCCACCTCTGATTCCCGGCCTCTTATTCCCGGCATCTGATTCCGGCCTCTGATTCCCGGCCTCTGATTCCCTGCTTCTGATTCTGATTCCCTGCCTCTGATTCCCCATCTCTGATTGCGCACATCTGATTCCCTGCCTCTGATTCCCCACCTCTGATTCCCCATATCTGATTCCCCGCCTCTGTTTCCCCGCCTCTGATTCCCCGCCTCTGTTTCCCAATATCTAAGTCCCCGCCTCTGATTCCCCAACTCTGATTCCCAACCTCTGATTCTCCAGCTCTGATTCCCCGCCTCTGTTTCCCCATATCTAAGTCCCCGCCACTGATTCCCCAACTCTGATTCCCCACCTCTGAATCCCCAGCTCTGATTCCCCGCCTCTGATTCCCCGCATCTGATTCCCTGCATCTGATTCCCAGCCTCTGATTCCCTGCCTGTGATTCCCAACCTCTGATTCCCCACCTCTGATTCCCCATATCTGATTCCCCACCTCTGTTTCCCCGCCTCTGATTCCCCGCCTCTGTTTCCCCATATCTGATTCCCCGCCTCTATTTGCCCACCTCTGATTCCCCACCTCAGTTTCCCCATATCTGATTCCCCGCCTCTGAATCCCCAACTCTGATTCCCTGCATCTAATTCCCCAGCTCTGATTCCCCGCCTCTGATTCCCCGTGTCTGATTCACCGCCTCTGATTCCCCACCTCTGATTCCCCATCTCTGATTCCGCACATCCCATTCCCTGCCTCTGATTCCCCGCCTCTGATTCCCCGCCTCAAATTCCCCGTGTCTGATTCACCGCCTCTGATTCCCCACCTCTGATTCCCCATCTCTGATTCCGCACATCCGATTCCCTGCTTCTGATTCCCCGCCTCTGATTCACAGCCTCTGATTCCCCAGCTCTGATTCCCCGCCTCAGATTCCCCGCGTCTTATTCCCTGCTTCTGATTCTGATTCCCTGCCTCTGATTCCCCATCTCTGATTCCGCACATCTGATTCCCTGCCTCTGATTCCCCACCTCTGATTCCCCATATCTGATTCCCCGCCTCTGTTTCCCCGCCTCTGATTCCCCGCCTCTGTTTCCCCATATCTAAGTCCCCTCCTCTGATTCCCCAACTCTGATTCCCCACCTCTGATTCCCCAGCTCTGATTCCCCACCTCTGATTCCCCATATCTGATTCCCCGCCTCTGTTTCCCCACCTCTGATTCCCCGCCTCTGTTTCCCCGCCTCTGATTCCCCGCCTCTGTTTCCCCATATCTAAGTCCCCGCCTCTGATTCCCCAACTCTGATTCCCCACCTCTGATTCCCCAGCTCTGATTCCCCACCTCTGATTCCCCATATCTGATTCCCCGCCTCTGTTTCCCCGCCTCTGATTCCCCGCCACTGTTTCCCCATATCTGATTCCCCGCCTCTGAATCCCCAACTCTGATTCCCTGCATCTAATTCCCCAGCTCTGATTCCCCGCCTCTGATTCCCCGTGTCTGATTTCCTGCCTCTGATTCCCCGCCTCTGATTACCCATGTCTGATTCACCGCCTCTGATTCCCCACCTCTGATTCCCCATCTCTGATTCCGCACATCCGATTCCCTGCCTCTGATTCCCCGCCTCTGATTCACCGCCTCTGATTCCCGGCCTCTGATTTCCTGCCTCTGATTCCCTGCCACTGATACCCCGCCCCTGATTCCCCACCTCTGATTCCCCATATCTGATTCCCCGCCTCTGTTTCCCCGCCTCTGATTCCCCGCCTCTGATTCCCCATATCTGATTCCCCGCCTCTGATTCCCCAACTCTGATTCCCCGCCTCTGATTCCCCAGCTCTGAATCCCCGCCTCTGATTCCCCGCGTCTCATTACCGGCCTCTGATTCCCCGCCTCTGATTCTCCATCTCTGATTCACAACCTCTGATTCCCCACCTCTGATTCCCCATATCTGATTCCCCGCCTCTGTTTCCCCGCCTCTGATTCCCCACCTCTGATTAACAATATCTGATTCCCCGCCTCTGATTCCCCACCTCTGATTCCCCGCCTCTGATTCGCCAGCTATGATTCCCCGCCTCTGATTCCCCAGCTCTGATTCCCCGCCTCTGATTCCCCGTGTTTCATTCCCTGCCTCTGATTCCCGGCCTCGGATTCCCCATCTCTGATTCACCGCCTTTGATTCGCCACCTCTGATTCCCCATATCTGATTCCCCGCCTCTGTTTCCCCGCCTCTGATTCCCGGACTCTGATTCCCCACCTCTGATTCCCGGCCTCTTATTCCCGGCATCTGATTCCGGCCTCTGATCCCCGGCCTCTGATTCCCTGCTTCTGATTCTGATTCTCTGATTCCACACCTCTGATTCCCCATATCTGATTCCCCGCCTGTGTTTCCCCACCTCTGATTCCCCGCCCCTGTTTCCCCATATCTGATTCCCCGCCTCTGATTCCCCAACCCTGATTCCCCGCCTCTGATTCCCCAGCTCTGATTCCCCGCCTCTGATTCCCCGTGTTTGATTCCCTGCCTCTGATTGCCCGCCTCTGATTCCCCATCTCTGATTCACCGCCTTTGATTCGCCACCTCTGATTCCCCATATCTGATTCCCCGTCTCTGTTTCCCCGCCTCTGATTACCCGCCTCTGATTACCCGCCTCTGATTCCCCATATCTCATTCCCCGCCTCTGAATGCCCATCTCTGATTCCCGGACTCTGATTCCCCACCTCTGATTCCCGGCCTCTTATTCCCGGCATCTGATTCCGGCCTCTGATTCCCGGCCTCTGATTCCCTGCTTCTGATTCTGATTCCCTGCCTCTGATTCCCCATCTCTGATTGCGCACATCTGATTCCCTGCCTCTGATTCCCCACCTCTGATTCCCCATATCTGATTCCCCGCCTCTGTTTCCCCGCCTCTGATTCCCCGCCTCTGTTTCCCAATATCTAAGTCCCCGCCTCTGATTCCCCAACTCTGATTCCCCACCTCTGATTCTCCAGCTCTGATTCCCCGCCTCTGTTTCCCCATATCTAAGTCCCCGCCACTGATTCCCCAACTCTGATTCCCCACCTCTGAATCCCCAGCTCTGATTCCCCGCCTCTGATTCCCGGCCTCTGATTCCCTGCTTCTGATTCTGATTCCCCACCTCTGATTCCCCATCTCTGATTCCGCACATCCGATTCCCTGCCTCTGATTCCCCGCCCCTGATTCACCGCCTCTGATTCCCGGCCTCTGATTTCCCGCCTCTGATTCCCTGCCACTGATACCCCGCCCCTGATTCCCCACCTCTGATTCCCCATATCTGATTCCCCGCCTCTGTTTCCCCGCCTCTGATTCCCCGCCTCTGATTCCCCATATCTGATTCCCCGCCTCTGATTCCCCAACTCTGATTCCCCGCCTCTGATTCCCCAGCTCTGATTCCCCGCCTCTGATTCCCCGCATCTGATTCCCTGCATCTGATTCCAAGCCTCTGATTCCCTGCCTCTGATTCCCAACCTCTGATTCCCCACCTCTGATTCCCCATATCTGATTCCCCGCCTCTGTTTCCCCGCCTTTGATTTCCGCCTCTGTTTCCCCATATCTAATTTCCAACCTCTGATGCCCCAACTCTGATTCCCTGCCTCTGATTCCCCGCGTTCTATTCCCTGCCTCTGATTCCCCGCCTGTGATTCCCCATCTCTGATTCACCACCTCTGATTCCCCACCTCTGATTCCCCATATCTAATTCCCCGCCTCTGTTTTCCCGCCTCTGATTCCCGCCTCTGTTTCCCCATATCTGATTCCCCGCCTCTGAATCCCCAACTCTGATTCCCTGCCTCTGATTCCCTGCTTCTGATTCTGATTCCCCACCTCTGATTCCCTATCTCTGATTCCGCACATCTAATTCCCTGCCTCTGATTCCCCATCTCTGATTCCCCATATCTGATTCCCCGCCTTCTGTTCCCCACCTCTGATTCCCCGCCTCTGTTTCCCCATATCTAAGTCCCCGACTCTGATTCCCCAACTCTGATTCCCCGCCTCTGATTCCCCGCATCTGATTCCCTGCATCTGATTCCAAGCCTCTGATTCCCTGCATCTGATTCCCAACCTCTGATTCCCCACCTCTGATTCCCCATATCTGATTCCCCGCCTCTGTTTCCCCGCCTCTGATTCCCCGCCTCTGTTTCCCCATATCTGATTCCCGGCCTCTGATTCCCCGCCTCTGATTCCCCGCCTCTGATTCCCTGCCTCTGATTCCCCATCTCCGATTCCGCACATCTGATTCCCTGCCTCTGATTCCCCGCCTCTGATTCCCCGCCTCTGATTCCCTGCCTCTGATTCCCAACATCTGATTCTCCATCTCTGATTCCCCATATCTGATTCCCCGCCTCTGTTTCCCCGCCTCTGATTCCCCTCCTCTGATTCGCCAACACTAATTCCCCGCCTCTGATTCCCCAGCTCTGATTCCCCGTGTTTCATTCCCTGCCTCTGATTCCCTGCCCTGATTCCCCATCTCTGTTTCAACGCCTTTGATTCGCCACCTCTGATTCCCCATATCTGATTCCCCGCCTCTGTTTCCCCGCCTCTGATTCCCTGCCTCTGATTCCCAACCTCTGATTCCACACCTCTGATTCCCCATATCTGATTCCCGCCTGTGTTTCCCCACCTCTGATTCCCCGCCCCTGTTTCCCCATATCTGATTCCCCGCCTCTGATTCCCCAACCCTGATTCCCCGCCTCTGATTCCCCAGCTCTGATTCCCCGCCTCTGATTCCCCGTGTTTGATTCCCTGCCTCTGATTGCCCGCCTCTGATTCCCCATCTCTGATTCACCGCCTTTGATTCGCCACCTCTGATTCCCCATATCTGATTCCCCGTCTCTGTTTCCCCGCCTCTGATTACCCGCCTCTGATTCCCCATATCTCATTCCCCGCCTCTGAATCCCCATCTCTGATTCCCGGACTCTGATTCCCCACCTCTGATTCCCGGCCTCTTATTCCCGGCATCTGATTCCGGCCTCTGATTCCCGGCCTCTGATTCCCTGCTTCTGATTCTGATTCCCTGCCTCTGATTCCCCATCTCTGATTGCGCACATCTGATTCCCTGCCTCTGATTCCCCACCTCTGATTCCCCATATCTGATTCCCCGCCTCTGTTTCCCCGCCTCTGATTCCCCGCCTCTGTTTCCCAATATCTAAGTCCCCGCCTCTGATTCCCCAACTCTGATTCCCCACCTCTGATTCTCCAGCTCTGATTCCCCGCCTCTGTTTCCCCATATCTAAGTCCCCGCCACTGATTCCCCAACTCTGATTCCCCACCTCTGAATCCCCAGCTCTGATTCCCCGCCTCTGATTCCCCGCATCTGATTCCCTGCATCTGATTCCCAGCCTCTGATTCCCTGCCTGTGATTCCCAACCTCTGATTCCCCACCTCTGATTCCCCATATCTGATTCCCCGCCTCTGTTTCCCCGCCTCTGATTCCCCGCCTCTGTTTCCCCATATCTGATTCCCCGCCTCTATTTGCCCACCTCTGATTCCCCACCTCAGTTTCCCCATATCTGATTCCCCGCCTCTGAATCCCCAACTCTGATTCCCTGCATCTAATTCCCCAGCTCTGATTCCCCGCCTCTGATTCCCCGTGTCTGATTTCCTGCCTCTGATTCCACGCCTCTGATTACCCATGTCTGATTAACCGCCTCTGATTCCCCACCTCTGATTCCCCATCTCTGATTCCGCACATCCCATTCCCTGCCTCTGATTCCCCGCCTCTGATTCCCCGCCTCAAATTCCCCGTGTCTGATTCACCGCCTCTGATTCCCCACCTCTGATTCCCCATCTCTGATTCCGCACATCCGATTCCCTGCTTCTGATTCCCCGCCTCTGATTCACAGCCTCTGATTCCCCAGCTCTGATTCCCCGCCTCAGATTCCCCGCGTCTTATTCCCTGCTTCTGATTCTGATTCCCTGCCTCTGATTCCCCATCTCTGATTCCGCACATCTGATTCCCTGCCTCTGATTCCCCACCTCTGATTCCCCATATCTGATTCCCCGCCTCTGTTTCCCCGCCTCTGATTCCCCGCCTCTGTTTCCCCATATCTAAGTCCCCGCCTCTGATTTCCCAACTCTGATTCCCCACCTCTGATTCCCCAGCTCTGATTCCCCACCTCTGATTCCCCATATCTGATTCCCCGCCTCTGTTTCCCCGCCTCTGATTCCCCGCCACTGTTTCCCCATATCTGATTCCCCGCCTCTGAATCCCCAACTCTGATTCCCTGCATCTAATTCCCCAGCTCTTATTCCCCGCCTCTGATTCCCCGTGTCTGATTTCCTGCCTCTGATTCCCCGCCTCTGATTACCCATGTCTGATTCACCGCCTCTGATTCCCCACCTCTGATTCCCCATCTCTGATTCCGCACATCGGATTCCCTGCCTCTGATTCCCCGCCTCTGATTCACCGCCTCTGATTCCCGGCCTCTGATTTCCTGCCTCTGATTCCCTGCCACTGATACCCCGCCCCTGATTCCCCACCTCTGATTCCCCATATCTGATTCCCCGCCTCTGTTTCCCCGCCTCTGATTCCCCGCCTCTGATTCCCCATATCTGATTCCCCGCCTCTGATTCCCCAACTCTGATTCCCCGCCTCTGATTCCCCAGCTCTGAATCCCCGCCTCTGATTCCCCGCGTCTCATTACCGGCCTCTGATTCCCCGCCTCTGATTCTCCATCTCTGATTCACAACCTCTGATTCCCCACCTCTGATTCCCCATATCTGATTCCCCGCCTCTGTTTCCCCGCCTCGGATTCCCCACCTCTGATTAACAATATCTGATTCCCCGCCTCTGATTCCCCACCTCTGATTCCCCGCCTCTGATTCGCCAGCTATGATTCCCCGCCTCTGATTCCCCAGCTCTGATTCCCCGCCTCTGATTCCCCGTGTTTCATTCCCTGCCTCTGATTCCCGGCCTCTGATTCCCCATCTCTGATTCACCGCCTTTGATTCGCCACCTCTGATTCCCCATATCTGATTCCCCGCCTCTGTTTCCCCGCCTCTGATTCCCGGACTCTGATTCCCCACCTCTGATTCCCGGCCTCTTATTCCCGGCATCTGATTCCGGCCTCTGATCCCCGGCCTCTGATTCCCTGCTTCTGATTCTGATTCCCTGCCTCTGATTCCCCATCTCTGATTGCGCACATCTGATTCCCTGCCTCTGATTCCCCACCTCTGATTCCCCATATCTGATTCCCCGCCTCTGTTTCCCCGCCTCTGATTCCCCGCCTCTGTTTCCCAATATCTAAGTCCCCGCCTCTGATTCCCCAACTCTGATTCCCCACCTCTGATTCCCCGCCTCTGATTCCCCAGCTCTGATTCCCCGCCTCTGATTCACCGCCTTTGATTCGCCACCTCTGAATCCCCATATCTGATTCCTCGCCTCTGTTTCCCCGCCTCTGATTCCCCGCCTCTGATTCCCCATATCTCATTCCCCGCCTCTGATTCCCCATCTCTGATTCCCGGACTCTGATTCCCAACCTCTGATTCCCGGCCTCTTATTCCCGGCATCTGATTCCGGCCTCTAATTCCCGGCCTCTGATTCCCTGCTTCTGATTCTGATTCCCCACCTCTGATACCCCATCTCTGATTCCGCACATCCGATTCCCTGCCTCTGATTCCCCGCCCCTGATTCACCGCCTCTGATTCCCGGCCTCTGATTTCCCGCCTCTGATTCCCTGCCACTGATACCCCGCCCCTGATTCCCCACCTCTGATTCCCCATATCTGATTCCCCGCCTCTGTTTCCCCGCCTCTGATTCCCCGCCTCTGATTCCCCATATCTGATTCCCCGCCTCTGATTCCCCAGCTCTGATTCCCCGCCTCTGATTCCCCGCATCTGATTCCCTGCATCTGATTCCAAGCCTCTGATTCCCTGCCTCTGATTCCCCGCCCCTGATTCCCTGCCTCTGATTCCCCGCCCCTGATTCACCGCCTCTGATTCCCGGCCTCTGATTTCCCGCCTCTGATTCCCTGCCACTGATACCCCGCCCCTGATTCCCCACCTCTGATTCCCCATATCTGATTCCCCGCCTCTGTTTCCCCGCCTCTGATTCCCCGCCTCTGATTCCCCATATCTGATTCCCCGCCTCTGATTCCCCAACTCTGATTCCCCGCCTCTGATTCCCCAGCTCTGATTCCCCGCCTCTGATTCCCCGCATCTGATTCCCTGCATCTGATTCCAAGCCTCTGATTCCCTGCCTCTGATTCCCAACCTCTGATTCCCCACCTCTGATTCCCCATATCTGATTCCCCGCCTCTGTTTCCCCGCCTCTGATTCCCGCCTCTGTTTCCCCATATCTAATTCCCAACCTCTGATGCCCCAACTCTGATTCCCTGCCTCTGATTCCCCGCGTTCTATTCCCTGCCTCTGATTCCCCGCCTGTGATTCCCCATCTCTGATTCACCACCTCTGATTCCCCACCTCTGATTCCCCATATCTAATTCCCCGCCTCTGTTTTCCCGCCTCTGAATTCCCCGCCTCTGTTTCCCCATATCTGATTCCCCGCCTCTGAATCCCCAACTCTGATTCCCTGCCTCTGATTCCCTGCTTCTGATTCTGATTCCCCACCTCTGATTCCCTATCTCTGATTCCGCACATCTAATTCCCTGCCTCTGATTCCCCATCTCTGATTCCCCATATCTGATTCCCCGCCTTCTGTTCCCCACCTCTGATTCCCCGCCTCTGTTTCCCCATATCTAAGTCCCCGACTCTGATTCCCCAACTCTGATTCCCCGCCTCTGATTCCCCGCATCTGATTCCCTGCATCTGATTCCAAGCCTCTGATTCCCTGCATCTGATTCCCAACCTCTGATTCCCCACCTCTGATTCCCCATATCTGATTCCCCGCCTCTGTTTCCCCGCCTCTGATTCCCCGCCTCTGTTTCCCCATATCTGATTCCCGGCCTCTGATTCCCCGCCTCTGATTCCCCGCCTCTGATTCCCTGCCTCTGATTCCCCATCTCCGATTCCGCACATCTGATTCCCTGCCTCTGATTCCCCGCCTCTGATTCCCCGCCTCTGATTCCCTGCCTCTGATTCCCAACATCTGATTCTCCACCTCTGATTCCCCATATCTGATTCCCCGCCTCTGTTTCCTCGCCTCTGATTCCCCTCCTCTGATTCCCCAACTCTAATTCCCCGCCTCTGATTCCCCAGCTCTGATTCCCCGTGTTTGATTCCCTGCCTCTGATTCCCTGCCCTGATTCCCCATCTCTGTTTCAACGCCTTTGATTCGCCACCTCTGATTCCCCATATCTTATTCCCCGCCTCTGTTTCCCCGCCTCTGATTCCCTGCCTCTGATTCACAACCTCTGATTCCACACCTCTGATTCCCCATATCTGATTCCCCGCCTGTGTTTCCCCACCTCTGATTCCCCGCCCCTGTTTCCTCATATCTGATTCCCCGCCTCTGATTCCCCAACCCTGATTCCCCGCCTCTGATTCCCCAGCTCTGATTCCCCGCCTCTGATTCCCCGTGT
Source organism: Narcine bancroftii (assembly GCF_036971445.1). Lineage (NCBI taxonomy): Eukaryota > Metazoa > Chordata > Chondrichthyes > Torpediniformes > Narcinidae > Narcine > Narcine bancroftii. Next base: position 157,957,508 of record NC_091473.1, on the reverse strand, counting down.
TTGATTCCCTGCCTCTGATTGCCCGCCTCTGATTCCCCATCTCTGATTCACCGCCTTTGATTCGCCACCTCTGATTCCCCATATCTGATTCCCCGTCTCTGTTTCCCCGCCTCTGATTACCCGCCTCTGATTCCCCATATCTCATTCCCCGCCTCTGAATCCCCATCTCTGATTCCCGGACTCTGATTCCCCACCTCTGATTCCCGGCCTCTTATTCCCGGCATCTGATTCCGGCCTCTGATTCCCGGCCTCTGATTCCCTGCTTCTGATTCTGATTCCCTGCCTCTGATTCCCCATCTCTGATTGCGCACATCTGATTCCCTGCCTCTGATTCCCCACCTCTGATTCCCCATATCTGATTCCCCGCCTCTGTTTCCCCGCCTCTGATTCCCCGCCTCTGTTTCCCAATATCTAAGTCCCCGCCTCTGATTCCCCAACTCTGATTCCCCACCTCTGATTCTCCAGCTCTGATTCCCCGCCTCTGTTTCCCCATATCTAAGTCCCCGCCACTGATTCCCCAACTCTGATTCCCCACCTCTGAATCCCCAGCTCTGATTCCCCGCCTCTGATTCCCCGCATCTGATTCCCTGCATCTGATTCCCAGCCTCTGATTCCCTGCCTGTGATTCCCAACCTCTGATTCCCCACCTCTGATTCCCCATATCTGATTCCCCGCCTCTGTTTCCCCGCCTCTGATTCCCCGCCTCTGTTTCCCCATATCTGATTCCCCGCCTCTATTTGCCCACCTCTGATTCCCCACCTCAGTTTCCCCATATCTGATTCCCCGCCTCTGAATCCCCAACTCTGATTCCCTGCATCTAATTCCCCAGCTCTGATTCCCCGCCTCTGATTCCCCGTGTCTGATTTCCTGCCTCTGATTCCACGCCTCTGATTACCCATGTCTCATTCACCGCCTCTGATTCCCCACCTCTGATTCCCCATCTCTGATTCCGCACATCCCATTCCCTGCCTCTGATTCCCCGCCTCTGATTCCCCGCCTCAAATTCCCCGTGTCTGATTCACCGCCTCTGATTCCCCACCTCTGATTCCCCATCTCTGATTCCGCACATCCGATTCCCTGCTTCTGATTCCCCGCCTCTGATTCACAGCCTCTGATTCCCCAGCTCTGATTCCCCGCCTCAGATTCCCCGCGTCTTATTCCCTGCTTCTGATTCTGATTCCCTGCCTCTGATTCCCCATCTCTGATTCCGCACATCTGATTCCCTGCCTCTGATTCCCCACCTCTGATTCCCCATATCTGATTCCCCGCCTCTGTTTCCCCGCCTCTGATTCCCCGCCTCTGTTTCCCCATATCTAAGTCCCCTCCTCTGATTCCCCAACTCTGATTCCCCACCTCTGATTCCCCAGCTCTGATTCCCCACCTCTGATTCCCCATATCTGATTCCCCGCCTCTGTTTCCCCACCTCTGATTCCCCGCCACTGTTTCCCCATATCTGATTCCCCGCCTCTGAATCCCCAACTCTGATTCCCTGCATCTAATTCCCCAGCTCTGATTCCCCGCCTCTGATTCCCCGTGTCTGATTTCCTGCCTCTGATTCCCCGCCTCTGATTACCCATGTCTGATTCACCGCCTCTGATTCCCCACCTCTGATTCCCCATCTCTGATTCCGCACATCCGATTCCCTGCCTCTGATTCCCCGCCTCTGATTCACCGCCTCTGATTCCCGTCCTCTGATTTCCTGCCTCTGATTCCCTGCCACTGATACCCCGCCCCTGATTCCCCACCTCTGATTCCCCATATCTGATTCCCCGCCTCTGTTTCCCCGCCTCTGATTCCCCGCCTCTGATTCCCCATATCTGATTCCCCGCCTCTGATTCCCCAACTCTGATTCCCCGCCTCTGATTCCCCAGCTCTGAATCCCCGCCTCTGATACCCCGCGTCTCATTACCGGCCTCTGATTCCCCGCCTCTGATTCTCCATCTCTGATTCACAACCTCTGATTCCCCACCTCTGATTCCCCATATCTGATTCCCCGCCTCTGTTTCCCCGCCTCTGATTCCCCACCTCTGATTAACAATATCTGATGCCCCGCCTCTGATTCCCCACCTCTGATTCCCCGCCTCTGATTCGCCAGCTATGATTCCCCGCCTCTGATTCCCCAGCTCTGTTTCCCCGCCTCTGATTCCCCGTGTTTCATTCCCTGCCTCTGATTCCCGGCCTCTGATTCCCCATCTCTGATTCACCGCCTTTGATTCGCCACCTCTGATTCCCCAGATCTGATTCCCCGCCTCTGTTTCCCCGCCTCTGATTCCCCGCCTCTGATTCCCCATATCTCATTCCCCACCTCTGAATCCCCATCTCTGATTCCCGGACTCTGATTCCCCACCTCTGATTCCCGGCCTCTTATTCCCGGCATCTGATTCCGGCCTCTGAACCCCGGCCTCTGATTCGCTGCTTCTGATTCTGATTCCCTGCCTCTCATTCCCCATCTCTGATTGCGCACATCTGATTCCCTGCCTCTGATTCCCCACCTCTGATTCCCCATATCTGATTCCCCGCCTCTGTTTCCCCGCCTCTGATTCCCCGCCTCTGTTTCCCAATATCTAAGTCCCCGCCTCTGATTCCCCAACTCTGATTCCCCACCTCTGATTCTCCAGCTCTGATTCCCCGCCTCTGATTCCCCATCTCTGATTCCGCTCATCTGATTCACTGCCTCTGATTCCCCGACTCTGATTCCCCAGCTCTGATTCCCCGCCTCTGATTCCCCAACTCTGATTCCCCGCCTCTGATTCCCCAGCTCTGATTCCCCGCCTCTGATTCACCGCCTTTGATTCGCCACCTCTGAATCCCCATATCTGATTCCTCGCCTCTGTTTCCCCGCCTCTGATTCCCCGCCTCTGATTCCCCATATCTCATTCCCCGCCTCTGATTCCCCATCTCTGATTCCCGGACTCTGATTCCCAACCTCTGATTCCCGGCCTCTTATTCCCGGCATCTGATTCCGGCCTCTAATTCCCGGCCTCTGATTCCCTGCTTCTGATTCTGATTCCCCACCTCTGATTCCCCATCTCTGATTCCGCACATCCGATTCCCTGCCTCTGATTCCCCGCCCCTGATTCACCGCCTCTGATTCCCGGCCTCTGATTTCCCGCCTCTGATTCCCTGCCACTGATACCCCGCCCCTGATTCCCCACCTCTGATTCCCCATATCTGATTCCCCGCCTCTGTTTCCCCGCCTCTGATTCCCCGCCTCTGATTCCCCATATCTGATTCCCCGCCTCTGATTCCCCAACTCTGATTGCCCGCCTCTGATTCCCCAGCTCTGATTCCCCGCCTCTGATTCCCCGCATCTGATTCCCTGCATCTGATTCCAAGCCTCTGATTCCCTGCCTCTGATTCCCCGCCCCTGATTCCCTGCCTCTGATTCCCCGCCCCTGATTCACCGCCCCTGATTCCCGGCCTCTGATTTCCCGCCTCTGATTCCCTGCCACTGATACCCCGCCCCTGATTCCCCACCTCTGATTCCCCATATCTGATTCCCCGCCTCTGTTTCCCCGCCTCTGATTCCACGCCTCTGATTCCCCATATCTGATTCCCCGCCTCTGATTCCCCAACTCTGATTCCCCGCCTCTGATTCCCCAGCTCTGATTCCCCGCCTCTGATTCCCCGCATCTGATTCCCTGCATCTGATTCCAAGCCTCTGATTCCCTGCCTCTGATTCCCAACCTCTGATTCCCCACCTCTGATTCCCCATATCTGATTCCCCGCCTCTGTTTCCCCGCCTCTGATTCCCGCCTCTGTTTCCCCATATCTAATTCCCAACCTCTGATGCCCCAACTCTGATTCCCTGCCTCTGATTCCCCGCGTTCTATTCCCTGCCTCTGATTCCCCGCCTGTGATTCCCCATCTCTGATTCACCACCTCTGATTCCCCACCTCTGATTCCCCATATCTAATTCCCCGCCTCTGTTTTCCCGCCTCTGATTCCCCGCCTCTGTTTCCCCATATCTGATTCCCCGCCTCTGAATCCCCAACTCTGATTCCCTGCCTCTGATTCCCTGCTTCTGATTCTGATTCCCCACCTCTGATTCCCTATCTCTGATTCCGCACATCTAATTCCCTGCCTCTGATTCCCCATCTCTGATTCCCCATATCTGATTCCCCGCCTTCTGTTCCCCACCTCTGATTCCCCGCCTCTGTTTCCCCATATCTAAGTCCCCGACTCTGATTCCCCAACTCTGATTCCCCGCCTCTGATTCCCCGCATCTGATTCCCTGCATCTGATTCCAAGCCTCTGATTCCCTGCATCTGATTCCCAACCTCTGATTCCCCACCTCTGATTCCCCATATCTGATTCCCCGCCTCTGTTTCCCCGCCTCTGATTCCCCGCCTCTGTTTCCCCATATCTGATTCCCGGCCTCTGATTCCCCGCCTCTGATTCCCCGCCTCTGATTCCCTGCCTCTGATTCCCCATCTCCGATTCCGCACATCTGATTCCCTGCCTCTGATTCCCCGCCTCTGATTCCCCGCCTCTGATTCCCTGCCTCTGATTCCCAACATCTGATTCTCCTCCTCTGATTCCCCATATCTGATTCCCCGCCTCTGTTTCCCCGCCTCTGATTCCCCTCCTCTGATTCCCCAACTCTAATTCCCCGCCTCTGATTCCCCAGCTCTGATTCCCCGTGTTTGATTCCCTGCCTCTGATTCCCTGCCCTGATTCCCCATCTCTGTTTCAACGCCTTTGATTCGCCACCTCTGATTCCCCATATCTTATTCCCCGCCTCTGTTTCCCCGCCTCTGATTCCCCAGCTCTGATTCCCCGCCTCTGATTCCCCGTGTTTGATTCCCTGCCTCTGATTGCCCGCCTCTGATTCCCCATCTCTGATTCACCGCCTTTGATTCGCCACCTCTGATTCCCCATATCTGATTCCCCGTCTCTGTTTCCCCGCCTCTGATTACCCGCCTCTGATTCCCCATATCTCATTCCCCGCCTCTGAATCCCCATCTCTGATTCCCGGACTCTGATTCCCCACCTCTGATTCCCGGCCTCTTATTCCCGGCATCTGATTCCGGCCTCTGATTCCCGGCCTCTGATTCCCTGCTTCTGATTCTGATTCCCTGCCTCTGATTCCCCATCTCTGATTGCGCACATCTGATTCCCTGCCTCTGATTCCCCACCTCTGATTCCCCATATCTGATTCCCCGCCTCTGTTTCCCCGCCTCTGATTCCCCGCCTCTGTTTCCCAATATCTAAGTCCCCGCCTCTGATTCCCCAACTCTGATTCCCCACCTCTGATTCTCCAGCTCTGATTCCCCGCCTCTGTTTCCCCATATCTAAGTCCCCGCCACTGATTCCCCAACTCTGATTCCCCACCTCTGAATCCCCAGCTCTGATTCCCCGCCTCTGATTCCCCGCATCTGATTCCCTGCATCTGATTCCCAGCCTCTGATTCCCTGCCTGTGATTCCCAACCTCTGATTCCCCACCTCTGATTCCCCATATCTGATTCCCCGCCTCTGTTTCCCCGCCTCTGATTCCCCGCCTCTGTTTCCCCATATCTGATTCCCCGCCTCTATTTGCCCACCTCTGATTCCCCACCTCAGTTTCCCCATATCTGATTCCCCGCCTCTGAATCCCCAACTCCGATTCCCTGCATGTAATTCCCCAGCTCTGATTTCCCGCCTCTGATTCCCCGTGTCTGATTTCCTGCCTCTGATTCCACGCCTCTGATTACCCATGTCTGATTCACCGCCTATGATTCCCCACCTCTGATTCCCCATCTCTGATTCCGCACATCCCATTCCCTGCCTCTGATTCCCCGCCTCTGATTCCCCGCCTCAAATTCCCCGTGTCTGATTCACCGCCTCTGATTCCCCACCTCTGATTCCCCATCTCTGATTCCGAACATCCGATTCCCTGCTTCTGATTCCCCGCCTCTGATTCACAGCCTCTGATTCCCCAGCTCTGATTCCCCGCCTCAGATTCCCCGCGTCTTATTCCCTGCTTCTGATTCTGTTTCCCTGCCTCTGATTCCCCATCTCTGATTCCGCACATCTGATTCCCTGCCTCTGATTCCCCACCTCTGATTCCCCATATCTGATTCCCCGCCTCTGTTTCCCCGCCTCTGATTCCCCGCCTCTGTTTCCCCATATCTAAGTCCCCGCCTCTGATTCCCCAACTCTGATTCCCCGCCTCTGATTCCCCAGCTCTGATTCCCCGCCTCTGATTCCCCGCATCTGATTCCCCGCCTCTGATTCCCCGCCTCTGTTTCCCCATATCTAATTCCCAACCTCTGATGCCCCAACTCTGATTCCCTGCCTCTGATTCCCCGCGTTCTATTCCCTGCCTCTGATTCCCCGCCTGTGATTCCCCATCTCTGATTCACCACCTCTGATTCCCCACCTCTGATTCCCCATATCTAATTCCCCGCCTCTGTTTTCCCGCCTCTGATTCCCCGCCTCTGTTTCCCCATATCTGATTCCCCGCCTCTGAATCCCCAACTCTGATTCCCTGCCTCTGATTCCCTGCTTCTGATTCTGATTCCCCACCTCTGATTCCCTATCTCTGATTCCGCACATCTAATTCCCTGCCTCTGATTCCCCATCTCTGATTCCCCATATCTGATTCCCCGCCTTCTGTTCCCCACCTCTGATTCCCCGCCTCTGTTTCCCCATATCTAAGTCCCCGACTCTGATTCCCCAACTCTGATTCCCCGCCTCTGATTCCCCGCATCTGATTCCCCATCTCTGATTCCGCACATCTGATTCCCTGCCTCTGATTCCCCACCTCTGATTCCCCATATCTGATTCCCCGCCTCTGTTTCCCCGCCTCTGATTCCCCGCCTCTGTTTCCCCATATCTAAGTCCCCTCCTCTGATTCCCCAACTCTGATTCCCCACCTCTGATTCCCCAGCTCTGATTCCCCACCTCTGATTCCCCATATCTGATTCCCCGCCTCTGTTTCCCCACCTCTGATTCCCCGCCACTGTTTCCCCATATCTGATTCCCCGCCTCTGAATCCCCAACTCTGATTCCCTGCATCTAATTCCCCAGCTCTGATTCCCCGCCTCTGATTCCCCGTGTCTGATTTCCTGCCTCTGATTCCCCGCCTCTGATTACCCATGTCTGATTCACCGCCTCTGATTCCCCACCTCTGATTCCCCATCTCTGATTCCGCACATCCGATTCCCTGCCTCTGATTCCCCGCCTCTGATTCACCGCCTCTGATTCCCGTCCTCTGATTTCCTGCCTCTGATTCCCTGCCACTGATACCCCGCCCCTGATTCCCCACCTCTGATTCCCCATATCTGATTCCCCGCCTCTGTTTCCCCGCCTCTGATTCCCCGCCTCTGATTCCCCATATCTGATTCCCCGCCTCTGATTCCCCAACTCTGATTCCCCGCCTCTGATTCCCCAGCTCTGAATCCCCGCCTCTGATACCCCGCGTCTCATTACCGGCCTCTGATTCCCCGCCTCTGATTCTCCATCTCTGATTCACAACCTCTGATTCCCCACCTCTGATTCCCCATATCTGATTCCCCGCCTCTGTTTCCCCGCCTCTGATTCCCCACCTCTGATTAACAATATCTGATTCCCCGCCTCTGATTCCCCACCTCTGATTCCCCGCCTCTGATTCGCCAGCTATGATTCCCCGCCTCTGATTCCCCAGCTCTGTTTCCCCGCCTCTGATTCCCCGTGTTTCATTCCCTGCCTCTGATTCCCGGCCTCTGATTCCCCATCTCTGATTCACCGCCTTTGATTCGCCACCTCTGATTCCCCAGATCTGATTCCCCGCCTCTGTTTCCCCGCCTCTGATTCCCCGCCTCTGATTCCCCATATCTCATTCCCCACCTCTGAATCCCCATCTCTGATTCCCGGACTCTGATTCCCCACCTCTGATTCCCGGCCTCTTATTCCCGGCATCTGATTCCGGCCTCTGAACCCCGGCCTCTGATTCGCTGCTTCTGATTCTGATTCCCTGCCTCTCATTCCCCATCTCTGATTGCGCACATCTGATTCCCTGCCTCTGATTCCCCACCTCTGATTCCCCATATCTGATTCCCCGCCTCTGTTTCCCCGCCTCTGATTCCCCGCCTCTGTTTCCCAATATCTAAGTCCCCGCCTCTGATTCCCCAACTCTGATTCCCCACCTCTGATTCTCCAGCTCTGATTCCCCGCCTCTGATTCCCCATCTCTGATTCCGCTCATCTGATTCACTGCCTCTGATTCCCCGACTCTGATTCCCCAGCTCTGATTCCCCGCCTCTGATTCCCCAACTCTGATTCCCCGCCTCTGATTCCCCAGCTCTGATTCCCCGCCTCTGATTCACCGCCTTTGATTCGCCACCTCTGAATCCCCATATCTGATTCCTCGCCTCTGTTTCCCCGCCTCTGATTCCCCGCCTCTGATTCCCCATATCTCATTCCCCGCCTCTGATTCCCCATCTCTGATTCCCGGACTCTGATTCCCAACCTCTGATTCCCGGCCTCTTATTCCCGGCATCTGATTCCGGCCTCTAATTCCCGGCCTCTGATTCCCTGCTTCTGATTCTGATTCCCCACCTCTGATTCCCCATCTCTGATTCCGCACATCCGATTCCCTGCCTCTGATTCCCCGCCCCTGATTCACCGCCTCTGATTCCCGGCCTCTGATTTCCCGCCTCTGATTCCCTGCCACTGATACCCCGCCCCTGATTCCCCACCTCTGATTCCCCATATCTGATTCCCCGCCTCTGTTTCCCCGCCTCTGATTCCCCGCCTCTGATTCCCCATATCTGATTCCCCGCCTCTGATTCCCCAACTCTGATTGCCCGCCTCTGATTCCCCAGCTCTGATTCCCCGCCTCTGATTCCCCGCATCTGATTCCCTGCATCTGATTCCAAGCCTCTGATTCCCTGCCTCTGATTCCCCGCCCCTGATTCCCTGCCTCTGATTCCCCGCCCCTGATTCACCGCCCCTGATTCCCGGCCTCTGATTTCCCGCCTCTGATTCCCTGCCACTGATACCCCGCCCCTGATTCCCCACCTCTGATTCCCCATATCTGATTCCCCGCCTCTGTTTCCCCGCCTCTGATTCCACGCCTCTGATTCCCCATATCTGATTCCCCGCCTCTGATTCCCCAACTCTGATTCCCCGCCTCTGATTCCCCAGCTCTGATTCCCCGCCTCTGATTCCCCGCATCTGATTCCCTGCATCTGATTCCAAGCCTCTGATTCCCTGCCTCTGATTCCCAACCTCTGATTCCCCACCTCTGATTCCCCATATCTGATTCCCCGCCTCTGTTTCCCCGCCTCTGATTCCCGCCTCTGTTTCCCCATATCTAATTCCCAACCTCTGATGCCCCAACTCTGATTCCCTGCCTCTGATTCCCCGCGTTCTATTCCCTGCCTCTGATTCCCCGCCTGTGATTCCCCATCTCTGATTCACCACCTCTGATTCCCCACCTCTGATTCCCCATATCTAATTCCCCGCCTCTGTTTTCCCGCCTCTGATTCCCCGCCTCTGTTTCCCCATATCTGATTCCCCGCCTCTGAATCCCCAACTCTGATTCCCTGCCTCTGATTCCCTGCTTCTGATTCTGATTCCCCACCTCTGATTCCCTATCTCTGATTCCGCACATCTAATTCCCTGCCTCTGATTCCCCATCTCTGATTCCCCATATCTGATTCCCCGCCTTCTGTTCCCCACCTCTGATTCCCCGCCTCTGTTTCCCCATATCTAAGTCCCCGACTCTGATTCCCCAACTCTGATTCCCCGCCTCTGATTCCCCGCATCTGATTCCCTGCATCTGATTCCAAGCCTCTGATTCCCTGCATCTGATTCCCAACCTCTGATTCCCCACCTCTGATTCCCCATATCTGATTCCCCGCCTCTGTTTCCCCGCCTCTGATTCCCCGCCTCTGTTTCCCCATATCTGATTCCCGGCCTCTGATTCCCCGCCTCTGATTCCCCGCCTCTGATTCCCTGCCTCTGATTCCCCATCTCCGATTCCGCACATCTGATTCCCTGCCTCTGATTCCCCGCCTCTGATTCCCCGCCTCTGATTCCCTGCCTCTGATTCCCAACATCTGATTCTCCTCCTCTGATTCCCCATATCTGATTCCCCGCCTCTGTTTCCCCGCCTCTGATTCCCCTCCTCTGATTCCCCAACTCTAATTCCCCGCCTCTGATTCCCCAGCTCTGATTCCCCGTGTTTGATTCCCTGCCTCTGATTCCCTGCCCTGATTCCCCATCTCTGTTTCAACGCCTTTGATTCGCCACCTCTGATTCCCCATATCTTATTCCCCGCCTCTGTTTCCCCGCCTCTGATTCCCCAGCTCTGATTCCCCGCCTCTGATTCCCCGTGTTTGATTCCCTGCCTCTGATTGCCCGCCTCTGATTCCCCATCTCTGATTCACCGCCTTTGATTCGCCACCTCTGATTCCCCATATCTGATTCCCCGTCTCTGTTTCCCCGCCTCTGATTACCCGCCTCTGATTCCCCATATCTCATTCCCCGCCTCTGAATCCCCATCTCTGATTCCCGGACTCTGATTCCCCACCTCTGATTCCCGGCCTCTTATTCCCGGCATCTGATTCCGGCCTCTGATTCCCGGCCTCTCATTCCCTGCTTCTGATTCTGATTCCCTGCCTCTGATTCCCCATCTCTGATTGCGCACATCTGATTCCCTGCCTCTGATTCCCCACCTCTGATTCCCCATATCTGATTCCCCGCCTCTGTTTCCCCGCCTCTGATTCCCCGCCTCTGTTTCCCAATATCTAAGTCCCCGCCTCTGATTCCCCAACTCTGATTCCCCACCTCTGATTCTCCAGCTCTGATTCCCCGCCTCTGTTTCCCCATATCTAAGTCCCCGCCACTGATTCCCCAACTCTGATTCCCCACCTCTGAATCCCCAGCTCTGATTCCCCGCCTCTGATTCCCCGCATCTGATTCCCTGCATCTGATTCCCAGCCTCTGATTCCCTGCCTGTGATTCCCAACCTCTGATTCCCCACCTCTGATTCCCCATATCTGATTCCCCGCCTCTGTTTCCCCGCCTCTGATTCCCCGCCTCTGTTTCCCCATATCTGATTCCCCGCCTCTATTTGCCCACCTCTGATTCCCCACCTCAGTTTCCCCATATCTGATTCCCCGCCTCTGAATCCCCAACTCCGATTCCCTGCATGTAATTCCCCAGCTCTGATTTCCCGCCTCTGATTCCCCGTGTCTGATTTCCTGCCTCTGATTCCACGCCTCTGATTACCCATGTCTGATTCACCGCCTATGATTCCCCACCTCTGATTCCCCATCTCTGATTCCGCACATCCCATTCCCTGCCTCTGATTCCCCGCCTCTGATTCCCCGCCTCAAATTCCCCGTGTCTGATTCACCGCCTCTGATTCCCCACCTCTGATTCCCCATCTCTGATTCCGAACATCCGATTCCCTGCTTCTGATTCCCCGCCTCTGATTCACAGCCTCTGATTCCCCAGCTCTGATTCCCCGCCTCAGATTCCCCGCGTCTTATTCCCTGCTTCTGATTCTGTTTCCCTGCCTCTGATTCCCCATCTCTGATTCCGCACATCTGATTCCCTGCCTCTGATTCCCCACCTCTGATTCCCCATATCTGATTCCCCGCCTCTGTTTCCCCGCCTCTGATTCCCCGCCTCTGTTTCCCCATATCTAAGTCCCCGCCTCTGATTCCCCAACTCTGATTCCCCGCCTCTGATTCCCCAGCTCTGATTCCCCGCCTCTGATTCCCCGCATCTGATTCCCCGCCTCTGATTCCCCGCCTCTGTTTCCCCATATCTAATTCCCAACCTCTGATGCCCCAACTCTGATTCCCTGCCTCTGATTCCCCGCGTTCTATTCCCTGCCTCTGATTCCCCGCCTGTGATTCCCCATCTCTGATTCACCACCTCTGATTCCCCACCTCTGATTCCCCATATCTAATTCCCCGCCTCTGTTTTCCCGCCTCTGATTCCCCGCCTCTGTTTCCCCATATCTGATTCCCCGCCTCTGAATCCCCAACTCTGATTCCCTGCCTCTGATTCCCTGCTTCTGATTCTGATTCCCCACCTCTGATTCCCTATCTCTGATTCCGCACATCTAAATCCCTGCCTCTGATTCCCCATCTCTGATTCCCCATATCTGATTCCCCACCTTCTGTTCCCCACCTCTGATTCCCCGCCTCTGTTTCCCCATATCTAAGTCCCCGACTCTGATTCCCCAACTCTGATTCCCCGCCTCTGATTCCCCGCATCTGATTCCCTGCATCTGATTCCAAGCCTCTGATTCCCTGCATCTGATTCCCAACCTCTGATTCCCCACCTCTGATTCCCCATATCTGATTCCCCGCCTCTGTTTCCCCGCCTCTGATTCCCCGCCTCTGTTTCCCCATATCTGATTCCCGGCCTCTGATTCCCCGCCTCTGATTCCCCGCCTCTGATTCCCTGCCTCTGATTCCCCATCTCCGATTCCGCACATCTGATTCCCTGCCTCTGATTCCCCGCCTCTGATTCCCCGCCTCTGATTCCCTGCCTCTGATTCCCAACATCTGATTCTCCACCTCTGATTCCCCATATCTGATTCCCCGCCTCTGTTTACCCGCCTCTGATTCCCCTCCTCTGATTCCCCAACTCTAATTCCCCGCCTCTGATTCCCCAGCTCTGATTCCCCGTGTTTGATTCCCTGCCTCTGATTCCCTGCCCTGATTCCCCATCTCTGTTTCAACGCCTTTGATTCGCCACCTCTGATTCCCCATATCTGATTCCCCGCCTCTGTTTCCCCGCCTCTGATTCCCTGCCTCTGATTCCCAACCTCTGATTCCACACCTCTGATTCCCCATATCTGATTCCCCGCCTGTGTTTCCCCACCTCTGATTCCCCGCCCCTGTTTCCCCATATCTGATTCCCCGCCTCTGATTCCCCAACCCTGATTCCCCGCCTCTGATTCCCCAGCTCTGATTCCCCGCCTCTGATTCCCCGTGTTTGATTCCCTGCCTCTGATTGCCCGCCTCTGATTCCCCATCTCTGATTCACCGCCTTTGATTCGCCACCTCTGATTCCCCATATCTGATTCCCCGTCTCTGTTTCCCCGCCTCTGATTACCCGCCTCTGATTCCCCATATCTCATTCCCCGCCTCTGAATCCCCATCTCTGATTCCCGGACTCTGATTCCCCACCTCTGATTCCCGGCCTCTTATTCCCGGCATCTGATTCCGGCCTCTGATTCCCGGCCTCTTATTCCCGGCATCTGATTCCGGCCTCTGATTCCCGGCCTCTCATTCCCTGCTTCTGATTCTGATTCCCTGCCTCTGATTCCCCATCTCTGATTGCGCACATCTGATTCCCTGCCTCTGATTCCCCACCTCTGATTCCCCATATCTGATTCCCCGCCTCTGTTTCCCCGCCTCTGATTCCCCGCCTCTGTTTCCCAATATCTAAGTCCCCGCCTCTGATTCCCCAACTCTGATTCCCCACCTCTGATTCTCCAGCTCTGATTCCCCGCCTCTGTTTCCCCATATCTAAGTCCCCGCCACTGATTCCCCAACTCTGATTCCCCACCTCTGAATCCCCAGCTCTGATTCCCCGCCTCTGATTCCCCGCATCTGATTCCCTGCATCTGATTCCCAGCCTCTGATTCCCTGCCTGTGATTCCCAACCTCTGATTCCCCACCTCTGATTCCCCATATCTGATTCCCCGCCTCTGTTTCCCCGCCTCTGATTCCCCGCCTCTGTTTCCCCATATCTGATTCCCCGCCTCTATTTGCCCACCTCTGATTCCCCACCTCAGTTTCCCCATATCTGATTCCCCGCCTCTGAATCCCCAACTCCGATTCCCTGCATGTAATTCCCCAGCTCTGATTCCCCGCCTCTGATTCCCCGTGTCTGATTTCCTGCCTCTGATTCCACGCCTCTGATTACCCATGTCTGATTCACCGCCTATGATTCCCCACCTCTGATTCCCCATCTCTGATTCCGCACATCCCATTCCCTGCCTCTGATTCCCCGCCTCTGATTCCCCGCCTCAAATTCCCCGTGTCTGATTCACCGCCTCTGATTCCCCACCTCTGATTCCCCATCTCTGATTCCGAACATCCGATTCCCTGCTTCTGATTCCCCGCCTCTGATTCACAGCCTCTGATTCCCCAGCTCTGATTCCCCGCCTCAGATTCCCCGCGTCTTATTCCCTGCTTCTGATTCTGTTTCCCTGCCTCTGATTCCCCATCTCTGATTCCGCACATCTGATTCCCTGCCTCTGATTCCCCACCTCTGATTCCCCATATCTGATTCCCCGCCTCTGTTTCCCCGCCTCTGATTCCCCGCCTCTGTTTCCCCATATCTAAGTCCCCGCCTCTGATTCCCCAACTCTGATTCCCCGCCTCTGATTCCCCAGCTCTGATTCCCCGCCTCTGATTCCCCGCATCTGATTCCCCGCCTCTGATTCCCCGCCTCTGTTTCCCCATATCTAATTCCCAACCTCTGATGCCCCAACTCTGATTCCCTGCCTCTGATTCCCCGCGTTCTATTCCCTGCCTCTGATTCCCCGCCTGTGATTCCCCATCTCTGATTCACCACCTCTGATTCCCCACCTCTGATTCCCCATATCTAATTCCCCGCCTCTGTTTTCCCGCCTCTGATTCCCCGCCTCTGTTTCCCCATATCTGATTCCCCGCCTCTGAATCCCCAACTCTGATTCCCTGCCTCTGATTCCCTGCTTCTGATTCTGATTCCCCACCTCTGATTCCCTATCTCTGATTCCGCACATCTAATTCCCTGCCTCTGATTCCCCATCTCTGATTCCCCATATCTGATTCCCCGCCTTCTGTTCCCCACCTCTGATTCCCCGCCTCTGTTTCCCCATATCTAAGTCCCCGACTCTGATTCCCCAACTCTGATTCCCCGCCTCTGATTCCCCGCATCTGATTCCCTGCATCTGATTCCAAGCCTCTGATTCCCTGCATCTGATTCCCAACCTCTGATTCCCCACCTCTGATTCCCCATATCTGATTCCCCGCCTCTGTTTCCCCGCCTCTGATTCCCCGCCTCTGTTTCCCCATATCTGATTCCCGGCCTCTGATTCCCCGCCTCTGATTCCCCGCCTCTGATTCCCTGCCTCTGATTCCCCATCTCCGATTCCGCACATCTGATTCCCTGCCTCTGATTCCCCGCCTCTGATTCCCCGCCTCTGATTCCCTGCCTCTCTTTCCCAACATCTGATTCTCCACCTCTGATTCCCCATATCTGATTCCCCGCCTCTGTTTACCCGCCTCTGATTCCCCTCCTCTGATTCCCCAACTCTAATTCCCCGCCTCTGATTCCCCAGCTCTGATTCCCCGTGTTTGATTCCCTGCCTCTGATTCCCTGCCCTGATTCCCCATCTCTGTTTCAACGCCTTTGATTCGCCACCTCTGATTCCCCATATCTGATTCCCCGCCTCTGTTTCCCCGCCTCTGATTCCCTGCCTCTGATTCCCAACCTCTGATTCCACACCTCTGATTCCCCATATCTGATTCCCCGCCTGTGTTTCCCCACCTCTGATTCCCCGCCCCTGTTTCCCCATATCTGATTCCCCGCCTCTGATTCCCCAACCCTGATTCCCCGCCTCTGATTCCCCAGCTCTGATTCCCCGCCTCTGATTCCCCGTGTTTGATTCCCTGCCTCTGATTGCCCGCCTCTGATTCCCCATCTCTGATTCACCGCCTTTGATTCGCCACCTCTGATTCCCCATATCTGATTCCCCGTCTCTGTTTCCCCGCCTCTGATTACCCGCCTCTGATTCCCCATATCTCATTCCCCGCCTCTGAATCCCCATCTCTGATTCCCGGACTCTGATTCCCCACCTCTGATTCCCGGCCTCTTATTCCCGGCATCTGATTCCGGCCTCTGATTCCCGGCCTCTGATTCCCTGCTTCTGATTCTGGTTCCCTGCCTCTGATTCCCCATCTCTGATTGCGCACATCTGATTCCCTGCCTCTGATTCCCCACCTCTGATTCCCCATATCTGATTCCCCGCCTCTGTTTCCCCGCCTCTGATTCCCCGCCTCTGTTTCCCAATATCTAAGTCCCCGCCTCTGATTCCCCAACTCTGATTCCCCACCTCTGATTCTCCAGCTCTGATTCACCGCCTCTGTTTCCCCATATCTAAGTCCCCGCCACTGATTCCCCAACTCTGATTCCCCACCTCTGAATCCCCAGCTCTGATTCCCCGCCTCTGATTCCCCGCATCTGATTCCCTGCATCTGATTCCCAGCCTCTGATTCCCTGCCTGTGATTCCCAACCTCTGATTCCCCACCTCTGATTCCCCATATCTGATTCCCCGCCTCTGTTTCCCCGCCTCTGATTCCCCGCCTCTGTTTCCCCATATCTGATTCCCCGCCTCTATTTGCCCACCTCTGATTCCCCACCTCAGTTTCCCCATATCTGATTCCCCGCCTTCCCCACCTCTGATTCCCCAGCTCTGATTCCCCACCTCTGATTCCCCATATCTGATTCCCCGCCTCTGTTTCCCCGCCTCTGATTCCCCGCCACTGTTTCCCCATATCTGATTCCCTGCCTCTGAATCCCCAACTCTGATTCCCTGCATCTAATTCCCCAGCTCTGATTCCCCGCCTCTGATTCCCCGTGTCTGATTTCCTGCCTCTGATTCCCCGCCTCTGATTACCCATGTCTGATTCACCGCCTCTGATTCCCCACCTCTGATTCCCCATCTCTGATTCCGCACATCCGATTCCCTGCCTCTGATTCCCCGCCTCTGATTCACCGCCTCTGATTCCCGGCCTCTGATTTCCCGCCTCTGATTCCCTGCCACTGATACCCCGCCCCTGATTCCCCACCTCTGATTCCCCATATCTGATTCCCCGCCTCTGTTTCCCCGCCTCTGATTCCCCGCCTCTGATTCCCCATATCTGATTCCCCGCCTCTGATTCCCCAACTCTGATTCCCCGCCTCTGATTCCCCAGCTCTGAATCCCCGCCTCTGATTCCCCGCGTCTGATTACCGGCCTCTGATTCCCCGCCTCTGATTCACAACCTCTGATTCCCCACCTCTGATTCCCCATATCTGATTCCCCGCCTCTGTTTCCCCGCCTCTGATTCCCCACCTCTGATTAACAATATCTGATTCCCCGCCTCTGATTCCCCACCTCTGATTCCCCGCCTCTGATTCGCCAGCTATGATTCCCCGCCTCTGATTCCCCAGCTCTGATTCCCCGCCTCTGATTCCCCGTGTTTGATTCCCTGCCTCTGATTCCCGGCCTCTGATTCCCCATCTCTGATTCACCGCCTTTGATTCGCCACCTCTGATTCCCCATCTCTGATTCCCGGACTCTGATTCCCCAACTCTGATCCCCGGCCTCTTATTCCCGGCATCTGATTCTGGCCTCTGATCCCCGGCCTCTGATTCCCTGCTTCTGATTCTGATTCCCTGCCTCTGATTCCCCATCTCTGATTGCGCACATCTGATTCCCTGCCTCTGATTCCCCACCTCTGATTCCCCATATCTGATACCCCGCCTCTGTTTCCCCGCCTCTGATTCCCCGCCTCTGTTTCCCAATATCTAAGTCCCCGCCTCTGATTCCCCAACTCTGATTCCCCACCTCTGATTCTCCAGCTCTGATTCCCCGCCTTTGATTCCCCATCTCTGATTCAGCACATCTGATTCCCTGCCTCTGATTCCCCGACTCTGATTCCCCAGCTCTGATTCCCCGCCTCAGATTCCCCGCGTCTTATTCCCTGCTTCTGATTCTGATTCCCTGCCTCTGATTCCCCATCTCTGATTACGCACATCTGATTCCCTGCCTCTGATTCCCCACTTCTGATTCCCCATATCTGATTCCCCGCCTCTGTTTCCCCGCCTCTGATTCCCCGCCTCTGTTTCCCAATATCTAAGTCCCCGCCTCTGATTCCCCAACTCTGATTCCCCACCTCTGATTCCCCAGCTCTGATTCCCCACCTCTGATTCCCCATATCTGATTCCCCGCCTCTGTTTCCCCGCCTCTGATTCCCCGCCACTGTTTCCCCATATCTGATTCCCCGCCTCTGAATCCCCAACTCTGATTCCCTGCATCTAATTCCCCAGCTCTGATTCCCCGCCTCTGATTCCCCGTGTCTGATTTCCTGCCTCTGATTCCCCGCCTCTGATTACCCATGTCTGATTCACCGCCTCTGATTCCCCACCTCTGATTCCCCATCTCTGATTCCGCACATCCGATTCCCTGCCTCTGATTCCCCGCCTCTGATTCACCGCCTCTGATTCCCGGCCTCTGATTTCCCGCCTCTGATTCCCTGCCACTGATACCCCGCCCCTGATTCCCCACCTCTGATTCCCCATATCTGATTCCCCGCCTCTGTTTCCCCGCCTCTGATTCCCCGCCTCTGATTCCCCATATCTGATTCCCCGCCTCTGATTCCCCAACTCTGATTCCCCGCCTCTGATTCCCCAGCTCTGAATCCCCGCCTCTGATTCCCCGCGTCTGATTACCGGCCTCTGATTCCCCGCCTCTGATTCTCCATCTCTGATTCACAACCTCTGATTCCCCACCTCTGATTCCCCATATCTGATTCCCCGCCTCTGTTTCCCCGCCTCTGATTCCCCACCTCTGATTAACAATATCTGATTCCCCGCCTCTGATTCCCCACCTCTGATTCCCCGCCTCTGATTCGCCAGCTATGATTCCCCGCCTCTGATTCCCCAGCTCTGATTCCCCGCCTCTGATTCCCCGTGTTTGATTCCCTGCCTCTGATTCCCGGCCTCTGATTCCCCATCTCTGATTCACCGCCTTTGATTCGCCACCTCTGATTCCCCATCTCTGATTCCCGGACTCTGATTCCCCAACTCTGATTCCCGGCCTCTTATTCCCGGCATCTGATTCTGGCCTCTGATCCCCGGCCTCTGATTCCCTGCTTCTGATTCTGATTCCCTTCCTCTGATTCCCCATCTCTGATTGCGCACATCTGATTCCCTGCCTCTGATTCCCCACCTCTGATTCCCCATATCTGATTCCCCGCCTCTGTTTCCCCGCCTCTGATTCCCCGCCTCTGTTTCCCAATATCTAAGTCCCCGCCTCTGATTCCCCAACTCTGATTCCCCACCTCTGATTCTCCAGCTCTGATTCCCCGCCTTTGATTCCCCATCTCTGATTCAGCACATCTGATTCCCTGCCTCTGATTCCCCGACTCTGATTCCCCAGCTCTGATTCCCCGCCTCTGATTCCCCAACTCTGATTCCCCGCCTCTGAATCCCCATATCTGATTCCTCGACTCTGTTTCCCCGCCTCTGATTCCCCGCCTCTGATTCCCCATATCTCATTCCCCGCCTCTGATTCCCCATCTCTGATTTCCGGACTCTGATTCCCAACCTCTGATTCCCGGCCTCTTATTCCCGGCATCTGATTCCGGCCTCTAATTCCCGGCCTCTGATTCCCTGCTTCTGATTCTGATTCCCCACCTCTGATTCCCCATCTCTGATTCCGCACATCCGATTCCCTGCCTCTGATTCCCCGCCCCTGATTCACCGCCTCTGATTCCCGGCCTCTGATTTCCCGCCTCTGATTCCCTGCCACTGATACCCCGCCCCTGATTCCCCACCTCTGATTCCCCATATCTGATTCCCCGCCTCTGTTTTCCCGCCTCTGATTCCCCGCCTCTGATTCCCCATATCTGATTCCCCGCCTCTGATTCCCCAACTCAGATTCCCCGCCTCTGATTCCCCAGCTCTGATTCCCCGCCTCTGATTCCCCGCATCTGATTCCCTGCATCTGATTCCAAGCCTCTGAATCCCTGCCTCTGATTCCCAACCTCTGATTCCCCACCTCTGATTCCCCATATCTGATTCCCCGCCTCTGTTTCCCCGCCTCTGATTCACCGCCTCTGTTCCCCCATATCTAATTCCCAACCTCTGATGCCCCAACTCTGATTCCCTGCCTCTGATTCCCCGCGTTCTATTCCCTGCCTCTCATTCCCCGCCTCTGATTCCCCATCTCTGATTCACCACCTCTGATTCCCCACCTCTGATTCCCCATATCTAATTCCCCGCCTCTGTTTTCCCGCCTCTGATTCCCCGCCTCTGTTTCCCCATATCTGATTCCCCGCCTCTGAATCCCCAACTCTGATTCCCTGCCTCTGATTCCCTGCTTCTGATTCTGATTCCCCACCTCTGATTCCCCATCTCTGATTCCGCACATCTAATTCCCTGCCTCTGATTCCCCATCTCTGATTCCCCATATCTGATTCCCCGTCTTCTGTACCCCACCTCTGATTCCCCGCCTCTGTTTCCCCATATCTAAGTCCCCGACTCTGATTCCCCAACTTTGATTCCCCACCTCTGATTCCCCAGCTCTGATTCCCCGCCTCTGATTCCCCGCATCTGATTCCAAGCATCTGATTCCCAGCCTCTGATTCCCTGCCTCTGATTCCCAACCTCTGATTCCCCACCTCTGATTCCCCATATCTGATTCCCCGCCTCTGTTTCCCCGCCTCTGATTCCCCTCTTCTGTTTCCCCATATCTGATCCCCGCCTCTATTTGCCCGCCTCTGATTCCCCGCCTCTGTTTCCCCATATCTGATTCCCCGCCTCTGAATCCCCAACTCTGATTCCCTGCCTCTAATTTCCCAGCTCTGATTCCCAGCCTCTGATTCGCCGTGTCTGATTTCCTGCCTCTGATTCCCCGCCTCTGATTACCCATGTCTGATTCACCGCCTCTGATTCACCACCTCTGATTCCCCATCTCTGATTCCGCACATCCGATTCCCTGCCTCTGATTCCCCGCCTCTGATTCACTGCCTCTGATTCCCCAGCTCTGATTCCCCGCCTCTGATTCCCCGCGTCTTATTCCCTGCTTCTGATTCTGATTCCCTGCCTCTGATTCCCCATCTCTGATTCCGCACATCTGATTCCCTGCCTCTGATTCCCCACCTCTGATTCCCCATATCTGATTCCCCGCCTCTGTTTCCCCGCCTCTAATTCCCCGCCTCTGTTTCCCCATATCTAACTCCCCGCCTCTGATTCCCCAACTCTGATTCCCCACCTCTGATACCCCAGCTCTGATTCCCCACCTCTGATTCCCCGCATCTGATTCCCCGCATCTGATTCCCGCCTCTGATTCCCTGCCTGTGATTCCCAACCTCTGATTCCCCACCTCTGATTCCCCATATCTGATTCCCCGCCTCTGTTTCCCCGCCTCTGATTCCCCGCCTCTGTTTCCCCATATCTGATTCCCCGCCTCTATTTGCCCACCTCTGATTCCCCACCTCAGTTTCCCCATATCTGATTCCCCGCCTCTGAATCCCCAACTCTGATTCCCTGCATCTAATTCCCCAGCTCTGATTCCCCGCCTCTGATTCCCCGTGTCTGATTTCCTGCCTCTGATTCCCCGCCTCTGATTACCCATGTCTGATTCACCGCCTCTGATTCCCCACCTCTGTTTCCCCATCTCTGATTCCGCACATCCCATTCCCTGCCTCTGATTCCCCGCCTCTGATTCCCCGCCTCAGATTCCCCGTGTCTGATTTCCTGCCTCTGATTCCCCGCCTCTGATTACCCATGTCTGATTCACCGCCTCTGATTCCCAACCTCTGATTCCACATCTCTGATTCCGCACATCCGATTCCCTGCTTCTGATTCCCCGCCTCTGATTCACAGCCTCTGATTCCCCAGCTCTGATTCCCCGCCTCAGATTCCCCGCGTCTTATTCCCTGCTTCTGATTCTGATTCCCTGCCTCTGATTCCCCATCTCTGATTCCGCACATCTGATTCCCTGCCTCTGATTCCCCACCTCTGATTCCCCATATCTGATTCCCCGCCTCTGTTTCCCCGCCTCTGATTCCCCGACTCTCTTTCCCCATATCTAAGTCCCCGCCTCTGATTCCCCAACTCTGATTCCCCACTTCTGATTCCCCAGCTCTGATTCCCCACCTCTGATTCCCCATATCTGATTCCCCGCCTCTGTTTCCCCGCCGCTGATTCCCCGCCACTGTTTCCCCATATCTGATTCCCCGCCTCTGAATCCCCAACTCTGATTCCCTGCATCTAATTCCCCAGCTCTGATTCCCCGCCTCTGATTCCCCGTGTCTGATTTCCTGCCTCTGATTCCCCGCCTCTGATTACCCATGTCTGATTCACCGCCTCTGATTCCCCACCTCTGATTCCCCATCTCTGATTCCGCACATCCGATTCCCTGCCTCTGATTCCCCGCCTCTGATTCACCGCCTCTGATTCCCGGCCTCTGATTTCCCGGCTCTGATTCCCCGCCTCTGATTCCCCATATCTGATTCCCCGTCTCTGATTCCCCAACTCTGATTCACAACCTCTGATTCCCCACCTCTGATTCCCCATATCTGATTCCCCGCCTCTGTTTCCCCGCCTCTGATTCCACACCTCTGATTAACAATATCTGATTCCCCGCCTCTGATTCCCCACCTCTGATTCCCCGCCTCTGATTCGCCAGCTATGATTCCCCGCCTCTGATTCCCCAGCTCTGATTCCCCGCCTCTGATTCCCCGTGTTTGATTCCCTGCCTCTGATTCCCGGCCTCTGATTCCCCATCTCTGAATCACCGCCTTTGATTCGCCACCTCTGATTCCCTATATCTGATTCCCCGCCTCTGCTTCCCCGCCTCCGATTCCCCGCCTCTGATTCCCCGTATCTCATTCCCCGCCTCTGAATCCCCATCTCTGATTCCCGGACTCTGATTCCCCACCTCTGATTCCCGGCCTCTTATTCCCGGCATCTGATTCCGGCCTCTGATCCCCGGCCTCTGATTCCCTGCCTCTGATTCCCCATCTCTGATTGCGCACATCTGATTCCCTGCCTCTGATTCCCCACCTCTGATTCACCATATCTGATTCCCCGCCTCTGTTTCCCCGCCTCTGATTCCCCGCCTCTGTTTCCCAATATCTAAGTCCCCGCCTCTGATTCCCCAACTCTGATTCCCCACCTCTGATTCTCCAGCTCTGATTCCCCGCCTCTGATTCCCCGCATCTGATTCCCTGCATCTGATTCCAAGCCTCTGATTCCCTGCCTCTGATTCCCAACCTCTGATTACCCGCCTCTGATTCCCCGCCTCTGTTTCCCCATATCTGATTCCCGGCCTCTGATTCCCCGCCTCTGATTCCCCGTCTCTGATTCCCTGCCTCTGATTCCCCATCTCCGATTCCGCACATCTGATTCCCTGCCTCTGATTACCCAACTCTGATTCCCTGCCTCTAATTTCCCAGCTCTGATTCCCAGCCTCTGATTCCCCGTGTCTGATTTCCTGCCTCTGATTCCCCGCCTCTGATTACCCATGTCTGATTCACCGCCTCTGATTCACCACCTCTGATTCCCCATCTCTGATTCTGCACATCCGATTCCCTGCCTCTGATTCCCCGCCTCTGATTCACAGCCTCTGATTCCCCAGCTCTGATTCCCCGCCTCAGATTCCCCGCGTCTTATTCCCTGCTTCTGATTCTGATTCCCTGCCTCTGATTCCCCATCTCTGATTCCGCACATCTGATTCCCTGCCTCTGATTCCCCACCTCTGATTCCCCATATCTGATTCCCCGCCTCTGTTTCCCCGCCTCTGATTCCCCGACTCTGTTTCCCCATATCTAAGTCCCCGCCTCTGATTCCCCAACTCTGATTCCCCACCTCTGATTCCCCAGCTCTGATTCCCCACCTCTGATTCCCCATATCTGATTCCCCGCCTCTGTTTCCCCGCCTCTGATTCCCCGCCACTGTTTCCCCATATCTGATTCCCCGCCTCTGAATCCCCAACTCTGATTCCCTGCATCTAATTCCCCAGCTCTGATTCCCCGCCTCTGATTCCCCGTGTCTGATTTCCTGCCTCTGATTCCCCGCCTCTGATTACCCATGTCTGATTCACTGCCTCTGATTCCCCACCTCTGATTCCCCATCTCTGATTCCGCACATCCGATTCCCTGCCTCTGATTCCCCGCCTCTGATTCACCGCCTCTGATTCCCGGCCTCTGATTTCCCGGCTCTGATTCCCCGGCTCTGATTCCCCATATCTGATTCCCCGCCTCTGATTCCCCAACTCTGATTCACAACCTCTGATTCCCCACCTCTGATTCCCCATATCTGATTCCCCGCCTCTGTTTCCCCGCCTCTGATTCCACACCTCTGATTAACAATATCTGATTCCCCGCCTCTGATTCCCCACCTCTGATTCCCCGCCTCTGATTTGCCAGCTATGATTCCCCGCCTCTGATTCCCCAGCTCTGATTCCCCGCCTCTGATTCCCCGTGTTTGATTCCCTGCCTCTGATTCCCGGCCTCTGATTCCCCATCTCTGAATCACCGCCTTTGATTCGCCACCTCTGATTCCCCATATCTGATTCCCCGCCTCTGTTTCCCCGCCTCTGATTCCCCGCCTCTGATTCCCCGTATCTCATTCCCCGCCTCTGAATCCCCATCTCTGATTCCCGGACTCTGATTCCCCACCTCTGATTCCCGGCCTCTTATTCCCGGCATCTGATTCCGGCCTCTGATCCCCGGCCTCTGATTCCCTGCTTCTGATTCCCCATCTCTGATTGCGCACATCTGATTCCCTGCCTCTGATTCCCCACCTCTGATTCACCATATCTGATTCCCCGCCTCTGTTTCCCCGCCTCTGATTCCCCGCCTCTGTTTCCCAATATCTAAGTCCCCGCCTCTGATTCCCCAACTCTGATTCCCCACCTCTGATTCTCCAGCTCTGATTCCCCGCCTCTGATTCCCCGCATCTGATTCCCTGCATCTGATTCCAAGCCTCTGATTCCCTGCCTCTGATTCCCAACCTCTGATTCCCCACCTCTGATTTCCCATATCTGATTCCCCGCCTCTGTTTCCCCGCCTCTGATTCCCCGCCTCTGTTTCCCCATATCTGATTCCCGGCCTCTGATTCCCCACCTCTGATTCCCCGTCTCTGATTCCCTGCCTCTGATTCCCCATCTCCGATTCCGCACATCTGATTCCCTGCCTCTGATTCCCCGCCTCTGATTCCCCGCCTCTGATTCCCAGCCTCTGATTCCCAACATCTGATTCCCCACCTCTGATTCCCCATATCTGATACCCCGCCTGTTTCCCCGCCTCTGATTCCCCTCCTCTGATTCCCCAACTCTAATTCCCCGCCTCTGATTGCCCAGCTCTGATTCCCCGTGTTTGATTCCCTGCCTCAGATTCCCTGCCCTGATTCCCCATCTCTGTTTCACCGCCTTTGATTCGCCACCTCTGATTCCCCATATCTGATTCCCCGCCTCTGTTTCCCCGCCTCTGATTCCCTGCCTCTGATTCCCAACCTCTGATTCCACACCTCTGATTCCCCATATCTGATTCCTCGCCTCTGTTTCCCCGCCTCTGATTCCCCGCCCCTGTTTCCCCATATCTGATTCCCCGCCTCTGATTCCCCAACTCTGATTCCCCGCCTCTGATTCCCCAGCTCTGATTTCCGCCTCTGATTCCCGGTGTTTGATTCCCTGCCTCTGATTGCCCGCCTCTGATTCCCCATCTCTGATTCACCGCCTTTGATTCGCCACCTCTGATTCCCCATATCTTATTCCCCACCTCTGTTTCCCCGCCTCTGATTCCCCGCCCCTGATTCTCCATATCTCATTCCCCGCCTCTGAATCCCCATCTCTGATTCCCGGACTCTGATTCCCCACCTCTGATTCCCGGCCTCTTATTCCCAGCATCTGATTCCCGGCCTCTGATTCCCGGCCTCTGATTACCCGCTTCTGATTCTGATTCGCTGCCTCTGATTCCCCATCTCTGATTCCGCACATCTGATTCCCTGCCTCTGATTCCCCACCTCTTATTCCCCATATCTGATTCCCCGCCTCTGTTTCCCCGCCTCTGATTCCCCGCCTCTGTTTCCCCATATCTAATTCCCAACCTCTGATGCCCCAACTCTAATTCCCTGCCTCTGATTCCCCGCATTCTATTCCCTGCCTCTGATTCCCCGCCTGTGATTCCCCATCTCTGATTCACCACCTCTGATTCCCCATATCTGATTCCCCGCCTCTGTTTCCCCGCCTCTGATTCCCGGCCCCTGTTTCCCCATATCTGATTCCCCGCCTCTGATTCCCCAACTCTGATTCCCCGCCTCTGATTCCCCAGCTCTGATTCCCCGCCTCTGATTCCCTGTGTTTGATTCCCTGCCTCTGATTCCCCGCCTCTGATTCCCCATCTCTGATTCACTGCCTTTGATTCGCCACCTCTGATTCCCCATATCTGATTCCCCACCTCTGTTTCCACGCCTCTGATTCCCCGCCTCTGATTCTCCATATCTCATTCCCCGCCTTTGAATCCCCATCTCTGATTCCCGGACTCTGATTCCCCACCTCTGATTCCCGGCCTCTTATTCCCGGCATCTGATTCCGGCCTCTGATTCCCGGCCTCTGATTCCCTGCTTCTGATTCTGGTTCCCTGCCTCTGATTCCCCATCTCTGATTGCGCACATCTGATTCCCTGCCTCTGATTCCCCACCTCTGATTCCCCATATCTGATTCCCCGCCTCTGTTTCCCCGCCTCTGATTCCCCGCCTCTGTTTCCCAATATCTAAGTCCCCGCCTCTGATTCCCCAACTCTGATTCCCCACCTCTGATTCTCCAGCTCTGATTCACCGCCTCTGTTTCCCCATATCTAAGTCCCCGCCACTGATTCCCCAACTCTGATTCCCCACCTCTGAATCCCCAGCTCTGATTCCCCGCCTCTGATTCCCCGCATCTGATTCCCTGCATCTGATTCCCAGCCTCTGATTCCCTGCCTGTGATTCCCAACCTCTGATTCCCCACCTCTGATTCCCCATATCTGATTCCCCGCCTCTGTTTCCCCGCCTCTGATTCCCCGCCTCTGTTTCCCCATATCTGATTCCCCGCCTCTATTTGCCCACCTCTGATTCCCCACCTCAGTTTCCCCATATCTGATTCCCCGCCTCTGAATCCCCAACTCTGATTCCCTGCATCTAATTCCCCAGCTCTGATTCCCCGCCTCTGATTCCCCGTGTCTGATTTCCTGCCTCTGATTCCACGCCTCTGATTACCCATGTCTGATTCACCGCATATGATTCCCCACCTCTGATTCCCCATCTCTGATTCCGCACATCCCATTCCCTGCCTCTGATTCCCCGCCTCAAATTCCCCGTGTCTGATTCACCGCCTCTGATTCCCCACCTCTGATTCCCCATCTCTGATTCCGCACATCCGATTCCCTGCTTCTGATTCCCCGCCTCTGATTCACAGCCTCTTATTCCCCAGCTCTGATTCCCCGCCTCAGATTCCCCGCGTCTTATTCCCTGCTTCTGATTCTGATTCCCTGCCTCTGATTCCCCATCTCTGATTCCGCACATCTGATTCCCTGCCTCTGATTCCTCACCTCTGATTCCCCATATCTGATTCCCCGCCTCTGTTTCCCCGCCTCTGATTCCCCGCCTCTGTTTCCCAATATCTAAGTCCCCGCCTCTGATTCCCCAACTCTGATTCCCCACCTCTGATTCCCCAGCTCTGATTCCCCACCTCTGATTCCCCATATCTGATTCCCCGCCTCTGTTTCCCCGCCTCTGATTCCCCGCCACTGTTTCCCCATATCTGATTCCCCGCCTCTGAATCCCCAACTCTGATTCCCTGCATCTAATTCCCCAGCTCTGATTCCCCGCCTCTGATTCCCCGTGTCTGATTTCCTGCCTCTGATTCCCCGCCTCTGATTACCCATGTCTGATTCACCGCCTCTGATTCCCCACCTCTGATTCCCCATCTCTGATTCCGCACATCCGATTCCCTGCCTCTGATTCCCCGCCTCTGATTCACCGCCTCTGATTCCCGGCCTCTGATTTCCCGCCTCTGATTCCCTGCCACTGATACCCCACCCCTGATTCCCCACCTCTGATTCCCCATATCTGATTCCCCGCCTCTGTTTCCCCGCCTCTGATTCCCCGCCTCTGATTCCCTTTGTTTGATTCCCTGCCTCTGATTCCCCGCCTCTGATTCCCCATCTCTGATTCACTGCCTTTGATTCGCCACCTCTGATTCCCCATATCTGATTCCCCACCTCTGTTTCCACGCCTCTGATTCCCCGCCTCTGATTCTCCATATCTCATTCCCCGCCTTTGAATCCCCATCTCTGATTCCCGGACTCTGATTCCCCACCTCTGATTCCCGGCCTCTTATTCCCGGCATCTGATTCCGGCCTCTGATTCCCGGCCTCTGATTCCCTGCTTCTGATTCTGGTTCCCTGCCTCTGATTCCCCATCTCTGATTGCGCACATCTGATTCCCTGCCTCTGATTCCCCGCCTCTGTTTCCCAATATCTAAGTCCCCGCCTCTGATTCCCCGCCTCTGATTCCCCGCCTCTGTTTCCCAATATCTAAGTCCCCGCCTCTGATTCCCCAACTCTGATTCCCCACCTCTGATTCTCCAGCTCTGATTCACCGCCTCTGTTTCCCCATATCTAAGTCCCCGCCACTGATTCCCCAACTCTGATTCCCCACCTCTGAATCCCCAGCTCTGATTCCCCGCCTCTGATTCCCCGCATCTGATTCCCTGCATCTGAATCCCAGCCTCTGATTCCCTGCCTGTGATTCCCAACCTCTGATTCCCCACCTCTGATTCCCCATATCTGATTCCCCGCCTCTGTTTCCCCGCCTCTGATTCCCCGCCTCTGTTTCCCCATATCTGATTCCCCGCCTCTATTTGCCCACCTTTGATTCCCCACCTCAGTTTCCCCATATCTGATTCCCCGCCTCTGAATCCCCAACTCTGATTCCCTGCATCTAATTCCCCAGCTCTGATTCCCCGCCTCTGATTCCCCGTGTCTGATTTCCTGCCTCTGATTCCACGCCTCTGATTACCCATGTCTGATTCACCGCATATGATTCCCCACCTCTGATTCCCCATCTCTGATTCCGCACATCCCATTCCCTGCCTCTGATTCCCCGCCTCAAATTCCCCGTGTCTGATTCACCGCCTCTGATTCCCCACCTCTGATTCCCCATCTCTGATTCCGCACATCCGATTCCCTGCTTCTGATTCCCCGCCTCTGATTCACAGCCTCTTATTCCCCAGCTCTGATTCCCCGCCTCAGATTCCCCGCGTCTTATTCCCTGCTTCTGATTATGATTCCCTGCCTCTGATTCCCCATCTCTGATTCCGCACATCTGATTCCCTGCCTCTGATTCCTCACCTCTGATTCCCCATATCTGATTCCCCGCCTCTGTTTCCCCGCCTCTGATTCCCCGCCTCTGTTTCCCAATATCTAAGTCCCCGCCTCTGATTCCCCAACTCTGATTCCCCACCTCTGATTCCCCAGCTCTGATTCCCCAAATCTGATTCCCCATATCTGATTCCCCGCCTCTGTTTCCCCGCCTCTGATTCCCCGCCACTGTTTCCCCATATCTGATTCCCCGCCTCTGAATCCCCAACTCTGATTCCCTGCATCTAATTCCCCAGCTCTGATTCCCCGCCTCTGATTCCCCGTGTCTGATTTCCTGCCTCTGATTCCCCGCCTCTGATTACCCATGTCTGATTCACCGCCTCTGATTCCCCACCTCTGATTCCCCATCTCTGATTCCGCACATCCGATTCCCTGCCTCTGATTCCCCGCCTCTGATTCACCGCCTCTGATTCCCGGCCTCTGATTTCCCGCCTCTGATTCCCTGCCACTGATACCCCGCCCCTGATTCCCCACCTCTGATTCCCCATATCTGATTCCCCGCCTCTGTTTCCCCGCCTCTGATTCCCCGCCTCTGATTCCCCATATCTGATTCCCCACCTCTGATTCCCCAACTCTGATTCCCCGCCTCTGATTCCCCAGCTCTGAATCCCCGCCTCTGATTCCCCGCGTCTGATTACTGGCCTCTGATTCCCCGCCTCTGATTCTCCATCTCTGATTCACAACCTCTGATTCCCCACCTCTGATTCCCCATATCTGATTCCCCGCCTCTGTTTCCCCGCCTCTGATTCCCCACCTCTGATTAACAATATCTGATTCCCCGCCTCTGATTCCCCACCTCTGATTCCCTGCCTCTGATTCGCCAGCTATGATTCCCCGCCTCTGATTCCCCAGCTCTGATTCCCCGCCTCTGATTCCCCGTGTTTGATTCCCTGCCTCTGATTCCCGGCCTCTGATTCCCCATCTCTGATTCACCGCCTTTGATTCGCCACCTCTGATTCCCCATCTCTGATTCCCGGACTCTGATTCCCCAACTCTGATTCCCGGCCTCTTATTCCCGGCATCTGATTCTGGCCTCTGATCCCCGGCCTCTGATTCCCTGCTTCTGATTCTGATTCCCTGCCTCTGATTCCCCATCTCTGATTGCGCACATCTGATTCCCTGCCTCTGATTCCCCACCTCTGATTCCCCATATCTGATTCCCCGCCTCTGTTTCCCCGCCTCTGATTCCCCGCCTCTGTTTCCCAATATCTAAGTCCCCGCCTCTGATTCCCCAACTCTGATTCCCCACCTCTGATTCTCCAGCTCTGATTCCCCGCCTTTGATTCCCCATCTCTGATTCAGCACATCTGATTCCCTGCCTCTGATTCCCCGACTCTGATTCCCCAGCTCTGATTCCCCGCCTCTGATTCCCCAACTCTGATTCCCCGCCTCTGAATCCCCATATCTGATTCCTCGCCTCTGTTTCCCCGCCTCTGATTCCCCGCCTCTGATTCCCCATATCTCATTCCCCGCCTCTGATTCCCCATCTCTGATTTCCGGACTCTGTTTCCCAACCTCTGATTCCCGGCCTCTTATTCCCGGCATCTGATTCCGGCCTCTAATTCCCGGCCTCTGATTCCCTGCTTCTGATTCTGATTCCCCACCTCTGATTCCCCATCTCTGATTCCGCACATCCGATTCCCTGCCTCTGATTCCCCGCCCCTGATTCACCGCCTCTGATTCCCGGCCTCTGATTTCCCGCCTCTGATTCCCTGCCACTGATACCCCGCCCCTGATTCCCCACCTCTGATTCCCCATATCTGATTCCCCGCCTCTCTTTCCCCGCCTCTGATTCCCCGCCTCTGATTCCCCATATCTGATTCCCCGCCTCTGATTCCCCAACTCTGATTCCCCGCCTCTGATTCCCCAGCTCTGATTCCCCGCCTCTGATTCCCCGCATCTGATTCCCTGCATCTGATTCCAAGCCTCTGAATCCCTGCCTCTGATTCCCAACCTCTGATTCCCCACCTCTGATTCCCCATATCTGATTCCCCGCCTCTGTTTCCCCGCCTCTGATTCCCCGCCTCTGTTCCCCCATATCTAATTCCCAACCTCTGATGCCCCAACTCTGATTCCCTGCCTCTGATTCCCCGCGTTCTATTCCCTGCCTCTCATTCCCCGCCTGTGATTCCCCATCTCTGATTCACCACCTCTGATTCCCCACCTCTGATTCCCCATATCTAATTCCCCGCCTCTGTTTTCCCGCCTCTGATTCCCCGCCTCTGTTTCCCCATATCTGATTCCCCGCCTCTGAATCCCCAACTCTGATTCCCTGCCTCTGATTCCCTGCTTCTGATTCTGATTCCCCACCTCTGATTCCCCATCTCTGATTCCGCACATCTAATTCCCTGCCTCTGATTCCCCATCTCTGATTCCCCATATCTGATTCCCCGTCTTCTGTACCCCACCTCTGATTCCCCGCCTCTGTTTCCCCATATCTAAGTCCCCGACTCTGATTCCCCAACTTTGATTCCCCACCTCTGATTCCCCAGCTCTGATTCCCCGCCTCTGATTCCCCGCATCTGATTCCAAGCATCTGATTCCCAGCCTCTGATTCCCTGCCTCTGATTCCCAACCTCTGATTCCCCACCTCTGATTCCCCATATCTGATTCCCCGCCTCTGTTTCCCCGCCTCTGATTCCCCTCTTCTGTTTCCCCATATCTGATCCCCGCCTCTATTTGCCCGCCTCTGATTCCCCGCCTCTGTTTCCCCATATCTGATTCCCCGCCTCTGAATCCCCAACTCTGATTCCCTGCCTCTAATTTCCCAGCTCTGATTCCCAGCCTCTGATTCGCCGTGTCTGATTTCCTGCCTCTGATTCCCCGCCTCTGATTACCCATGTCTGATTCACCGCCTCTGATTCACCACCTCTGATTCCCCATCTCTGATTCCGCACATCCGATTCCCTGCCTCTGATTCCCCGCCTCTGATTCACTGCCTCTGATTCCCCAGCTCTGATTCCCCGCCTCTGATTCCCCGCGTCTTATTCCCTGCTTCTGATTCTGATTCCCTGCCTCTGATTCCCCATCTCTGATCCGCACATCTGATTCCCTGCCTCTGATTCCCCACCTCTGATTCCCCATATCTGATTCCCCGCCTCTGTTTCCCCGCCTCTAATTCCCCGCCTCTGTTTCCCCATATCTAAGTCCCCGCCTCTGATTCCCCAACTCTGATTCCCCACCTCTGATTCCCCAGCTCTGATTCCCCGCCTCTGATTCCCCGCATCTGATTCCCCGCATCTGATTCCCGCCTCTGATTCCCTGCCTGTGATTCCCAACCTCTGATTCCCCACCTCTGATTCCCCATATCTGATTCCCCGCCTCTGTTTCCCCGCCTCTGATTCCCCGCCTCTGTTTCCCCATATCTGATTCCCCGCCTCTATTTGCCCACCTCTGATTCCCCACCTCAGTTTCCCCATATCTGATTCCCCGCCTCTGAATCCCCAACTCTGATTCCCTGCATCTAATTCCCCAGCTCTGATTCCCCGCCTCTGATTCCCCGTGTCTGATTTCCTGCCTCTGATTCCCCGCCTCTGATTACCCATGTCTGATTCACCGCCTCTGATTCCCCACCTCTGTTTCCCCATCTCTGATTCCGCACATCCCATTCCCTGCCTCTGATTCCCCGCCTCTGATTCCCCGCCTCAGATTCCCCGTGTCTGATTTCCTGCCTCTGATTCCCCGCCTCTGATTACCCATGTCTGATTCACCGCCTCTGATTCCCAACCTCTGATTCCACATCTCTGATTCCGCACATCCGATTCCCTGCTTCTGATTCCCCGCCTCTGATTCACAGCCTCTGATTCCCCAGCTCTGATTCCCCGCCTCAGATTCCCCGCGTCTTATTCCCTGCTTCTGATTCTGATTCCCTGCCTCTGATTCCCCATCTCTGATTCCGCACATCTGATTCCCTGCCTCTGATTCCCCACCTCTGATTCCCCATATCTGATTCCCCGCCTCTGTTTCCCCGCCTCTGATTCCCCGACTCTGTTTCCCCATATCTAAGTCCCCGCCTCTGATTCCCCAACTCTGATTCCCCACTTCTGATTCCCCAGCTCTGATTCCCCACCTCTGATTCCCCATATCTGATTCCCCGCCTCTGTTTCCCCGCCTCTGATTCCCCGCCACTGTTTCCCCATATCTGATTCCCCGCCTCTAAATCCCCAACTCTGATTCCCTGCATCTAATTCCCCAGCTCTGATTCCCCGCCTCTGATTCCCCGTGTCTGATTTCCTGCCTCTGATTCCCCGCCTCTGATTACCCATGTCTGATTCACCGCCTCTGATTCCCCACCTCTGATTCCCCATCTCTGATTCCGCACATCCGATTCCCTGCCTCTGATTCCCCGCCTCTGATTCACCGCCTCTGATTCCCGGCCTCTGATTTCCCGGCTCTGATTCCCCGCCTCTGCTTCCCCATATCTGATTCCCCGCCTCTGATTCCCCAACTCTGATTCACAACCTCTGATTCCCCACCTCTGATTCCCCATATCTGATTCCCCGCCTCTGTTTCCCCGCCTCTGATTCCACACCTCTGATTAACAATATCTGATTCCCCGCCTCTGATTCCCCACCTCTGATTCCCCGCCTCTGATTCGCCAGCTATGATTCCCCGCCTCTGATTCCCCAGCTCTGATTCCCCGCCTCTGATTCCCCGTGTTTGATTCCCTGCCTCTGATTCCCGGCCTCTGATTCCCCATCTCTGAATCACCGCCTTTGATTCGCCACCTCTGATTCCCTATATCTGATTCCCCGCCTCTGCTTCCCCGCCTCCGATTCCCCGCCTCTGATTACCCGTATCTCATTCCCCGCCTCTGAATCCCCATCTCTGATTCCCGGACTCTGATTCCCCACCTCTGATTCCCGGCCTCTTATTCCCGGCATCTGATTCCGGCCTCTGATCCCCGGCCTCTGATTCCCTGCCTCTGATTCCCCATCTCTGATTGCGCACATCTGATTCCCTGCCTCTGATTCCCCACCTCTGATTCACCATATCTGATTCCCCGCCTCTGTTTCCCCGCCTCTGATTCCCCGCCTCTGTTTCCCAATATCTAAGTCCCCGCCTCTGATTCCCCAACTCTGATTCCCCACCTCTGATTCTCCAGCTCTGATTCCCCGCCTCTGATTCCCCGCATCTGATTCCCTGCATCTGATTCCAAGCCTCTGATTCCCTGCCTCTGATTCCCAACCTCTGATTCCCCACCTCTGATTTCCCATATCTGATTCCCCGCCTCTGTTTCCCCGCCTCTGATTCCCCGCCTCTGTTTCCCCATATCTGATTCCCGGCCTCTGATTCCCCGCCTCTGATTCCCCGTCTCTGATTCCCTGCCTCTGATTCCCCATCTCCGATTCCGCACATCTGATTCCCTGCCTCTGATTCCCCGCCTCTGATTCCCCGCCTCTGATTCCCTGCCTCTGATTCCCAACATCTGATTCCCCACCTCTGATTCCCCATATCTGATTCCCCGCCTGTTTCCCCGCCTCTGATTCCCCTCCTCTGATTCACCAAATCTAATTCCCCGCCTCTGAATGCCCAGCTCTGATTCCCCGTGTTTGATTCCCTGCCTCTGATTCCCTGCCCTGATTCCCCATCTCTGTTTCACCGCCTTTGATTCGCCACCTCTGATTCCCCATATCTGATTCCCCGCCTCTGTTTCCCCGCCTCTGATTCCCTGCCTCTGATTCCCAACCTCTGATTCCACACCTCTGATTCCCCATATCTGATTCCTCGCCTCTGTTTCCCCGCCTCTGATTCCCCGCCCCTGTTTCCCCATATCTGATTCCCCGCCTCTGATTCCCCAACTCTGATTCCCCGCCTCTGATTCCCCAGCTCTGATTTCCGCCTCTGATTCCCGGTGTTTGATTCCCTGCCTCTGATTGCCCGCCTCTGATTCCCCATCTCTGATTCACCGCCTTTGATTCGCCACCTCTGATTCCCAATATCTGATTCCCCACCTCTGTTTCCCCGCCTCTGATTCCCCGCCCCTGATTCTCCATATCTCATTCCCCGCCTCTGAATCCCCATCTCTGATTCCCGGACTCTGATTCCCCACCTCTGATTCCCGGCCTCTTATTCCCAGCATCTGATTCCCGGCCTCTGATTCCCGGCCTCTGATTACCCGCTTCTGATTCTGATTCCCTGCCTCTGATTACCCAACTCTGATTCCCTGCCTCTAATTTCCCAGCTCTGATTCCCAGCCTCTGATTCCCCGTGTCTGATTTCCTGCCTCTGATTCCCCGCCTCTGATTACCCATGTCTGATTCACCGCCTCTGATTCACCACCTCTGATTCCCCATCTCTGATTCCGCACATCCGATTCCCTGCCTCTGATTCCCCGCCTCTGATTCACAGCCTCTGATTCCCCAGCTCTGATTCCCCGCCTCAGATTCCCCGCGTCTTATTCCCTGCTTCTGATTCTGATTCCCTGCCTCTGATTCCCCATCTCTGATTCCGCACATCTGATTCCCTGCCTCTGATTCCCCACCTCTGATTCCCCATATCTGATTCCCCGCCTCTGTTTCCCCGCCTCTGATTCCCCGACTCTGTTTCCCCATATCTAAGTCCCCGCCTCTGATTCCCCAACTCTGATTCCCCACCTCTGATTCCCCAGCTCTGATTCCCCACCTCTGATTCCCCATATCTGATTCCCCGCCTCTGTTTCCCCGCCTCTGATTCCCCGCCACTGTTTCCCCATATCTGATTCCCCGCCTCTGAATCCCCAACTCTGATTCCCTGCATCTAATTCCCCAGCTCTGATTCCCCGCCTCTGATTCCCCGTGTCTGATTTCCTGCCTCTGATTCCCCGCCTCTGATTACCCATGTCTGATTCACTGCCTCTGATTCCCCACCTCTGATTCCCCATCTCTGATTCCGCACATCCGATTCCCTGCCTCTGATTCCCCGCCTCTGATTCACCGCCTCTGATTCCCGGCCTCTGATTTCCCGGCTCTGATTCCCCGCCTCTGATTCCCCATATCTGATTCCCCGCCTCTGATTCCCCAACTCTGATTCACAACCTCTGATTCCCCACCTCTGATTCCCCATATCTGATTCCCCGCCTCTGTTTCCCCGCCTCTGATTCCACACCTCTGATTAACAATATCTGATTCCCCGCCTCTGATTCCCCACCTCTGATTCCCCGCCTCTGATTCGCCAGCTATGATTCCCCGCCTCTGATTCCCCAGCTCTGATTCCCCGCCTCTGATTCCCCGTGTTTGATTCCCTGCCTCTGATTCCCGGCCTCTGATTCCCCATCTCTGAATCACCGCCTTTGATTCGCCACCTCTGATTCCCCATATCTGATTCCCCGCCTCTGTTTCCCCGCCTCTGATTCCCCGCCTCTGATTCCCCGTATCTCATTCCCCGCCTCTGAATCCCCATCTCTGATTCCCGGACTCTGATTCCCCACCTCTGATTCCCGGCCTCTTATTCCCGGCATCTGATTCCGGCCTCTGATCCCCGGCCTCTGATTCCCTGCTTCTGATTCCCCATCTCTGATTGCGCACATCTGATTCCCTGCCTCTGATTCCCCACCTCTGATTCACCATATCTGATTCCCCGCCTCTGTTTCCCCGCCTCTGATTCCCCGCCTCTGTTTCCCAATATCTAAGTCCCCGCCTCTGATTCCCCAACTCTGATTCCCCACCTCTGATTCTCCAGCTCTGATTCCCCGCCTCTGATTCCCCGCATCTGATTCCCTGCATCTGATTCCAAGCCTCTGATTCCCTGCCTCTGATTCCCAACCTCTGATTCCCCACCTCTGATTTCCCATATCTGATTCCCCGCCTCTGTTTCCCCGCCTCTGATTCCCCGCCTCTGTTTCCCCATATCTGATTCCCGGCCTCTGATTCCCCGCCTCTGATTCCCCGTCTCTGATTCCCTGCCTCTGATTCCCCATCTCCGATTCCGCACATCTGATTCCCTGCCTCTGATTCCCCGCCTCTGATTCCCCGCCTCTGATTCCCTGTCTCTGATTCCCAACATCTGATTCCCCACCTCTGATTCCCCATATCTGATACCCCGCCTGTTTCCCCGCCTCTGATTCCCCTCCTCTGATTCCCCAACTCTAATTCCCCGCCTCTGATTGCCCAGCTCTGATTCCCCGTGTTTGATTCCCTGCCTCTGATTCCCTGCCCTGATTCCCCATCTCTGTTTCACCGCCTTTGATTCGCCACCTCTGATTCCCCATATCTGATTCCCCGCCTCTGTTTCCCCGCCTCTGATTCCCTGCCTCTGATTCCCAACCTCTGATTCCACACCTCTGATTCCCCATATCTGATTCCTCGCCTCTGTTTCCCCGCCTCTGATTCCCCGCCCCTGTTTCCCCATATCTGATTCCCCGCCTCTGATTCCCCAACTCTGATTCCCCGCCTCTGATTCCCCAGCTCTGATTTCCGCCTCTGATTCCCGGTGTTTGATTCCCTGCCTCTGATTGCCCGCCTCTGATTCCCCATCTCTGATTCACCGCCTTTGATTCGCCACCTCTGATTCCCCATATCTTATTCCCCACCTCTGTTTCCCCGCCTCTGATTCCCCGCCCCTGATTCTCCATATCTCATTCCCCGCCTCTAAATCCCCATCTCTGATTCCCGGACTCTGATTCCCCACCTCTGATTCCCGGCCTCTTATTCCCAGCATCTGATTCCCGGCCTCTGATTCCCGGCCTCTGATTACCCGCTTCTGATTCTGATTCCCTGCCTCTGATTCCCCATCTCTGATTCCGCACATCTGATTCCCTGCCTCTGATTCCCCACCTCTGATTCCCCATATCTGATTCCCCGCCTCTGTTTCCCCGCCTCTGATTCCCCGCCTCTGTTTCCCCATATCTAATTCCCAACCTCTGATGCCCCAACTCTAATTCCCTGCCTCTGATTCCCCGCATTCTATTCCCTGCCTCTGATTCCCCGCCTGTGATTCCCCATCTCTGATTCACCACCTCTGATTCCCCATATCTGATTCCCCGCCTCTGTTTCCCCGCCTCTGATTCCCGGCCCCTGTTTCCCCATATCTGATTCCCCGCCTCTGATTCCCCAACTCTGATTCCCCGCCTCTGATTCCCCAGCTCTGATTCCCCGCCTCTGATTCCCTGTGTTTGATTCCCTGCCTCTGATTCCCCGCCTCTGATTCCCCATCTCTGATTCACTGCCTTTGATTCGCCACCTCTGATTCCCCATATCTGATTCCCCACCTCTGTTTCCACGCCTCTGATTCCCCGCCTCTGATTCTCCATATCTCATTCCCCGCCTTTGAATCCCCATCTCTGATTCCCGGACTCTGATTCCCCACCTCTGATTCCCGGCCTCTTATTCCCAGCATCTGATTCCCGGCCTCTGATTCCCGGCCTCTGATTCCCCGCTTCTGATTCTGATTCCCTGCTTCTGATTCCCCATCTCTGATTCCGCACATCTGATTCCCTGCCTCCGATTCCCCACCTCTGATTCCCCATATCTGATTCCCCGCCTCTGTTTCCCCACCTCTGATTCCCCGCCTCTGTTTCCCCATATCTAATTCCCAACCTCTGATGCCCCAACTCTGATACCCAGCCTCTGATTCCCCGCGTTCTATTCCCTGCCTCTGATTCCCCGCCTGTGATTCCCCATCTCTGATTCACCACCTCTGATTCCCCACCTCTGATTCCCCATATCTAATTCCCCGCCTCTGTTTTCCCGCCTCTGATTCCCCGCCTCTGTTTCCCCATATCTGATTCCCCGCCTCTGAATCCCCAACTCTGATTCCCTGCCTCTGATTCCCCAGCTCTGATTCCCCGACTTTGATTCCCCCCGTCTGATTCCCAGCCTCTGAATCCCCGTGTCTGATTTCCTGCCTCTGATTCACCGCCTCTAATTCCCCATCTCTGACTCACCGCCTCTGATTCCCCACCTATGATTCCCCATCTCTGATTCCGCACATCTGATTCCCTGCCTCTGATTCCCCGACTCTGATTCCCCAGCTCTGATTCCCCGCCTCTGATTCCCCAACTCTGATTCCCCGCCTCTGATTCCCCAGCTCTGATTCACCGCCTTTGATTCGCCACCTCTGATTCCCCATATCTGATTCCCCGCCTCTGTTTCCCCGCCTCTGATTCCCCGCCTCTGATTCCCCATATCTCATTCCCCGACTCTGAATCCCCATCTCTGATTCCCGGACTCTGATTCCCCACCTCTGATTCCCGGCCTCTTATTCCCGGCATCTGATTCCGGCCTCTGATTCCCGGCCTCTGATTCCCTGCTTCTGATTCTGATTCCCTGCCTCTGATTCCCCATCTCTGATTGCGCACATCTGATTCCCTGCCTCTGATTCCCCACATCTGATTCCCCATATCTGATCCCCGCCTCTGATTCCCCAGCTCTGATTCACCGCCTTTGATTCGCCACCTCTGATTCCCCATATCTGATTCCCCGCCTCTGATTCCCCGCCTCTGATTCCCCGCCTCTGATTCCCCATATCTCATTCCCCGACTCTGAATCCCCGCATCTGATTCCCTGCATCTGATTCCAAGCCTCTGATTCCCTGCCTCTGATTCCCAACCTCTGATTCCCCACCTCTGATTCCCCATATCTGATTCCCCGCATCTGATTCCCTGCATCTGATTCCAAGCCTCTGATTCCCTGCCTCTGATTCCCAACCTCTGATTCCCCACCTCTGATTCCCCATATCTGATTCCCCGCCTCTGTTTCCCCGCCTCTGATTCCCCACCTCTGTTTCCCCATATCTAATTCCCAACCTCTGATGCCCCAACTCTGATTCCCTGCCTCTGATTCCCCGCGTTCTATTCCCTGCCTCTGATTCCCCGCCTGTGATTCCCCATCTCTGATTCACCACCTCTGATTCCCCACCTCTGATTCCCCATATCTAATTCCCCGCCTCTGATTTCCCGCCTCTGATTCCACGCCAGTGTTTCCCCATATCTGATTCCCCGCCTCTGAATCCCCAACTCTGATTCCCTGCCTCTGATTCCCCAGCTCTGATTCCCCGCCTTTGATTCCCCCCGTCTGATTTCCAGCCTCTGAATCCACGTGTCTGATTTCCTGCCTCTGATTCACCATATCTGATTCCACGCCTTCTGTTCCCCGCCTCTGATTCCCCGCCTCTGTTTCCCCATATCTAAGTCCCCGACTCTGATTCCCAAACTTTGATTCCCCACCTCTGATTCCCCAGCTCTGATTCCCCGCCTCTGATTCCCCGCATCTGATTCCATGCATCTGATTCCCAGCCTCTGATTCCCTGCCTCTGATTCCCAACCTCTGATTCCCCACCTCTGATTCCCCATATCTGATTCCCCGCCTCTGTTTCCCCGCCTCTGATTCCCCTCCTCTGTTTCCGCATATCTGATCCCCGCCTCTATTTGCCCGCCTCTGATTCCCCGCCTCTGTTTCCCCATATCTGATTCCCCGCCTCTGAATCCCCAACTCTGATTCCCTGCCTCTAATTTCCCAGCTCTGATTCCCCGCCTCTGATTCCCCGTGTCTGATTTCCTGCCTCTGATTCCCCGCCTCTGATTACCCATGTCTGATTCACCGCCTCTGATTCCCCACCTCTGATTCCCCATATCTGATTCCCCGCCTCTGATTCCCCGCGTCTTATTCCCTGCTTCTGATTCTGATTCCCTGCCTCTGATTCCCCATCTCTGATTCCACACATCTGATTCCCTGCCTCTGATTCCCCACCTCTGATTCCCCATATCTGATTCCCCGCCTCTGTTTCCCCGCCTCTGATTCCCCGCCTAGGTTTCCCCATATCTAAGTCCCCGCCTCTGATTCCCCAACACTGATTCCCCACCTCTGATTCCCCAGCTCAGATTCCCCGCCTCTGATTCCCCGCATCTGATTCCCTGCATCTGATACCCAGCCTCTGATTCCCTGCCTGTGATTCCCAACCTCTGATTCCCCACCTCTGATTCCCCATATCTGATTCCCCGCCTCTGTTTCCCCGCCTCTGATTCCCCGCCTCTGTTTCCCCATATCTGATTCCCCGCCTCTGAATCCCCAACTCTGATTCCCTGCATCTAATTCCCCAGCTCTGATTCCCCGCCTCTGATTCCCCGTGTCTGACTTCCTGCCTCTGATATCCCGCCTCTGTTTACCCATGTCTGATTCACCGCCTCTGATTCCCCACCTCTGATTCCCCATCTCTGATTCCGCACATCCCATTCCCTGCCTCTGATTCCCCGCCTCGGATTCCCCGCCTCAGATTCCCAGTGTCTGATTTCCTGCCTCTGATTCCCCGCCTCTGATTACCCATGTCTGATTCACCGCCTCTGATTCCCCGCATCTGATTCCCTGCCTCTGATTCCCCAGCTCTGATTCCCCGCCTCAGATTCACCGCGTCTTATTCCCTGCTTCTGATTCTGATTCCCTGCCTCTGATTCCCCATCTCTGATTCCGCACATCTGATTCCCTGCCTCTGATTCCCCACCTCTGATTCCCCATATCTGATTCCCCGCCTCTGTTTCCCTGCCTCTGATTCCCCGCCTCTGTTTCCCCATATCTAAGTCCCTGCCTCTGATTCCCCAACTCTGATTCCCCACCTCTGATTCCCTAGCTCTGAATACCCACCTCTGATTCCCCATATCTGATTCCCCGCCTCTGTTTCCCCGCCTCTGATTCCCCGCCCCTGTTTCCCCATATCTGATTCCCCGCCTCTGATTCCCCAACTCTGATTCCCCGCCTCTGATTCCCTGCCTCTGATTCCCAACCTCTGATTCCACACCTCTGATTCCCCATATCTGATTCCTCGCCTCTGTTTCCCCGCCTCTGATTCCCCGCCCCTGTTTCCCCATATCTGATTCCCCGCCTCTGATTCCCCAACTCTGATTCCCCGCCTCTGATTCCCCAGCTCTGATTTCCGCCTCTGATTCCCGGTGTTTGATTCCCTGCCTCTGATTGCCCGCCTCTGATTCCCCATCTCTGATTCACCGCCTTTGATTCGCCACCTCTGATTCCCCATATCTTATTCCCCACCTCTGTTTCCCCGCCTCTGATTCCCCGCCCCTGATTCTCCATATCTCATTCCCCGCCTCTGAATCCCCATCTCTGATTCCCGGACTCTGATTCCCCACCTCTGATTCCCGGCCTCTTATTCCCAGCATCTGATTCCCGGCCTCTGATTCCCGGCCTCTGATTACCCGCTTCTGATTCTGATTCCCTGCCTCTGATTCCCCATCTCTGATTCCGCACATCTGATTCCCTGCCTCTGATTCCCCACCTCTGATTCCCCATATCTGATTCCCCGCCTCTGTTTCCCCGCCTCTGATTCCCCGCCTCTGTTTCCCCATATCTAATTCCCAACCTCTGATGCCCCAACTCTAATTCCCTGCCTCTGATTCCCCGCATTCTATTCCCTGCCTCTGATTCCCCGCCTGTGATTCCCCATCTCTGATTCACCACCTCTGATTCCCCATATCTGATTCCCCGCCTCTGTTTCCCCGCCTCTGATTCCCGGCCCCTGTTTCCCCATATCTGATTCCCCGCCTCTGATTCCCCAACTCTGATTCCCCGCCTCTGATTCCCCAGCTCTGATTCCCCGCCTCTGATTCCCTGTGTTTGATTCCCTGCCTCTGATTCCCCGCCTCTGATTCCCCATCTCTGATTCACTGCCTTTGATTCGCCACCTCTGATTCCCCATATCTGATTCCCCACCTCTGTTTCCACGCCTCTGATTCCCCGCCTCTGATTCTCCATATCTCATTCCCCGCCTTTGAATCCCCATCTCTGTTTCCCGGACTCTGATTCCCCACCTCTGATTCCCGGCCTCTTATTCCCAGCATCTGATTCCCGGCCTCTGATTCCCGGCCTCTGATTCCCCGCTTCTGATTCTGATTCCCTGCTTCTGATTCCCCATCTCTGATTCCGCACATCTGATTCCCTGCCTCCGATTCCCCACCTCTGATTCCCCAT
This sequence comes from Narcine bancroftii, assembly GCF_036971445.1. Taxonomy (NCBI): domain Eukaryota; kingdom Metazoa; phylum Chordata; class Chondrichthyes; order Torpediniformes; family Narcinidae; genus Narcine; species Narcine bancroftii. Next base: position 157,914,495 of record NC_091473.1, on the reverse strand, counting down.
ATCTGATTCCCCGCCTCTGTTTCCCCACCTCTGATTCCCCGCCTCTGTTTCCCCATATCTAATTCCCAACCTCTGATTCCCCAACTCTGATACCCAGCCTCTGATTCCCCGCGTTCTATTCCCTGCCTCTGATTCCCCGCCTGTGATTCCCCATCTCTGATTCACCACCTCTGATTCCCCACCTCTGATTCCCCATATCTAATTCCCCGCCTCTGTTTTCCCGCCTCTGATTCCCCGCCTCTGTTTCCCCATATCTGATTCCCCGACTCTGATTCCCAAACTTTGATTCCCCACCTCTGATTCCCCAGCTCTGATTCCCCGCCTCTGATTCCCCGCATCTGATTCCATGCATCTGATTCCCAGCCTCTGATTCCCTGCCTCTGATTCCCAACCTCTGATTCCCCACCTCTGATTCCCCATATCTGATTCCCCGCCTCTGTTTCCCCGCCTCTGATTCCCCTCCTCTGTTTCCGCATATCTGATCCCCGCCTCTATTTGCCCGCCTCTGATTCCCCGCCTCTGTTTCCCCATATCTGATTCCCCGCCTCTGAATCCCCAACTCTGATTCCCTGCCTCTAATTTCCCAGCTCTGATTCCCCGCCTCTGATTCCCCGTGTCTGATTTCCTGCCTCTGATTCCCCGCCTCTGATTACCCATGTCTGATTCACCGCCTCTGATTCCCCACCTCTGATTCCCCATATCTGATTCCCCGCCTCTGATTCCCCGCGTCTTATTCCCTGCTTCTGATTCTGATTCCCTGCCTCTGATTCCCCATCTCTGATTCCACACATCTGATTCCCTGCCTCTGATTCCCCACCTCTGATTCCCCATATCTGATTCCCCGCCTCTGTTTCCCCGCCTCTGATTCCCCGCCTAGGTTTCCCCATATCTAAGTCCCCGCCTCTGATTCCCCAACACTGATTCCCCACCTCTGATTCCCCAGCTCAGATTCCCCGCCTCTGATTCCCCGCATCTGATTCCCTGCATCTGATACCCAGCCTCTGATTCCCTGCCTGTGATTCCCAACCTCTGATTCCCCACCTCTGATTCCCCATATCTGATTCCCCGCCTCTGATTCCCCAACTCTGATTCCCCGCCTCTGATTCCCCAGCTCTGAAACCCCGCCTCTGATTCCCCGCGTCTGATTGCCGGCCTCTGATTCCCCGCCTCTGATTCTCCATCTCTGATTCACAACCTCTGATTCCCCACCTCTGATTGCCCATATCTGATTCCCCGCCTCTGTATCCCCGCCTCTGATTCCCCAGCTCTGATTTACAATATCTGATTCTCCGCCTCTGATTCCCCACCTCTGATTCCCCGCCTCTGATTCGCCAGCTATGATTCCCCGCCTCTGATTCCCCAGCTCTGATTCCCTGCCTCTGATTTCCCGTGTTTGATTCCCTGCCTCTGATTCCCGGCCTCTGATTCCCCATCTCTGATTCACCGCCTTTGATTCGCCACCTCTGATTCCCCATATCTGATTCACCGCCTCTGTTTCCCCGCCTCTGATTCCCCGCCTCTGATTCCCCATATCTCATTCCCCGCCTCTGAATCCCCATCTCTGATTCCCGGACTCTGATTCCCCACCTCTGATTCCCGGCCTCTGATTCCCTGCTTCTGATTCTGATTCCCTGCCTCTGATTCCCCATCTCTGATTGCGCACATCTTTTTCCCTGCCTCTGATTCCCCACCTCTGATTCCCCATATCTGATTCCCCGCCTCTGTTTCCCCGCCTCTGATTCCCCGCCTCTGTTTCCCAATATCTAAGTCCCCGCCTCTGATTCCCCAACTCTGATTCCCCACCTCTGATTCTCCAGCTCTGATTCCCCGCCTCTGTTTCCCCGCATCTGATTCCCTGCATCTGATTCCAAGCCTCTGATTCCCTGCCTCTGATTCCCAACCTCTGATTCCCCACCTCTGATTTCCCATATCTGATTCCCCGCCTCTGTTTCCCCGCCTCTGATTCCCCGCCTCTGTTTCCCCATATCTGATTCCCGGCCTCTGATTCCCCGCCTCTGATTCCCCGCCTCTGATTCCCTGCCTCTGATTCCCCATCTCCGATTCCGCACATCTGATTCCCTGCCTCTGATTCCCCGCCTCTGATTCCCCGCCTCTGATTCCCTGCCTCTGATTCCCAACATCTGATTCTCCACCTCTGATTCCCCATATCTGATTCCCCGCCTGTTTCCCCGCCTCTGACTCCCCTCCTCTGATTCCCCAACTCTAATTCCCCGCCTCTGATTCCCCAGCTCTGATTCCCCGTGTTTGATTCCCTGCCTCTGATTCCCTGCCCTGATTCCCCATCTCTGTTTCACCGCCTTTGATTCGCCACCTCTGATTCCCCACCTCTGATTCCCGGACTCTTATTCCCGGCATCTGATTCCGGCCTCTGATTCCTGGCCTCTGATTCCCTGCTTCTGATTCTGATTCCCTGCCTCTGATTCCCCATCTCTGATTGCGCACATCTGATTCCCTGCCTCTGATTCCCCACCTCTGATTCCCCATATCTGATTTCCCACCTCTGTTTCCCCGCCTCTGATTCCCCGCCTCTGTTTCCCAATATCTAAGTCCCCGCCTCTGATACCCCAACTCTGATTCCCCACCTCTGATTCTCCAGCTCTGATTCCCCGCCTCTGATTCCCCGCATCTGATTCCCTGCATCTGATTCCAAGCCTCTGATTCCCTGCATCTGATTCCCAACATCTGATTCCCCACCTCTGATTCCCCATATCTGATTCCCCGCCTCTGTTTCCCCGCCTCTGATTCCCCGCCTCTGTTTCCCCATATCTGATTCCCGGCCTCTGATTCCCCGCCTCTGATTCCCCACCTCTGATTCCCGGCCTCTTATTCCCGGCATCTGATTCCGGCCTCTGATTCCCGGCCTCTGATTCCCTGCTTCTGATTCTGATTCCCAGCCTCTGATTCCCCATCTCTGATTGATCACATCTGATTCCCTGCCTCTGATTCCCCACCTCTGATTCCCCATATCTGATTCCCCGCCTCTGTTTCCCCGCCTCTGATTCCCCGCCTCTGTTTCCCAATATCTAAGTCCCCGCCTCTGATTCCCCAACTCTGATTCCCCACCTCTGATTCTCCAGCTCTGATTCCCCGCCTCTGTTTCCCCATATCTAAGTCCCCGCCTCTGATTCCCCAACTCTGATTCCCCACCTCTGATTCCCCAGCTCTGATTCCCCGCCTCTGATTCCCCGCATCTGATTCCCAGCATCTGATTCCCAGCCTCTGATTCCCTGCCTGTGATTCCCAACCTCTGATTCCCCACCTCTGATTCCCCATATCTGATTCCCCGCCTCTGTTTCCCCGCCTCTGATTCCCCGCCTCTGTTTCCCCATATCTGATTCCCCGCCTCTATTTGCCCACCTCTGATTCCCCACCTCAGTTTCCCCAGCTCTGATTCCCCGCCTCTGATTCCCCGCATCTGATTCCCTGCATCTGATTCCCAGCGTCTGATTCCCTGCCTGTGATTCCCAACCTCTGATTCCCCACCTCTGATTCCCCATATCTGATTCCCCGCCTCTGTTTCCCCACCTCTGATTCCCCGCCTCTGTTTCCCCATATCTGATTCCCCGCCTCTATTTGCCCACCTCTGATTACCCACCTCAGTTTCCCCATATCTGATTCCCCGCCTCTGAATCCCCAACTCTGATTCCCTGCATCTAATTCCCCAGCTCTGATTCCCCGCCTCTGATTCCCCATGTCTGATTTCCTGCCTCTGATTCCCCGCCTCTGATTACCCATGTCTGATTCACCGCCTCTGATTCCCCACTTCTGATTCCCCATCTCTGATTCCGCACATCCCATTCCCTGCCTCTGATTCCCCGCCTCTGATTCCCCGCCTCAGATTCCCCGTGTCTGATTTCCTGCCTCTGATTCCCCGCCTCTGATTACCCATGTCTGATTCACCGCCTCTGATTCCCCACCTCTGATTCCCCATCTCTGATTCCGCACATCCGATTCCCTACTTCTGATTCCCCGCCTCTGATTCACAGCCTCTGATTCCCCAGCTCTGATTCCCCGCCTCAGATTCCCCGCGTCTTATTCCCTGCTTCTGATTCTGATTCCCTGCCTCTGATTCCCCATCTCTGATACCGCACATCTGATTCCCTGCCTCTGATTCCCCACCTCTGATTCCCAATATCTGATTCCCCGCCTCTGTTTCCCCGCCTCTGATTCCCCGCCTCTGTTTCCCCATATCTGTCCCCGCCTCTGATTCCCCAACTCTGATTCCCCACCTCTGATTCCCCAGCTCTGATTCCCCACCTCTGATTCCCCATATCTGATTCCCCGCCTCTGAATCCCCAACTCTGATTCCCTGCATCTAATTCCCCAGCTCTGATTCCCCGCCTCTGATTCCCCGTGTCTGATTTCCTGCCTCTGATTCCCCGCCTCTGATTACCCATGTCTGATTCACCGCCTCTGATTCCCCACCTCTGATTCCCCATCTCTGATTCCGCACATCCGATTCCCTGCCTCTGATTCCCCGCCTCTGATTCACCGCCTCTGATTCCCGGCCTCTGATTTCCCGCCTCTGATTCCCTGCCACTGATACCCCGCCCCTGATTCCCCACCTCTGATTCCCCATATCTGATTCCCCGCCTCTGTTTCCCCGCCTCTGATTCCCCGCCTCTGATTCCCCATATCTGATTCCCCGCCTCTGATTCCCCAACTCTGATTCCCCGCCTCTGATTCCCCAGCTCTGAAACCCCGCCTCTGATTCCCCGCGTCTGATTGCCGGCCTCTGATTCCCCGCCTCTGATTCTCCATCTCTGATTCACAACCTCTGATTCCCCACCTCTGATTGCCCATATCTGATTCCCCGCCTCTGTATCCCCGCCTCTGATTCCCCAGCTCTGATTTACAATATCTGATTCTCCGCCTCTGATTCCCCACCTCTGATTCCCCGCCTCTGATTCGCCAGCTATGATTCCCCGCCTCTGATTCCCCAGCTCTGATTCCCTGCCTCTGATTTCCCGTGTTTGATTCCCTGCCTCTGATTCCCGGCCTCTGATTCCCCATCTCTGATTCACCGCCTTTGATTCGCCACCTCTGATTCCCCATATCTGATTCACCGCCTCTGTTTCCCCGCCTCTGATTCCCCGCCTCTGATTCCCCATATCTCATTCCCCGCCTCTGAATCCCCATCTCTGATTCCCGGACTCTGATTCCCCACCTCTGATTCCCGGCCTCTGATTCCCTGCTTCTGATTCTGATTCCCTGCCTCTGATTCCCCATCTCTGATTGCGCACATCTGATTCCCTGCCTCTGATTCCCCACCTCTGATTCCCCATATCTGATTCCCCGCCTCTGTTTCCCCGCCTCTGATTCCCCGCCTCTGTTTCCCAATATCTAAGTCCCCGCCTCTGATTCCCCAACTCTGATTCCCCACCTCTGATTCTCCAGCTCTGATTCCCCGCCTCTGTTTCCCCGCATCTGATTCCCTGCATCTGATTCCAAGCCTCTGATTCCCTGCCTCTGATTCCCAACCTCTGATTCCCCACCTCTGATTTCCCATATCTGATTCCCCGCCTCTGTTTCCCCGCCTCTGATTCCCCGCCTCTGTTTCCCCATATCTGATTCCCGGCCTCTGATTCCCCGCCTCTGATTCCCCGCCTCTGATTCCCTGCCTCTGATTCCCCATCTCCGATTCCGCACATCTGATTCCCTGCCTCTGATTCCCCGCCTCTGATTCCCCGCCTCTGATTCCCTGCCTCTGATTCCCAACATCTGATTCTCCACCTCTGATTCCCCATATCTGATTCCCCGCCTGTTTCCCCGCCTCTGACTCCCCTCCTCTGATTCCCCAACTCTAATTCCCCGCCTCTGATTCCCCAGCTCTGATTCCCCGTGTTTGATTCCCTGCCTCTGATTCCCTGCCCTGATTCCCCATCTCTGTTTCACCGCCTTTGATTCGCCACCTCTGATTCCCCATCTCTGATTCCCGGACTCTTATTCCCGGCATCTGATTCCGGCCTCTGATTCCTGGCCTCTGATTCCCTGCTTCTGATTCTGATTCCCTGCCTCTGATTCCCCATCTCTGATTGCGCACATCTGATTCCCTGCCTCTGATTCCCCACCTCTGATTCCCCATATCTGATTTCCCACCTCTGTTTCCCCGCCTCTGATTCCCCGCCTCTGTTTCCCAATATCTAAGTCCCCGCCTCTGATACCCCAACTCTGATTCCCCACCTCTGATTCTCCAGCTCTGATTCCCCGCCTCTGATTCCCCGCATCTGATTCCCTGCATCTGATTCCAAGCCTCTGATTCCCTGCATCTGATTCCCAACATCTGATTCCCCACCTCTGATTCCCCATATCTGATTCCCCGCCTCTGTTTCCCCGCCTCTGATTCCCCGCCTCTGTTTCCCCATATCTGATTCCCGGCCTCTGATTCCCCGCCTCTGATTCCCCGCCTCTGATTCCCTGCCTCTGATTCCCCATCTCCGATTCCGCACATCTGATTCCCTGCCTCTGATTCCCCGCCTCTGATTCCCCGCCTCTGATTCCCTGCCTCTGATTCCCAACATCTGATTCCCCACCTCTGATTCCCCATATCTGATTCCCCGCCTCTGTTTCCCCAGCTCTGATTCCCCGTGTTTGATTCCCTGCCTCTGATTCCCTGCCCTGATTCCCCATCTCTGTTTCACCGCCTTTGATTCGCCACCTCTGATTCCCCTTATCTGATTCCCCGCCTCTGTTTCCCCGCCTCTGATTCCCTGCCTCTGATTCCCAACCTCTGATTCCACACCTCTGATTCCCCATATCTGATTCCCCGCCTGTGTTTCCCCACCTCTGATTCCCCGCCCCTGTTTCCCCATATCTGATTCCCCGCCTCTGATTCCCCAACCCTGATTCCCAGCCTCTGATTCCCCAGCTCTGATTCCCCACCTCTGATTCCCCGTGTTTGATTCCCTGCTTCTGATTGCCCGCCTCTGATTCCCCATCTCTGATTCACCGCCTTTGATTCGCCACCTCTGATTCCCCATATCTGATTCCCTGTCTCTGTTTCCCCACCTCTGATTCCCCGCCTCTGATTCCCCATATCTCATTCCCCGCCTCTGAAGCCCCATCTCTGATTCCCGGACTCTGATTCCCCACCTCTGATTCCCGGCCTCTTATTCCCGGCATCTGATTCCGGCCTCTGATTCCCGGCCTCTGATTCCCTGCTTCTGATTCTGATTCCCTGCCTCTGATTCCCCATCTCTGATTGCGCACATCTGATTCCCTGCCTCTGATTCCCCACCTCTGATTCCCCATATCTGATTCCCCGCCTCTGTTTCCCCGCCTCTGATTCCCCGCCTCTGTTTCCCAATATCTAAGTCCCCGCCTCTGATTCCCCAACTCTGATTCCCCACCTCTGATTCTCCAGCTCTGATTCCCCGCCTCTGTTTCCCCATATCTAAGTCCCCGCCTCTGATTCCCCAACTCTGATTCCCCACCTCTGATTCCCCAGTTCTGATTCCCCGCCTCTGATTCCCCGCATCTGATTCCCAGCATCTGATTCCCAGCCTCTGATTCCCTGCCTGTGATTCCCAACCTCTGATTCCCCACCTCTGATTCCCCATATCTGATTCCCCGCCTCTGTTTCCCCGCCTCTGATTCCCCGCCTCTGTTTCCCCATATCTGATTCCCCGCCTCTATTTGCCCACCTCTGATTCCCCACCTCAGTTTCCCCAGCTCTGATTCCCCGCCTCTGATTCCCCGCATCTGATTCCCTGCATCTGATTCCCAGCCTCTGATTCCCTGCCTGTGATTCCCAACCTCTGATTCCCCACCTCTGATTCCCCATATCTGATTCCCCGCCTCTGTTTCCCCACCTCTGATTCCCCGCCTCTGTTTCCCCATATCTGATTCCCCGCCTCTATTTGCCCACCTCTGATTACCCACCTCAGTTTCCCCATATCTGATTCCCCGCCTCTGAATCCCCAACTCTGATTCCCTGCATCTAATTCCCCAGCTCTGATTCCCCGCCTCTGATTCCCCGTGTCTGATATCCTGCCTCTGATTCCCCGCCTCTGATTACCCATGTCTGATTCACTGCCTCTGATTCCCCACTTCTGATTCCCCATCTCTGATTCCGCACATCCCATTCCCTGCCTCTGATTCCCCGCCTCTGATTCCCCGCCTCAGATTCCCCGTGTCTGATTTCCTGCCTCTGATTCCCCGCCTCTGATTACCCATGTCTGATTCACCGCCTCTGATTCCCCACCTCTGATTCCCCATCTCTGATTCCGCACATCCGATTCCCTGCTTCTGATTCCCCGCCTCTGATTCACAGCCTCTGATTCCCCAGCTCTGATTCCCCGCCTCAGATTCCCCGCGTCTTATTCCCTGCTTCTGATTCTGATTCCCTGCCTCTGATTCCCCATCTCTGATACCGCACATCTGATTCCCTGCCACTGATTCACCACCTCTGTTTCCCCATATCTGATTCCCCGCCTCTGTTTCCCCGCCTCTGATTCCCCACCTCTGATTCCCCAGCTCTGATTCCCCACCTCTGATTCCCCATATCTGATTCCCCGCCTCTGAATCCCCAACTCTGATTCCCTGCATCTAATTCCCCAGCTCTGATTCCCCGCCTCTGATTCCCCGTGTCTGATTTCCTGCCTCTGATTCCCCGCCTCTGCTTACCCATGTCTGATTCACCGCCTCTGATTCCCCACCTCTGATTCCCCATCTCTGATTCCGCACATCCGATTCCCTGCCTCTGATTCCCCGCCTCTGATTCACCGCCTCTGATTCCCGGCCTCTGATTTCCCGCCTCTGATTCCCTGCCACTGATACCCCGCCCCTGATTCCCCACCTCTGATTCCCCATATCTGATTCCCCGCCTCTGTTTCCCAGCCTCTGATTCCCCGCCTCTGATTCCCCATATCTGATTCCCCGCCTCTGATTCCCCAACTCTGATTCCCACCCTCTGATTCCCCAGCTCTGAAACCCCGCCTCTGATTCCCCGCGTCTGATTGCCGGCCTCTGATTCCCCGCCTCTGATTCTCCATCTCTGATTCACAACCTCTGATTCCCCACCTCTGATTGCCCATATCTGATTCCCCGCCTCTGTATCCCCGCCTCTGATTCCCCAGCTCTGATTAACAATATCTGATTCCCCGCCTCTGATTCCCCACCTCTGATTCCCCGCCTCTGATTCGCCAGCTATGATTCCCCGCCTCTGATTCCCCAGCTCTGATTCCCTGCCTCTGATTCCCCGTGTTTGATTCCCTGCCTCTGATTCCCGGCCTCTGATTCCCCATCTCTGATTCACCGCCTTTGATTCGCCACCTCTGATTCCCCATATCTGATTCACCGCCTCTGTTTCCCCGCCTCTGATTCCCCGCCTCTGATTCCCCATATCTCATTCCCCGCCTCTGAATCCCCATCTCTGATTCCCGGCCTCTGATTCCCCATCTCTGATTCACCGCCTTTGATTCGCCACCTCTGATTCCCCATATCTGATTCCCCGCCTGTTTCCCCGCCTCTGACTCCCCTCCTCTGATTCCCCAACTCTAATTCCCCGCCTCTGATTCCCCAGCTCTGATTCCCCGTGTTTGATTCCCTGCCTCTGATTCCCTGCCCTGATTCCCCATCTCTGTTTCACCGCCTTTGATTCGCCACCTCTGATTCCCCACCTCTGATTCCCGGACTCTTATTCCCGGCATCTGATTCCGGCCTCTGATTCCTGGCCTCTGATTCCCTGCTTCTGATTCTGATTCCCTGCCTCTGATTCCCCATCTCTGATTGCGCACATCTGATACCCTGCCTCTGATTCCCCACCTCTGATTCCCCATATCTGATTTCCCGCCTCTGTTTCCCCGCCTCTGATTCCCCGCCTCTGTTTCCCAATATCTAAGTCCCCGCCTCTGATACCCCAACTCTGATTCCCCACCTCTGATTCTCCAGCTCTGATTCCCCGCCTCTGATTCCCCGCATCTGATTCCCTGCATCTGATTCCAAGCCTCTGATTCCCTGCATCTGATTCCCAACCTCTGATTCCCCACCTCTGATTCCCCATATCTGATTCCCCGCCTCTGTTTCCCCGCCTCTGATTCCCCGCCTCTGTTTCCCCATATCTGATTCCCGGCCTCTGATTCCCCGCCTCTGATTCCCCGCCTCTGATTCCCTGCCTCTGATTCCCCGCCTGTGATTCCCCATCTCTGATTCACCACCTCTGATTCCCCACCTCTGATTCCCCATATCTAATTCCTCGCCTCTGTTTTCCCGCCTCTGATTCCCCGCCTCTGTTTCCCCATATCTGATTCCCCGCCTCTGAATCCCCAACTCTGATTCCCTGCCTCTGATTCCCCAGCTCTGATTCCCCACCTTTGATTCCCCCCGTCTGATTCCCAGCCTCTGAATCCCCGTGTCTGATTTCCTGCCTCTGATTCACCGCCTCTGATTCCCCATCTCTGACTCACCGCCTCTGATTCCCCACCTCTGATTCCCCATCTCTGATTCCGCACATCTGATTCCCCGCCTCTGATTCCCCGCCTCTGATTCCCTGGCTCTGATTCCCCATCTCCGATTCCGCACATCTGATTCCCTGCCTCTGATTCCCCGCCTCTGATTCCCCGCCTCTGATTCCCTGCCTCTGATTCCCAACATCTGATTCCCCACCTCTGATTCCCCATATCTTATTCCCCGCCTCTGTTTCCCCGCCTCTGATTCCCCTCCTCTGATTCCCCAACTCTAATTCCCCGCCTCTGATTCCCCAGCTCTGATTCCCCGTGTTTGATTCCCTGCCTCTGATTCCCTGCCCTGATTCCCCATCTCTGTTTCACCGCCTTTGTTTCGCCACCTCTGATTCCCCTTATCTGATTCCCCGCCTCTGTTTCCCCGCCTCTGATTCCCTGCCTCTGATTCCCAACCTCTGATTCCACACCTCTGATTCCCCATATCTGATTCCCCGCCAGTGTTTCCCCACCTCTGATTCCCCGCCCCTGTTTCCCCATATCTGATTCCCCGCCTCTGATTCCCCAACCCTGATTCCCAGCCTCTGATTCCCCAGCTCTGATTCCCCGCCTCTGATTCCCCGTGTTTGATTCCCTGCCTCTGATTGCACGCCTCTGATTCCCCATCTCTGATTCACCGCCTTTGATTCGCCACCTCTGATTCCCCATATCTGATTCCCTGTCTCTGTTTCCCCGCCTCTGATTCCCCGCCTCTGATTCCCTGCATCTGATTCCAAGCCTCTGATTCCCTGCCTCTGATTCCCAACCTCTGATTCCCCACCTCTGATTTTCCATATCTGATTCCCCGCCTCTGTTTCCCCGCCTCTGATTCCCCGCCTCTGTTTCCCCATATCTGATTCCCGGCCTCTGATTCCCCGCCTCTGATTCCCCGCCTCTGATTCCCTGCCTCTGATTCCCCATCTCCGATTCCGCACATCTGATTCCCTGCCTCTGATTCCCCGCCTGTGATTCCCCACCTCTGATTCCCTGCCTCTGATTCCCAACATCTGATTCCCCACCTCTTATTCCCCATATCTGATTCCCCGCCTGTTTCCCCGCCTCTGACTCCCCTCCTCTGATTCCCCAACTCTAATTCCCCGCCTCTGATTCCCCAGCTCTGATTCCCCGTGTTTGATTCCCTGCCTCTGATTCACTGCCCTGATTCTCCATCTCTGTTTCACCGCCTTTGATTCGCCACCTCTGATTCCCCATATCTGATTCCCCTCCTCTGTTTCCCCGCCTCTGATTCCCTGCCTCTGATTCCCAACCTCTGATTCCACACCTCTGATTCCCCATCTCTGATTCCTCGCCTCTGTTTCCCCGCCTCTGATTCCCCGCCCCTCTTTCCCCATATCTGATTCCACGCCTCTGATTCCCCAACTCTGATACCCCGCCTCTGATTCCCCAGCTCTGATTCCCCGCCTCTGATTCCCCGTGTTTGATTCCCTGCCTCTGATTGCCCGCCTCTGATTCCCCATCTCTGATTCACCGCCTTTGATTCGCCACCTCTGATTCCCCATATCTGATTCACCACCTCTGTTTCCCCGCCTCTGATTCCCCGCCTCTGATTCTCCATATCTCATTCTCCGCCTCTGAATCCCCATCTCTGATTCCCGGACACTGACTCCCCACCTCTGATTCCCGGCCTCTTATTCCCAGCATCTGATTCCCGGCCTCTGATTCCCGGCCTCTGATTCCCCGCTTCTGATTCTGATTCCCTGCCTCTGATTCCCCATCTCTGATTCCGCACATCTGATTCCCTGCCACTGATTCCCCACCTCTGATTCCCCATATCTGATTCCCCGCCTCTGTTTCCCCGCCTCTAATTCCCCGCCTCTGTTTCCCCATATCTAATTCCGAACCTCTGATGCCCCAACTCTAATTCCCTGCCTCTGATTCCCCGCGTTCTATTCCCTGCCTCTGATTCCCCGCGTGTGATTCCCCATCTCTGATTCACCACCTCTGATTCCCCACCTCTGATTCCCCATATCTGATTCCCCGCCTCTGTTTCCCAACCTCTGATTCCACACCTCTGATTCCCCATATCTGATTCCCCGCCTCTGTTTCCCCGCCTCTGATTCCCGGCCCCTGTTTCCCCATATCTGATTCCCCGCCTCTTATTCCCCAACTCAGATTCCCCGCCTCTGATTCCCCAGCTCTGATTCCCCGCCTCTGATTCCCTGTGTTTGATTCCCTGCCTCTGATTCCCCGCCTCTGATTCCCCATCTCTGATTCACTGCCTTAGATTCGCCACCTCTGATTCCCCATATCTGATTCCCCACCACTGTTTCCACGCCTCAAATTCCCCGCCTCTGATTTTCCATATCTCATTCCCCGCCTTTGAATCCCCATCTCTGATTCCCGGACTCTGATTCCCCACCTCTGATTCCCGGCCTCTTATTCCCAGCATCTGATTCCTGGCCTCTGATTCCCCATATCTGATTCCCCGCTTCTGATTCTGATTCCCTGCCTCTGATTCCCCATCTCTGATTCCGCACATCTGATTCCCTGCCTCTGATTCCCCACCTCTGATTCCCCATATCTGATTCCCCGCCTCTGTTTCCCCACTTCTGATTCCCCGCCTCTGTTTCCCCATATCTAATTCCCAACCTCTGATGCCCCAACTCTGATTCCCTGCCTCTGATTCCCCGCGTTCTATTCCCTGCCTCTGATTCCCCGCCTGTGATTCCCCATCTCTGATTCACCACCTCTGATTCCCCACCTCTGATTCCCCATATCTGATTCCCCGCCTCTGTTTCCACGCCTCTGATTCCCCGCCTCTGATTCCCCATATCTCATTCCCCGACTCTGAATCCCCACCTCTGATTCCCGGCCTCTTATTCCCGTCATCTGATTCCGGCCTCTGATTCCCGGCCTCTGATTCCCTGCTTCTGATTCTGATTCCCTGCCTCTGATTCCCCATCTCTGATTGCGCACATCTGATTCCCTGCCTCTGATTCCCCACCTCTGATTCCCCATATCTGATTTCCCGCCTCTGTTTCCCCGCCTCTGATTCCCCGCCTCTGTTTCCCAATATCTAAGACCCGCCTCTGATTCCCCAACTCTGATTCCCCACCTCTGATTCTCCAGCTATGATTCCCCGCCTCTGATTCCCCGCATCTGATTCCCTGCATCTGATTCCAAGCCTCTGATTCCCTGCATCTGATTCCCAACCTCTGATTCCCCACCTCTGATTCCCCATTTCTGATTCCCCGCATCTGATTCCCTGCATCTGATTCCAAGCCTCTGATTCCCTGCCTCTGATTCCCAACCTCTGATTCCCCACCTCTGATTCCCCATATCTGATTCCCCGCCTCTGTTTCCCCGCCTCTGATTCCCCGCCTCTGTTTCCCCATATCTAATTCCCAACCTCTGATGCCCCAACTCTGATTCCCTGCCTCTGATTCCCCGCGTTCTATTCCCTGCCTCTGATTCCACGCCTGTGATTCCCCATCTCTGATTCACCACCTCTGATTCCCCACCTCTGATTCCCCATATCTAATTCCCCGCCTCTGTTTTCCCGCCTCAGATTCCCCGCCTCTGTTTCCCCATATCTGATTCCCCGCCTCTGAATCCCCAACTCTGATTCCCTGCCTCTGATTCCCTGCTTCTGATTCTGATTCCCCACCTCTGATTCCCCATCTCTGATTCCGCACATTTAATTCCCTGCCTCTGATTCCCCATCTCTGATTCCCCATATCTGATTCCCCGCCTTCTGTTCCCCGCCTCTGATTCCCCGCCTCTGTTTCCCCATATCTAAGTCCCCGACTCTGATTCCCCAACTTTGATTCCCCACCTCTGATTCCCCAGCTCTGATTCCCCGCCTCTGATTCCCCGCATCTGATTCCATGCATATGATTCCCAGCCTATGATTCCCTGCCTCTGATTCCCAACCTCTGATTCCCCACCTCTGATTCCCCATATCTGATTCCCCGCCTCTGTTTCCCCGCCTCTGATTCCCCTCCACTGTTTCCCCATATCTGATCCCCGCCTCTATTTGCCCGCCTCTGTTTCCCCGCCTCTTTTTCCCCATATCAGATTCCCCGCCTCTGAATCCCCAACTCTGATTCCCTGCCTCTAATTTCCCAGCTCTGATTCCCCGCCTCTGATTCCCCGTGTCTGATTTCCTGCCTCTGATTCCCCGCCTCTGATTACCCATGTCTGATTCACCGCCTCTGATTCCCCACCTCTGATTCCCCATCTCTGATTCGGCACATCCGATTCCCTGCCTCTGATTCCCCGCCTCTGATTCACTGACTCTGATTCCCCAGCTCTGATTCCCCGCCTCTGATTCCCCGCGTCTTATTCCCTGCTTCTGATTCTGATTCCCTGCCTCTGATTCCCCATCTCTGATTCCGCACATCTGATTCCCTGCCTCTGATTCCCCACCTCTGATTCCCCATATCTGATTCCCCGCCTCTGTTTCCCCTTCTCTGATTCCCCGCCTCTGTTTCCCCATATCTAAGTCCCCGCCTCTGATTCCCCAACTCTGATTCCCCACCTCTGATTCCCCAGCTCTGATTCCCCGCCTCTGATTCCCCGCATCTGATTCCCTGCATCTGATACCCAGCCTCTGATTCCCTGCCTGTGATTACCAAACTCTGATTCCCCACCTCTGATTCCCCATATCTGATTCCCCGCCTCTGTTTCCCCGCCTCTGATTCCCCGCCTCTGTTTCCCCATATCTGATTCCCCGCCTCTATTTGCCCACCTCTGATTCCCCACCTCAGTTTCCCCATATCTGATTCCCCGCCTCTGAATCCCCTACTCTGATTCCCTGCATCTAATTCCCCAGCTCTGATTCCCCGCCTCTGATTCCCCGTGTCTGATTTCCTGCCTCTGAATCCCCGCCTCTGTTTACCCATGTCTGATTCACCGCCTCTGATTCCCCACCTCTGATTCACCATCTCTGATTCCGCACATCCCATTCCCTGCCTCTGATTCCCCGCCTCTGATTCCCCGCCTCTGATTACCCATGTCTGATTCACCGCCTCTGATTCCCCACCTCTGATTCCCCATCTCTGATTCCGCACATCCGATTCCCTGCTTCTGATTCCCCGCCTCTGATTCACAGCCTCTGATTCCCCAGCTCTGATTCCCCGCCTCAGATTCCCCGCGTCTTATTCCCTGCTTCTGATTCTGATTCCCTGCCTCTGATTCCCCATCTCTGATTCCACACATCTGATTCCCTGCCTCTGATTCCCCACCTCTGATTCCCCATATCTGATTCCCCGCCTCTGTTTCCCCGCCTCTGATTCCCCGCCTCTGTTTCCCCATATCTAAGTCCCCGCCTCTGATTCCGCAACTCTGATTCCACACCTCTGATTCCCCAGCTCTGAATACCCACCTCTGATTCCCCATATCTGATTCCCCGCCTCTGTTTCCCCGCCTCTGATTCCCCGCCACTGTTTCCCCATATCTGATTCCCCGCCTCTGAATCCCCAACTCTGATTCCCTGCATCTAATTCCCCAGCTCTGATTCCCCGCCTCTGATTCCCCGTGTCAGATTTCCTGCCTCTGATTCCCCGCCTCTGATTACCCATGTCTGATTCACCGCCTCTGATTCCCCACCTCTGATTCCCCATCTCTGATTCCGCACATCAGATTCCCTGCCTCTGATTCCCCGCCTCTGATTCACCGCCTCTGATTCACCGCCTCTGATTCCCGGCCTCTGATTTCCCGCCTCTGATTCCCTGCCACTGATACCCCGCCCCTGATTCCCCACCTCTGATTCCCCATATCTGATTCCCCGCCTCTGTTTCCCCGCCTCTGATTCCCCGCCTCTGATTTCCCATATCTGATTCCCCGCCTCTGATTCCCCAACTCTGATTCCCCGCCTCTGATACACCAGCTCTGAATCCCCGCCTCTGATTCCCCGCGTCTGATTACCGGCCTCTGATTCCCCACCTCTGATTCCCCATATCTGATTCCCCGCCTCTGTTTCCCCGCCTCTGATTCCCCACCTCTGATTAACAATATCTGATTCCCCGCCTCTGATTCCCCACCTCTGATTCCCCGCCTCTGATTCGCCAGCTATGATTCCCCACCTCTGATTCCCAGCGTCTGATTCCCCGCCTCTGATTCCCCATCTCTGATTCCCCATCTCTGAATCCCCATCTCTGATTCCCCAATTCTGATTCCCCGCCTCTGATTCCCCAGCTCTGAATCCTCGCCTTTGATTCCTTGCCTCTGATTCCCAACATCTGATTCCCCACCTCTGAATTCCCATATTGATTCCCTGCCTCTGATTCCCCGCCTCTGATTCCCCAACTCTGATTCCCCGCCTCTGATTCCCCAGCTCTGATTCCCCGCCTCTTATTCCCCGTGTTTGATTCCCTGCCTCTGATTCCCGGCCTCTGATTCCCCATCTCTGATTCACCGCCTTTCATTCGCCACCTCTGATTCCCCATATCTGATTCCCCGCCTCTGTTTCCCAGCCTCTGATTCCCGGCCTCTGATTCCCCATATCTCATTCCCCGCCTCTGAATCCCCATCTCTGATTCCCGGACTCTGATTCCCCACCTCTGATTCCCGGACTCTTATTCCCGGCATCTGATTCCGGCCTCTGATTCCTGGCCTCTGATTCCCTGCTTCTGATTCTGATTCCCTGCCTCTGATTCCCCATCTCTGATTGCGCACATCTGATTCCCTGCCTCTGATTCCCCACCTCTGATTCACCATATCTGATTTCCCGCCTCTGTTTCCCCGCCTCTGATTCCCCGCCTCTGTTTCCCAATATCTAAGTCCCCGCCTCTGATACCCCAACTCTGATTCCCCACCTCTGATTCTCCAGCTCTGATTCCCCGCCTCTGATTCCCCGCATCTGATTCCCTGCATCTGATTCCAAGCCTCTGATTCCCTGCATCTGATTCCCAACCTCTGATTCCCCACCTCTGATTCCCCATATCTGATTCCCCGCCTCTGTTTCCCCGCCTCTGATTCCCCACCTCTGATTAACAATATCTGATTCCCCGCCTCTGATTCCCCACCTCTGATTCCCCGCCTCTGATTCGCCAGCTATGATTCCCCACCTCTGATTCCCAGCGTCTGATTCCCCGCCTCTGATTCCCCATCTCTGATTCCCCATCTCTGATTCCCCATCTCTGATTCCCCAATTCTGATTCCCCGCCTCTGATTCCCCAGCTCTGAATCCTCGCCTCTGATTCCTTGCCTCTGATTCCCAACATCTGATTCCCCACCTCTGATTCCCCAACTCTGATTCCCCGCCTCTGATTCCCCAGCTCTGATTCCCCGCCTCTTATTCCCCGTGTTTGATTCCCTGCCTCTGATTCCCGGCCTCTGATTCCCCATCTCTGATTCACCGCCTTTCATTCGCCACCTCTGATTCCCCATATCTGATTCCCCGCCTCTGTTTCCCAGCCTCTGATTCCCGGCCTCTGATTCCCCATATCTCATTCCCCGCCTCTGAATCCCCATCTCTGATTCCCGGACTCTGATTCCCCACCTCTGATTCCCGGACTCTTATTCCCGGCATCTGATTCCGGCCTCTGATTCCTGGCCTCTGATTCCCTGCTTCTGATTCTGATTCCCTGCCTCTGATTCCCCATCTCTGATTGCGCACATCTGATTCCCTGCCTCTGATTCCCCACCTCTGATTCACCATATCTGATTTCCCGCCTCTGTTTCCCCGCCTCTGATTCCCCGCCTCTGTTTCCCAATATCTAAGTCCCCGCCTCTGATACCCCAACTCTGATTCCCCACCTCTGATTCTCCAGCTCTGATTCCCCGCCTCTGATTCCCCGCATCTGATTCCCTGCATCTGTTTCCCCGCCTCTGATTCCCCACCTCTGATTAACAATATCTGATTCCCCGCCTCTGATTCCCCACCTCTGATTCCCCGCCTCTGATTCGCCAGCTATGATTCCCCACCTCTGATTCCCAGCGTCTGATTCCCCGCCTCTGATTCCCCATCTCTGATTCCCCATCTCTGATTCCCCATCTCTGATTCCCCAATTCTGATTCCCCGCCTCTGATTCCCCAGCTCTGAATCCTCGCCTCTGATTCCTTGCCTCTGATTCCCAACATCTGATTCCCCACCTCTGAATTCCCATATTGATTCCCTGCCTCTGATTCCCCGCCTCTGATTCCCCAACTCTGATTCCCCGCCTCTGATTCCCCAGCTCTGATTCCCCGCCTCTTATTCCCCGTGTTTGATTCCCTGCCTCTGATTCCCGGCCTCTGATTCCCCATCTCTGATTCACCGCCTTTCATTCGCCACCTCTGATTCCCCATATCTGATTCCCCGCCTCTGTTTCCCAGCCTCTGATTCCCGGCCTCTGATTCCCCATATCTCATTCCCCGCCACTGAATCCCCATCTCTGATTCCCGGACTCTGATTCCCCACCTCTGATTCCCGGACTCTTATTCCCGGCATCTGATTCCGGCCTCTGATTCCTGGCCTCTGATTCACTGCTTCTGATTCTGATTCCCTGCCTCTGATTCCCCATCTCTGATTGCGCACATCTGATTCCCTGCCTCTGATTCCCCACCTCTGATTCACCATATCTGATTTCCCGCCTCTGTTTCCCCGCCTCTGATTCCCCGCCTCTGTTTCCCAATATCTAAGTCCCCGCCTCTGATACCCCAACTCTGATTCCCCACCTCTGATTCTCCAGCTCTGATTCCCCGCCTCTGATTCCCCGCATCTGATTCCCTGCATCTGATTCCAAGCCTCTGATTCCCTGCATCTGATTCCCAACCTCTGATTCCCCACCTCTGATTCCCCATATCTGATTCCCCGCCTCTGTTTCCCCGCCTCTGATTCCCCGCCTCTGTTTCCCCATATCTGATTCCCGGCCTCTGATTCACCGCCTCTGATTCCCCGCCTCTGATTCCCTGCCTCTGATTCCCCATCTCCGATTCCGCACATCTGATTCCCTGCCTCTGATTCCCCGCCTCTGATTCCCCGCCTCTGATTCCCTGCCTCTGATTCCCAACATCTGATTCCCCACCTCTGATTCCCCATATCTGATTCCCCGCCTCTGTTTCCCCAGCTCTGATTCCCCGTGTTTGATTCCCTGCCTCTGATTCCCTGCCCTGATTCCCCATCTCTGTTGCACCGCCTTTGATTCGCCACCTCTGATTCCCCTTATCTGATTCCCCGCCTCTGTTTCCCCGCCTCTGATTCCCTGCCTCTGATTCCCAACCTCTGATTCCACACCTCTGATTCCCCATATCTGATTCCCCGCCTGTGTTTCCCCACCTCTGATTCCCCGCCCCTGTTTCCCCATATCTGATTCCCCGCCTCTGATTCCCCAACCCTGATTCCCAGCCTCTAATTCCCCAGCTCTGATTCCCCGCCTCTGATTCCCCGTGTTTGATTCCCTGCCTCTGATTGCCCGCCTCTGATTCCCCATCTCTGATTCACCGCCTTTGATTCGCCACCTCTGATTCCCCATATCTGATTCCCTGTCTCTGTTTCCCCACCTCTGATTCCCCGCCTCTGATTCCCCATATCTCATTCCCCGCCTCTGAATCCCCATCTCTGATTCCCGGACTCTGATTCCCCACCTCTGATTCCCGGCCTCTTATTCCCGGCATCTGATTCCGGCCTCTGATTCCCGGCCTCTGATTCCCTGCTTCTGATTCTGATTCCCTGCCTCTGATTCCCCATCTCTGATTGATCACATCTGATTCCCTGCCTCTGATTCCCCACCTCTGATTCCCCATATCTGATTCCCCGCCTCTGTTTCCCCGCCTCTGATTCCCCGCCTCTGTTTCCCAATATCTAAGTCCCCGCCTCTGATTCCCCAACTCTGATTCCCCACCTCTGATTCTCCAGCTCTGATTCCCCGCCTCTGTTTCCCCATATCTAAGTCCCCGCCTCTGATTCCCCAACTCTGATTCCCCACCTCTGATTCCCCAGCTCTGATTCCCCGCCTCTGATTCCCCGCATCTGATTCCCAGCATCTGATTCCCAGCCTCTGATTCCCTGCCTGTGATTCCCAACCTCTGATTCCCCACCTCTGATTCCCCATATCTGATTCCCCGCCTCTGTTTCCCCGCCTCTGATTCCCCGCCTCTGTTTCCCCATATCTGATTCCCCGCCTCTATTTGCCCACCTCTGATTCCCCACCTCAGTTTCCCCAGCTCTGATTCCCCGCCTCTGATTCCCCGCATCTGATTCCCTGCATCTGATTCCCAGCCTCTGATTCCCTGCCTGTGATTCCCAACCTCTGATTCCCCACCTCTGATTCCCCATATCTGATTCCCCGCCTCTGTTTCCCCACCTCTGATTCCCCGCCTCTGTTTCCCCATATCTGATTCCCCGCCTCTATTTGCCCACCTCTGATTACCCACCTCAGTTTCCCCATATCTGATTCCCCGCCTCTGAATCCCCAACTCTGATTCCCTGCATCTAATTCCCCAGCTCTGATTCCCCGCCTCTGATTCCCCGTGTCTGATTTCCTGCCTCTGATTCCCCGCCTCTGATTACCCATGTCTGATTCACCGCCTCTGATTCCCCACTTCTGATTCCCCATCTCTGATTCCGCACATCCCATTCCCTGCCTCTGATTCCCCGCCTCTGATTCCCCGCCTCAGATTCCCCGTGTCTGATTTCCTGCCTCTGATTCCCCGCCTCTGATTACCCATGTCTGATTCACCGCCTCTGATTCCCCACCTCTGATTCCCCATCTCTGATTCCGCACATCCGATTCCCTGCTTCTGATTCCCCGCCTCTGATTCACAGCCTCTGATTCCCCAGCTCTGATTCCCCGCCTCAGATTCCCCGCGTCTTATTCCCTGCTTCTGATTCTGATTCCCTGCCTCTGATTCCCCATCTCTGATACCGCACATCTGATTCCCTGCCTCTGATTCCCCACCTCTGATTCCCAATATCTGATTCCCCGCCTCTGTTTCCCCGCCTCTGATTCCCCGCCTCTGTTTCCCCATATCTAAGACCCCGCCTCTGATTCCCCAACTCTGATTCCCCACCTCTGATTCCCCAGCTCTGATTCCCCACCTCTGATTCCCCATATCTGATTCCCCGCCTCTGAATCCCCAACTCTGATTCCCTGCATCTAATTCCCCAGCTCTGATTCCCCGCCTCTGATTCCCCGCCTCTGATTCCCCAGCTCTGATTCCCCGCCTCATTCCCCGTGTTTGATTCCCTGCCTCTGATTCCCGGCCTCTGATTCCCCATCTCTGATTCACCGCCTTTCATTCGCCACCTCTGATTCCCCATATCTGATTCCCCGCCTCTGTTTCCCAGCCTCTGATTCCCGGCCTCTGATTCCCCATATCTCATTCCCCGCCTCTGAATCCCCATCTCTGATTCCCGGACTCTGATTCCCCACCTCTGATTCCCGGACTCTTATTCCCGGCATCTGATTCCGGCCTCTGATTCCTGGCCTCTGATTCCCTGCTTCTGATTCTGATTCCCTGCCTCTGATTCCCCATCTCTGATTGCGCACATCTGATTCCCTGCCTCTGATTCCCCACCTCTGATTCACCATATCTGATTTCCCGCCTCTGTTTCCCCGCCTCTGATTCCCCGCCTCTGTTTCCCAATATCTAAGTCCCCGCCTCTGATACCCCAACTCTGATTCCCCACCTCTGATTCTCCAGCTCTGATTCCCCGCCTCTGATTCCCCGCATCTGATTCCCTGCATCTGTTTCCCCGCCTCTGATTCCCCACCTCTGATTAACAATATCTGATTCCCCGCCTCTGATTCCCCACCTCTGATTCCCCGCCTCTGATTCGCCAGCTATGATTCCCCACCTCTGATTCCCAGCGTCTGATTCCCCGCCTCTGATTCCCCATCTCTGATTCCCCATCTCTGATTCCCCATCTCTGATTCCCCAATTCTGATTCCCCGCCTCTGATTCCCCAGCTCTGAATCCTCGCCTCTGATTCCTTGCCTCTGATTCCCAACATCTGATTCCCCACCTCTGAATTCCCATATTGATTCCCTGCCTCTGATTCCCCGCCTCTGATTCCCCAACTCTGATTCCCCGCCTCTGATTCCCCAGCTCTGATTCCCCGCCTCTTATTCCCCGTGTTTGATTCCCTGCCTCTGATTCCCGGCCTCTGATTCCCCATCTCTGATTCACCGCCTTTCATTCGCCACCTCTGATTCCCCATATCTGATTCCCCGCCTCTGTTTCCCAGCCTCTGATTCCCGGCCTCTGATTCCCCATATCTCATTCCCCGCCTCTGAATCCCCATCTCTGATTCCCGGACTCTGATTCCCCACCTCTGATTCCCGGACTCTTATTCCCGGCATCTGATTCCGGCCTCTGATTCCTGGCCTCTGATTCACTGCTTCTGATTCTGATTCCCTGCCTCTGATTCCCCATCTCTGATTGCGCACATCTGATTCCCTGCCTCTGATTCCCCACCTCTGATTCACCATATCTGATTTCCCGCCTCTGTTTCCCCGCCTCTGATTCCCCGCCTCTGTTTCCCAATATCTAAGTCCCCGCCTCTGATACCCCAACTCTGATTCCCCACCTCTGATTCTCCAGCTCTGATTCCCCGCCTCTGATTCCCCGCATCTGATTCCCTGCATCTGATTCCAAGCCTCTGATTCCCTGCATCTGATTCCCAACCTCTGATTCCCCACCTCTGATTCCCCATATCTGATTCCCCGCCTCTGTTTCCCCGCCTCTGATTCCCCGCCTCTGTTTCCCCATATCTGATTCCCGGCCTCTGATTCACCGCCTCTGATTCCCCGCCTCTGATTCCCTGCCTCTGATTCCCCATCTCCGATTCCGCACATCTGATTCCCTGCCTCTGATTCCCCGCCTCTGATTCCCCGCCTCTGATTCCCTGCCTCTGATTCCCAACATCTGATTCCCCACCTCTGATTCCCCATATCTGATTCCCCGCCTCTGTTTCCCCAGCTCTGATTCCCCGTGTTTGATTCCCTGCCTCTGATTCCCTGCCCTGATTCCCCATCTCTGTTGCACCGCCTTTGATTCGCCACCTCTGATTCCCCTTATCTGATTCCCCGCCTCTGTTTCCCCGCCTCTGATTCCCTGCCTCTGATTCCCAACCTCTGATTCCACACCTCTGATTCCCCATATCTGATTCCCCGCCTGTGTTTCCCCACCTCTGATTCCCCGCCCCTGTTTCCCCATATCTGATTCCCCGCCTCTGATTCCCCAACCCTGATTCCCAGCCTCTGATTCCCCAGCTCTGATTCCCCGCCTCTGATTCCCCGTGTTTGATTCCCTGCCTCTGATTGCCCGCCTCTGATTCCCCATCTCTGATTCACCGCCTTTCATTCGCCACCTCTGATTCCCCATATCTGATTCCCTGTCTCTGTTTCCCCACCTCTGATTCCCCGCCTCTGATTCCCCATATCTCATTCCCCGCCTCTGAATCCCCATCTCTGATTCCCGGACTCTGATTCCCCACCTCTGATTCCCGGCCTCTTATTCCCGGCATCTGATTCCGGCCTCTGATTCCCGGCCTCTGATTCCCTGCTTCTGATTCTGATTCCCTGCCTCTGATTCCCCATCTCTGATTGATCACATCTGATTCCCTGCCTCTGATTCCCCACCTCTGATTCCCCATATCTGATTCCCCGCCTCTGTTTCCCCGCCTCTGATTCCCCGCCTCTGTTTCCCAATATCTAAGTCCCCGCCTCTGATTCCCCAACTCTGATTCCCCACCTCTGATTCTCCAGCTCTGATTCCCCGCCTCTGTTTCCCCATATCTAAGTCCCCGCCTCTGATTCCCCAACTCTGATTCCCCACCTCTGATTCCCCAGCTCTGATTCCCCGCCTCTGATTCCCCGCATCTGATTCCCAGCATCTGATTCCCAGCCTCTGATTCCCTGCCTGTGATTCCCAACCTCTGATTCCCCACCTCTGATTCCCCATATCTGATTCCCCGCCTCTGTTTCCCCGCCTCTGATTCCCCGCCTCTGTTTCCCCATATCTGATTCCCCGCCTCTATTTGCCCACCTCTGATTCCCCACCTCAGTTTCCCCAGCTCTGATTCCCCGCCTCTGATTCCCCGCATCTGATTCCCTGCATCTGATTCCCAGCCTCTGATTCCCTGCCTGTGATTCCCAACCTCTGATTCCCCACCTCTGATTCCCCATATCTGATTCCCCGCCTCTGTTTCCCCACCTCTGATTCCCCGCCTCTGTTTCCCCATATCTGATTCCCCGCCTCTATTTGCCCACCTCTGATTACCCACCTCAGTTTCCCCATATCTGATTCCCCGCCTCTGAATCCCCAACTCTGATTCCCTGCATCTAATTCCCCAGCTCTGATTCCCCGCCTCTGATTCCCCGTGTCTGATTTCCTGCCTCTGATTCCCCGCCTCTGATTACCCATGTCTGATTCACCGCCTCTGATTCCCCACTTCTGATTCCCCATCTCTGATTCCGCACATCCCATTCCCTGCCTCTGATTCCCCGCCTCTGATTCCCCGCCACAGATTCCCCGTGTCTGATTTCCTGCCTCTGATTCCCCGCCTCTGATTACCCATGTCTGATTCACCGCCTCTGATTCCCCACCTCTGATTCCCCATCTCTGATTCCGCACATCCGATTCCCTGCTTCTGATTCCCCGCCTCTGATTCACAGCCTCTGATTCCCCAGCTCTGATTCCCCGCCTCAGATTCCCCGCGTCTTATTCCCTGCTTCTGATTCTGATTCCCTGCCTCTGATTCCCCATCTCTGATACCGCACATCTGATTCCCTGCCTCTGATTCCCCACCTCTGATTCCCAATATCTGATTCCCCGCCTCTGTTTCCCCGCCTCTGATTCCCCGCCTCTGTTTCCCCATATCTAAGTCCCCGCCTCTGATTCCCCAACTCTGATTCCCCACCTCTGATTCCCCAGCTCTGATTCCCCACCTCTGATTCCCCATATCTGATTCCCCGCCTCTGAATCCCCAACTCTGATTCCCTGCATCTAATTCCCCAGCTCTGATTCCCCGCCTCTGATTCCCCGTGTCTGATTTCCTGCCTCTGATTCCCCGCCTCTGATTACCCATGTCTGATTCACCGCCTCTGATTCCCCACCTCTGATTCCCCATCTCTGATTCCGCACATCCGATTCCCTGCCTCTGATTCCCCGCCTCTGATTCACCGCCTCTGATTCCCGGCCTCTGATTTCCCGCCTCTGATTCCCTGCCACTGATACCCCGCCCCTGATTCCCCACCTCTGATTCCCCATATCTGATTCCCCGCCTCTGTTTCCCCGCCTCTGATTCCCCGCCTCTGATTCCCCATATCTGATTCCCCGCCTCTGATTCCCCAACTCTGATTCCCCGCCTCTGATTCCCCAGCTCTGAAACCCCGCCTCTGATTCCCCGCGTCTGATTGCCGGCCTCTGATTCCCCGCCTCTGATTCTCCATCTCTGATTCACAACCTCTGATTCCCCACCTCTGATTGCCCATATCTGATTCCCCGCCTCTGTATCCCCGCCTCTGATTCCCCAGCTCTGATTAACAATATCTGATTCTCCGCCTCTGATTCCCCACCTCTGATTCCCCGCCTCTGATTCGCCAGCTATGATTCCCCGCCTCTGATTCCCCAGCTCTGATTCCCTGCCTCTGATTCCCCGTGTTTGATTCCCTGCCTCTGATTCCCGGCCTCTGATTCCCCATCTCTGATTCACCGCCTTTGATTCGCCACCTCTGATTCCCCATATCTGATTCACCGCCTCTGTTTCCCCGCCTCTGATTCCCCGCCTCTGATTCCCCATATCTCATTCCCCGCCTCTGAATCCCCATCTCTGATTCCCGGACTCTGATTCCCCACCTCTGATTCCCGGCCTCTTATTCCCGGCATCTGATTCCGGCCTCTGATCCCCGGCCTCTGATTCCCTGCTTCTGATTCTGATTCCCTGCCTCTGATTCCCCATCTCTGATTGCGCACATCTGATTCCCTGCCTCTGATTCCCCACCTCTGATTCCCCATATCTGATTCCCCGCCTCTGTTTCCCCGCCTCTGATTCCCCGCCTCTGTTTCCCAATATCTAAGTCCCCGCCTCTGATTCCCCAACTCTGATTCCCCACCTCTGATTCTCCAGCTCTGATTCCCCGCCTCTGATTCCCCGCATCTGATTCCCTGCATCTGATTCCAAGCCTCTGATTCCCTGCCTCTGATTCCCAACCTCTGATTCCCCACCTCTGATTTCCCATATCTGATTCCCCGCCTCTGTTTCCCCGCCTCTGATTCCCCGCCTCTGTTTCCCCATATCTGATTCCCGGCCTCTGATTCCCCGCCTCTGATTCCCCGCCTCTGATTCCCTGCCTCTGATTCCCCATCTCCGATTCCGCACATCTGATTCCCTGCCTCTGATTCCCCGCCTCTGATTCCCCGCCTCTGATTCCCTGCCTCTGATTCCCAACATCTGATTCTCCACCTCTGATTCCCCATATCTGATTCCCCGCCTGTTTCCCCGCCTCTGACTCCCCTCCTCTGATTCCCCAACTCTAATTCCCCGCCTCTGATTCCCCAGCTCTGATTCCCCGTGTTTGATTCCCTGCCTCTGATTCCCTGCCCTGATTCCCCATCTCTGTTTCACCGCCTTTGATTCGCCACATCTGATTCCCCACCTCTGATTCCCGGACTCTTATTCCCGGCATCTGATTCCGGCCTCTGATTCCTGGCCTCTGATTCCCTGCTTCTGATTCTGATTCCCTGCCTCTGATTCCCCATCTCTGATTGCGCACATCTGATTCCCTGCCTCTGATTCCCCACCTCTGATTCCCCATATCTGATTTCCCGCCTCTGTTTCCCCGCCTCTGATTCCCCGCCTCTGTTTCCCAATATCTAAGTCCCCGCCTCTGATACCCCAACTCTGATTCCCCACCTCTGATTCTCCAGCTCTGATTCCCCGCCTCTGATTCCCCGCATCTGATTCCCTGCATCTGATTCCAAGCCTCTGATTCCCTGCATCTGATTCCCAACCTCTGATTCCCCACCTCTGATTCCCCATATCTGATTCCCCGCCTCTGTTTCCCCGCCTCTGATTCCCCGCCTCTGTTTCCCCATATCTGATTCCCGGCCTCTGATTCCCCGCCTCTGATTCCCCGCCTCTGATTCCCTGCCTCTGATTCCCCATCTCCGATTCCGCACATCTGATTCCCTGCCTCTGATTCCCCGCCTCTGATTCCCCGCCTCTGATTCCCTGCCTCTGATTCCCAACATCTGATTCCCCACCTCTGATTCCCCATATCTGATTCCCCGCCTCTGTTTCCCCAGCTCTGATTCCCCGTGTTTGATTCCCTGCCTCTGATTCCCTGCCCTGATTCCCCATCTCTGTTTCACCGCCTTTGATTCGCCACCTCTGATTCCCCTTATCTGATTCCCCGCCTCTGTTTCCCCGCCTCTGATTCCCTGCCTCTGATTCCCAACCTCTGATTCCACACATCTGATTCCCCATATCTGATTCCCCGCCTGTGTTTCCCCACCTCTGATTCCCCGCCCCTGTTTCCCCATATCTGATTCCCCGCCTCTGATTCCCCAACCCTGATTCCCAGCCTCTGATTCCCCAGCTCTGATTCCCCGCCTCTGATTCCCCGTGTTTGATTCCCTGCCTCTGATTGCCCGCCTCTGATTCCCCATCTCTGATTCACCGCCTTTGATTCGCCACCTCTGATTCCCCATATCTGATTCCCTGTCTCTGTTTCCCCACCTCTGATTCCCCGCCTCTGATTCCCCATATCTCATTCCCCGCCTCTGAATCCCCATCTCTGATTCCCGGACTCTGATTCCCCACCTCTGATTCCCGGCCTCTTATTCCCGGCATCTGATTCCGGCCTCTGATTCCCGGCCTCTGATTCCCTGCTTCTGATTCTGATTCCCTGCCTCTGATTCCCCATCTCTGATTGCGCACATCTGATTCCCTGCCTCTGATTCCCCACCTCTGATTCCCCATATCTGATTCCCCGCCTCTGTTTCCCCGCCTCTGATTCCCCGCCTCTGTTTCCCAATATCTAAGTCCCCGCCTCTGATTCCCCAACTCTGATTCCCCACCTCTGATTCTCCAGCTCTGATTCCCCGCCTCTGTTTCCCCATATCTAAGTCCCCGCCTCTGATTCCCCAACTCTGATTCCCCACCTCTGATTCCCCAGCTCTGATTCCCCGCCTCTGATTCCCCGCATCTGATTCCCAGCATCTGATTCCCAGCCTCTGATTCCCTGCCTGTGATTCCCAACCTCTGATTCCCCACCTCTGATTCCCCATATCTGATTCCCCGCCTCTGTTTCCCCGCCTCTGATTCCCCGCCTCTGTTTCCCCATATCTGATTCCCCGCCTCTATTTGCCCACCTCTGATTCCCCACCTCAGTTTCCCCAGCTCTGATTCCCCGCCTCTGATTCCCCGCATCTGATTCCCTGCATCTGATTCCCAGCCTCTGATTCCCTGCCTGTGATTCCCAACCTCTGATTCCCCACCTCTGATTCCCCATATCTGATTCCCCGCCTCTGTTTCCCCACCACTGATTCCCCGCCTCTGTTTCCCCATATCTGATTCCCCGCCTCTATTTGCCCACCTCTGATTACCCACCTCAGTTTCCCCATATCTGATTCCCCGCCTCTGAATCCCCAACTCTGATTCCCTGCATCTAATTCCCCAGCTCTGATTCCCCGCCTCTGATTCCCCGTGTCTGATATCCTGCCTCTGATTCCCCGCCTCTGATTACCCATGTCTGATTCACCGCCTCTGATTCCCCACCTCTGATTCCCCATCTCTGATTCCGCACATCCGATTCCCTGCTTCTGATTCCCCGCCTCTGATTCACAGCCTCTGATTCCCCAGCTCTGATTCCCCGCCTCAGATTCCCCGCGTCTTATTCCCTGCTTCTGATTCTGATTCCCTGCCTCTGATTCCCCATCTCTGATACCGCACATCTGATTCCCTGCCACTGATTCACCACCTCTGATTCCCAATATCTGATTCCCCGCCTCTGTTTCCCCGCCTCTGATTCCCCGCCTCTGTTTCCCCATATCTAAGTCCCCGCCTCTGATTCCCCAACTCTGATTCCCCACCTCTGATTCCCCAGCTCTGATTCCCCACCTCTGATTCCCCATATCTGATTCCCCGCCTCTGAATCCCCAACTCTGATTCCCTGCATCTAATTCCCCAGCTCTGATTCCCCGCCTCTGATTCCCCGTGTCTGATTTCCTGCCTCTGATTCCCCGCCTCTGATTACCCATGTCTGATTCACCGCCTCTGATTCCCCACCTCTGATTCCCCATCTCTGATTCCGCACATCCGATTCCCTGCCTCTGATTCCCCGCCTCTGATTCACCGCCTCTGATTCCCGGCCTCTGATTTCCCGCCTCTGATTCCCTGCCACTGATACCCCGCCCCTGATTCCCCACCTCTGATTCCCCATATCTGATTCCCCGCCTCTGTTTCCCAGCCTCTGATTCCCCGCCTCTGATTCCCCATATCTGATTCCCCGCCTCTGATTCCCCAACTCTGATTCCCCGCCTCTGATTCCCCAGCTCTGAAACCCCGCCTCTGATTCCCCGCGTCTGATTGCCGGCCTCTGATTCCCCGCCTCTGATTCTCCATCTCTGATTCACAACCTCTGATTCCCCACCTCTGATTGCCCATATCTGATTCCCCGCCTCTGTATCCCCGCCTCTGATTCCCCAGCTCTGATTAACAATATCTGATTCCCCGCCTCTGATTCCCCACCTCTGATTCCCCGCCTCTGATTCGCCAGCTATGATTCCCCGCCTCTGATTCCCCAGCTCTGATTCGCTGCCTCTGATTCCCCGTGTTTGATTCCCTGCCTCTGATTCCCGGCCTCTGATTCCCCATCTCTGATTCACCGCCTTTGATTCGCCACCTCTGATTCCCCATATCTGATTCACCGCCTCTGTTTCCCCGCCTCTGATTCCCCGCCTCTGATTCCCCATATCTCATTCCCCGCCTCTGAATCCCCATCTCTGATTCCCGGACTCTGATTCCCCACCTCTGATTCCCGGCCTCTTATTCCCGGCATCTGATTCCGGCCTCTGATCCCCGGCCTCTGATTCCCTGCTTCTGATTCTGATTCCCTGCCTCTGATTCCCCATCTCTGATTGCGCACATCTGATTCCCTGCCTCTGATTCCCCACCTCTGATTCCCCATATCTGATTCCCCGCCTCTGTTTCCCCGCCTCTGATTCCCCGCCTCTGTTTTCCAATATCTAAGTCCCCGCCTCTGATTCCCCAACTCTGATTCCCCACCTCTGATTCTCCAGCTCTGATTCCCCGCCTCTGATTCCCCGCATCTGATTCCCTGCATCTGATTCCAAGCCTCTGATTCCCTGCCTCTGATTCCCAACCTCTGATTCCCCACCTCTGATTTCCCATATCTGATTCCCCGCCTCTGTTTCCCCGCCTCTGATTCCCCGCCTCTGTTTCCCCATATCTGATTCCCGGCCTCTGATTCCCCGCCTCTGATTCCCCGCCTCTGATTCCCTGCCTCTGATTCCCCATCTCCGATTCCCTGCCACTGATACCCCGCTCCTGATTCCCCACCTCTGATTCCCCATATCTGATTCCCCGCCTCTGTTTCCCCGCCTATGATTCCCCGCCTCTGATTCCCCATATCTGATTCCCCGCCTCTGATTCCGCAACTCT
Source organism: Narcine bancroftii (assembly GCF_036971445.1). Classification (NCBI taxonomy): domain Eukaryota; kingdom Metazoa; phylum Chordata; class Chondrichthyes; order Torpediniformes; family Narcinidae; genus Narcine; species Narcine bancroftii. Next base: position 157,883,460 of record NC_091473.1, on the reverse strand, counting down.
GATTCCCCGCCTCTGATTCCCCAGCTCTGAAACCCCGCCTCTGATTCCCCGCGTCTGATTGCCGGCCTCTGATTCCCCGCCTCTGATTCTCCATCTCTGATTCACAACCTCTGATTCCCCACCTCTGATTGCCCATATCTGATTCCCCGCCTCTGTATCCCCGCCTCTGATTCCTTAGCTCTGATTAACAATATCTGATTCCCCGCCTCTGATTCCCCACCTCTGATTCCCCGCCTCTGATTCGCCAGCTATGATTCCCCGCCTCTGATTCCCCAGCTCTGATTCCCTACCTCTGATTCCCCGTGTTTGATTCCCTGCCTCTGATTCCCGGCCTCTGATTCCCCATCTCTGATTCACCGCCTTTGATTCGCCACCTCTGATTCCCCATATCTGATTCACCGCCTCTGTTTCCCCGCCTCTGATTCCCCGCCTCTGATTCCCCATATCTCATTCCCCGCCTCTGAATCCCCATCTCTGATTCCCGGACTCTGATTCCCCACCTCTGATTCCCGGCCTCTTATTCCCGGCATCTGATTCCGGCCTCTGATCCCCGGCCTCTGATTCCCTGCTTCTGATTCTGATTCCCTGCCTCTGATTCCCCATCTCTGATTGCGCACATCTGATTCCCTGCCTCTGATTCCCCACCTCTGATTCCCCATATCTGATTCCCCGCCTCTGTTTCCCCGCCTCTGATTCCCCGCCTCTGTTTCCCAATATCTAAGTCCCCGCCTCTGATTCCCCAACTCTGATTCCCCACCTCTGATTCTCCAGCTCTGATTCCCCGCCTCTGATTCCCCGCATCTGATTCCCTGCATCTGATTCCAAGCCTCTGATTCCCTGCCTCTGATTCCCAACCTCTGATTCCCCACCTCTGATTTCCCATATCTGATTCCCCGCCTCTGTTTCCCCGCCTCTGATTCCCCGCCTCTGTTTCCCCATATCTGATTCCCGGCCTCTGATTCCCCGCCTCTGATTCCCCGCCTCTGATTCCCTGCCTCTGACTCCCCATCTCCGATTCCGCACATCTGATTCCCTGCCTCTGATTCCCCGCCTCTGATTCCCCGCCTCTGATTCCCTGCCTCTGATTCCCAACATCTGATTCTCCACCTCTGATTCCCCATATCTGATTCCCCGCCTGTTTCCCCGCCTCTGACTCCCCTCCTCTGATTCCCCAACTCTAATTCCCCGCCTCTGATTCCCCAGCTCTGATTCCCCGTGTTTGATTCCCTGCCTCTGATTCCCTGCCCTGATTCCCCATCTCTGTTTCACCGCCTTTGATTCGCCACCTCTGATTCCCCACCTCTGATTCCCGGACTCTTATTCCCGGCATCTGATTCCGGCCTCTGATTCCTGGCCTCTGATTCCCTGCTTCTGATTCTGATTCCCTGCCTCTGATTCCCCATCTCTGACTGCGCACATCTGATTCCCTGCTTCTGATTCCCCACCTCTGATTCCCCATATCTGATTTCCCGCCTCTGTTTCCCCGCCTCTGATTCCCCCCCTCTGTTTCCCAATATCTAATTCCCCGCCTCTGATACCCCAACTCTGATTCCCCACCTCTGATTCTCCAGCTCTGATTCCCCGCCTCTGATTCCCCGCATCTGATTCCCTGCATCTGATTCCAAGCCTCTGATTCCCTGCATCTGATTCCCAACCTCTGATTCCCCACCTCTGATTCCCCATATCTGATTCCCCGCCTCTGTTTCCCCGCCTCTGATTCCCCGCCTCTGTTTCCCCATATCTGATTCCCGGCCTCTGATTCCCGGCCTCTGATTCCCCGCCTTCTGATTCCCTGCCTCTGATTCCCCATCTCCGATTCCGCACATCTGATTCCCTGCCTCTGATTCCCCGCCTCTGATTCCCCGCCTCTGATTCCCTGCCTCTGATTCCCAACATCTGATTCCCCACCTCTGATTCCCCATATCTGATTCCCCGCCTCTGTTTCCCCAGCTCTGATTCCCCGTGTTTGATTCCCTGCCTCTGATTCCCTGCCCTGATTCCCCATCTCTGTTTCATCGCCTTTGATTCGCCACCTCTGATTCCCCTTATCTGATTCCCCGCCTCTGTTTCCCCGCCTCTGATTCCCTGCCTCTGATTCCCAACCTCTGATTCCACACCTCTGATTCCCCATATCTGATTCCCCGCCTGTGTTTCCCCACCTCTGATTCCCCGCCCCTGTTTCCCCATATCTGATTCCCCGCCTCTGATTCCCCAACCCTGATTCCCAGCCTCTGATTCCCCAGCTCTGATTCCCCGCCTCTGATTCCCCGTGTTTGATTCCCTGCCTCTGATTGCCCGCCTCTGATTCCCCATCTCTGATTCACCGCCTTTGATTCGCCACCTCTGATTCCCCATATCTGATTCCCTGTCTCTGTTTCCCCACCTCTGATTCCCCGCCTCTGATTCCCCATATCTCATTCCCCGCCTCTGAATCCCCATCTCTGATTCCCGGACTCTGATTCCCCACCTCTGATTCCCGGCCTCTTATTCCCGGCATCTGATTCCGGCCTCTGATTCCCGGCCTCTGATTCCCTGCTTCTGATTCTGATTCCCTGCCTCTGATTCCCCATCTCTGATTGCGCACATTTGATTCCCTGCCTCTGATTCCCCACCTCTGATTCCCCATATCTGATTCCCCGCCTCTGTTTCCCCGCCTCTGATTCCCCGCCTCTGTTTCCCAATATCTAAGTCCCCGCCTCTGATCCCCAACTCTGATTCCCCACCTCTGATTCTCCAGCTCTGATTCCCCGCCTCTGTTTCCCCATATCTAAGTCCCCGCCTCTGATTCCCCAACTCTGATTCCCCACCTCTGATTCCCCAGCTCTGATTCCCCGCCTCTGATTCCCCGCATCTGATTCCCAGCATCTGATTCCCAGCCTCTGATTCCCTGCCTGTGATTCCCAACCTCTGATTCCCCACCTCTGATTCCCCATATCTGATTCCCCGCCTCTGTTTCCCCGCCTCTAATTCCCCGCCTCTGTTTCCCCATATCTGATTCCCCGCCTCTATTTGCCCACCTCTGATTCCCCACCTCAGTTTCCCCAGCTCTGATTCCCCGCCTCTGATTCCCCGCATCTGATTCCCTGCATCTGATTCCCAGCCTCTGATTCCCTGCCTGTGATTCCCAACCTCTGATTCCCCACCTCTGATTCCCCATATCTGATTCCCCGCCTCTGTTTCCCCACCTCTGATTCCCCGCCTCTGTTTCCCCATATCTGATTCCCCGCCTCTATTTGCCCACCTCTGATTACCCACCTCAGTTTCCCCATATCTGATTCCCCGCCTCTGAATCCCCAACTCTGATTCCCTGCATCTAATTCCCCAGCTCTGATTCCCCGCCTCTGATTCCCCGTGTCTGATTTCCTGCCTCTGATTCCCCGCCTCTGATTACCCATGTCTGATTCACCGCCTCTGATTCCCCACTTCTGATTCCCCATCTCTGATTCCGCACATCCCATTCCCTGCCTCTGATTCCCCGCCTCTGATTCCCCGCCTCAGATTCCCCGTGTCTGATTTCCTGCCTCTGATTCCCCGCCTCTGATTACCCATGTCTGATTCACCGCCTCTGATTCCCCACCTCTGATTCCCCATCTCTGATTCCGCACATCCGATTCCCTGCTTCTGATTCCCCGCCTCTGATTCACAGCCTCTGATTCCCCAGCTCTGATTCCCCGCCTCAGATTCCCCGCGTCTTATTCCCTGCTTCTGATTCTGATTCCCTGCCTCTGATTCCCCATCTCTGATACCGCACATCTGATTCCCTGCCTCTGATTCCCCACCTCTGATTCCCAATATCTGATTCCCCGCCTCTGTTTCCCCGCCTCTGATTCCCCGCCTCTGTTTCCCCATATCTAAGTCCCCGCCTCTGATTCCCCAACTCTGATTCCCCACCTCTGATTCCCCAGCTCTGATTCCCCACCTCTGATTCCCCATATCTGATTCCCCGCCTCTGAATCCCCAACTCTGATTCCCTGCATCTAATTCCCCAGCTCTGATTCCCCGCCTCTGATTCCCCGTGTCTGATTTCCTGCCTCTTATTCCCCGCCTCTGATTACCCATGTCTGATTCACCGCCTCTGATTCCCCACCTCTGATTCCCCATCTCTGATTCCGCACATCCGATTCCCTGCCTCTGATTCCCCGCCTCTGATTCACCGCCTCTGATTCCCGGCCTCTGATTTCCCGCCTCTGATTCCCTGCCACTGATACCCCGCCCCTGATTCCCCACCTCTGATTCCCCATATCTGATTCCCCGCCTCTGTTTCCCCGCCTCTGATTCCCCGCCTCTGATTCCCCATATCTGATTCCCCGCCTCTGATTCCCCAACTCTGATTCCCCGCCTCTGATTCCCCAGCTCTGAAACCCCGCCTCTGAATCCCCGCGTCTGATTGCCGGCCTCTGATTCCCCGCCTCTGATTCTCCATCTCTGATTCACAACCTCTGATTCCCCACCTCTGATTGCCCATATCTGATTCCCCGCCTCTGTATCCCCGCCTCTGATTCCCCAGCTCTGATTAACAATATCTGATTCCCCGCCTCTGATTCCCCACCTCTGATTCCCCGCCTCTGATTCGCCAGCTATGATTCCCCGCCTCTGATTCCCCAGCTCTGATTCCCTGCCTCTGATTCCCCGTGTTTGATTCCCTGCCTCTGATTCCCGGCCTCTGATTCCCCATCTCTGATTCACCGCCTTTGATTCGCCACCTCTGATTCCCCATATCTGATTCCCCGCCTCTGTTTCCCCGCCTCTGATTCCCCGCCTCTGATTCCCCATATCTCATTCCCCGCCTCTGAATCCCCATCTCTGATTCCCGGACTCTGATTCCCCACCTCTGATTCCCGGCCTCTTATTCCCGGCATCTGATTCCGGCCTCTGATCCCCGGCCTCTGATTCCCTGCTTCTGATTCTGATTCCCTGCCTCTGATTCCCCATCTCTGATTGCGCACATCTGATTCCCTGCCTCTGATTCCCCACCTCTGATTCCCCATATCTGATTCCCCGCCTCTGTTTCCCTGCCTCTGATTCCCCGCCTCTGTTTCCCAATATCTAAGTCCCCGCCTCTGATTCCCCAACTCTGATTCCCCACCTCTGATTCTCCATCTCTGATTCCCCGCCTCTGATTCCCCGCATCTGATTCCCTGCATCTGATTCCAAGCCTCTGATTCCCTGCCTCTGATTCCCAACCTCTGAATCCCCACCTCTGATTTCCCATATCTGATTCCCCGCCTCTGTTTCCCCGCCTCTGATTCCCCGCCTCTGTTTCCCCATATCTGATTCCCGGCCTCTGATTCCCCGCCTCTGATTCCCCGCCTCTGATTCCCTGCCTCTGATTCCCCATCTCCGATTCCGCACATCTGATTCCCTGCCTCTGATTCCCCGCCTCTGATTCCCCGCCTCTGATTCCCTGCCTCTGATTCCCAACATCTGATTCTCCACCTCTGATTCCCCATATCTGATTCCCCGCCTGTTTCCCCGCCTCTGACTCCCCTCCTCTGATTCCCCAACTCTAATTCCCCGCCTCTGATTCCCCAGCTCTGATTCCCCGTGTTTGATTCCCTGCCTCTGATTCCCTGCCCTGATTCCCCATCTCTGTTTCACCGCCTTTGATTCGCCACCTCTGATTCCCCATATCTGATTCCCGTCCTCTGTTTCCCCGCCTCTGATTCCCTGCCTCTGATTCCCAACCTCTGATTCCACACCTCTGATTCCTCATATCTGATTCCTCGCCTCTTGTTTCCCCGCCTCTGATTCCCCGCCCCTGTTTCCCCATATCTGATTCCCCGCCTCTGATTCCCCAACTCTGATTCCCCGCCTCTGATTCCCCAGCTCTGATTCCCCGCCTCTGATTCCCCGTGTTTGATTCCCTGCATCTGATTGCCCGCCTCTGATTCCCCATCTCTGATTCACCGCCTTTGATTCGCCACCACTGATTCCCCATATCTGATTCCCCACCTCTGTTTCCCCGCCTCTGATTCCCCGCCTCTGATTCTCCATATCTCATTCTCCGCCTCTGATTCCCCAGCTCTGAATCCCCGCCTCTGATTCCCCGCGTCTGATTACCGGCCTCTGATTCCCCACCTCTGATTCCCCATATCTGATTCCCCGCCTCTGTTTCCCCGCCTCTGATTCCCCACCTCTGATTAACAATATCTGATTCCCCGCCTCTGATTCCCCACCTCTGATTCCCCGCCTCTGATTCGCCAGCTATGATTCCCCACCTCTGATTCCCAGCGTCTGATTCCCCGCCTCTGATTCCCCATCTCTGATTCCCCATCTCTGATTCCCCATCTCTGATTCCCCAATTCTGATTCCCCGCCTCTGATTCCCCAGCTCTGAATCCTCGCCTCTGATTCCTTGCCTCTGATTCCCAACATCTGATTCCCCACCTCTGAATTCCCATATTGATTCCCTGCCTCTGATTCCCCGCCTCTGATTCCCCAACTCTGATTCCCCGCCTCTGATTCCCCAGCTCTGATTCCCCGCCTCTTATTCCCCGTGTTTGATTCCCTGCCTCTGATTCCCGGCCTCTGATTCCCCATCTCTGATTCACCGCCTTTCATTCGCCACCTCTGATTCCCCATATCTGATTCCCCGCCTCTGTTTCCCCGCCTCTGATTCCCCGCCTCTGATTCCCCATATCTCATTCCCCGCCTCTGAATCCCCATCTCTGATTCCCGGACTCTGATTCCCCACCTCTGATTCCCGGACTCTTATTCCCGGCATCTGATTCCGGCCTCTGATTCCTGGCCTCTGATTCCCTGCTTCTGATTCTGATTCCCTGCCTCTGATTCCCCATCTCTGATTGCGCACATCTGATTCCCTGCCTCTGATTCCCCACCTCTGATTCCCCATATCTGATTTCCCACCTCTGTTTCCCCGCCTCTGATTCCCCGCCTCTGTTTCCCAATATCTAAGTCCCCGCCTCTGATACCCCAACTCTGATTCCCCACCTCTGATTCTCCAGCTCTGATTCCCCGCCTCTGATTCCCCGCATCTGATTCCCTGCATCTGATTCCAAGCCTCTGATTCCCTGCATCTGATTCCCAACCTCTGATTCCCCACCTCTGATTCCCCATATCTGATTCCCCGCCTCTGTTTCCCCGCCTCTGATTCCCCGCCTCTGTTTCCCCATATCTGATTCCCGGCCTCTGATTCCCCGCCTCTGATTCCCCGCCTCTGATTCCCTGCCTCTTATTCCCCATCTCCGATTCCGCACATCTGATTCCCTGCCTCTGATTCCCCGCCTCTGATTCCCCGCCTCTGATTCCCTGCCTCTGATTCCCAACATCTGATTCCCCACCTCTGATTCCCCATATCTGATTCCCCGTTTCCCGGCCTCTGATTCCCCTCCTCTGATTCCCCAACTCTAATTCCCCGCCTCTGATTCCCCAGCTCTGATTCCCCGTGTTTGATTCCCTGCCTCTGATTCCCTACCCTGATTCCCCATCTCTGTTTCACCGCCTCTGATTCCCCAACTCCATTCCCCATATCTGATTCCCCGCCTCTGAATCCCCATCTCTGATTCCCGGACTCTGATTCCCCACCTCTGATTCCCGGCCTCTTATTCCCAGCATCTGATTCCCGGCCTCTGATTCCCGGCCTCTGATGCCCCGCTTCTGATTCTGATTCCCTGCCTCTGATTCCCCATCTCTGATTCCGCACATCTGATTCCCTGCCTCTGATTCCCCACCTCTGATTCCCCATATCTGATTCCCCGCCTCTGTTTCCCCACCTCTGATTCCCCGCCTCTGTTTCCCCATATCTAATTCCCAACCTCTGATGCCCCAACTCTGATTCCCTGCCTCTGATTCCCCGCGTTCTATTCCCTGCCTCTGATTCCCCGCCTGTGATTCCCCATCTCTGATTCACCACCTCTGATTCCCCACCTCTGATTCCCCATATCTAATTCCCCGCCTCTGTTTTCCCGCCTCTGATTCCCCGCCTCAGTTTCCCCATATCTGATTCCCCGCCTCTGAATCCCCAACTCTGATTCCCTGCCTCTGATTCCCCAGCTCTTATTCCCCGCCTTTGATTCCCCCCGTCTGATTCCCAGCCTCTGAATCCCCGTGTCTGATTTCCTGCCTCTGATTCACCACCTCTGATTCCCCATCTCTGATTCACCGCCTCTGATTCCCCACCTCTGATTCCCCATCTCTGATTCCGCACATGTGATTCCCTGCCTCTGATTCCCCGACTCTGATTCCCCAGCTCTGAATCCCCGCCTCTGATTCCCTAACTCTGATTCCCCGCCTCTGATTCCCCAGCTCTAATTCCCCGCCTCTGATTCACCGCCTTTGATTCGCCACCTCTGAATCCCCATATCTGATTCCTCGCCTCTGTTTCCCCGCCTCTGATTCCCTGCCTCTGATTCCCCATATCTCATTCCCCGCCTCTGATTCCCCATCTCTGATTCCCGGACTCTGATTCCCAACCTCTGATTCCCGGCCTCTTATTCCCGGCATCTGATTCCGGCCTCTAATTCCCGGCCTCTGATTCCCTGCTTCTGATTCTGATTCCCCACCTCTGATTCCCCATCTCTGATTCCGCACATCCGATTGCCTGCCTCTGATTCCCCGCCCCTGATTCACCGCCTCTGATTCCCGGCCTCTGATTTCCCGCCTCTGATTCCCTGCCACTGATACCCCGCCACTGATTACCCACCTCTGATTCCCCATATCTGATTCCCCCCCTCTGTTTCCCCGCCTCTGATTCCCCGCCTCTGATTCCCCATATCTGATTCCCCGCCTCTGATTCCCCAACTCTGATTCCCCGCCTCTGATTCCCCAGCTCTGATTCCCCGCCTCTGATTCCCCGCATCTAATTCCCTGCATCTGATTCCAAGCCTCTGATTCCCTGCCTCTGATTCCCAACCTCTGATTCCCCACCTCTGATTCCCCATATCTAATTCCCAACCTCTGATGCCCCAACTCTGATTCCCTGCCTCTGATTCCCCGCGTTCTATTCCCTGCCTCTGATTCCCCGCCTGTGATTCCCCATCTCTGATTCACCACCTCTGATTCCCCACCTCTGATTCCCCATATCTAATTCCCCGCCTCTGTTTTCCCGCCTCTGATTCCCCACCTCTGTTTCCCCATATCTGATTCCCCGCCTCTGAATCCCCAACTCTGATTCCCTGCCTCTGATTCCCTGCTTCTGATTCTGATTCCCCACCTCTGATTCCCCATCTCTGATTCCGCACATCTAATTCCCTGCCTCTGATTCCCCATCTCTGATTCCCCATATCTGATTCCCCGCCTTCTGTTCCCCACCTCTGATTCCCCGCCTCTGTTTCCCCATATCTAAGTCCCCGACTCTGATTCCCCAACTTTGATTCCCCACCTCTGATTCCCCAGCTCTGATTCCCCGCCTCTGATTACCAGCATCTTATTCCATGCATCTGATTCCCAGCCTCTGATTCCCTGCCTCTGATTCCCAACCTCTGATTCCCCACCTCTGATTCCCCATATCTGATTCCCCGCCTCTGTTTCCCCGCCTCTGATTCCCCTCCTCTGTTTCCCCATATCTGATCCCCGCCTCTATTTGCCCGCCTCTGATTCCCCGCCTCTGTTTCCCCATATCTGATTCCCCGCCTCTGAATCCCCAACTCTGATTCCCTGCCTCTAATTTCCCAGCTCTGATTCCCCGCCTCTGATTCCCCGTGTCTGATTTCCTGCCTCTGATTCCCCGCCTCTGATTACCCATGTCTGATTCACCGCCTCTGATTCCCCACCTCTGATTCCCCATCTCTGATTCGGCACATCCGATTCCCTGCCTCTGATTCCCCGCCTCTGATTCACTGCCTCTGATTCCCCAGCTCTGATTCCCCGCCTCTGATTCCCCGCGTCTTATTCCCTGCTTCTGATTCTGATTCCCTGCCTCTGATTCCCCATCTCTGATTCCGCACATCTGATTCCCTGCCTCTGATTCCCCACCTCTGATTCCCCATATCTGATTCCCCGCCTCTGTATCCCCGCCTCTGATTCCCCGCCTCTGTTTCCCCATATCTAAGTCCCCGCCTCTGATTCCCCAACTCTGATTCCCCACCTCTGATTCCCCAGCTCTGATTCCCCGCCTCTGATTCCCCGCATCTGATTCCCTGCATCTGATTCCCAGCCTCTGATTCCCTGCCTGTGATTCCCAACCTCTGATTCCCCACCTCTGATTCCCCATATCTGATTCCCCGCCTCTGTTTCCCCGCCTCTGATTCCCCGCCACTGTTTCCCCATATCTGATTCCCCGCCTCTGAATCCCCAACTCTGATTCCCTGCATCTAATTCCACAGCTCTGATTCCCCGTGTCTGATTTCCTGCCTCTGATTCCCCGCCTCTGATTACCCATGTCTGATTCACCGCCTCTGATTCCCCACCTCTGATTCCCCATCTCTGATTCCGCACATCCGATTCCCTGCCTCTGATTCCCCGCCTCTGATTCACCGCCTCTGATTCCCGGCCTCTGATTTCCCGCCTCTGATTCCCTGCCACTGATACCCCGCCCCTGATTCCCCACCTCTGATTCCCCATATCTGATTCCCCGCCTCTGTTTCCCCGCCTCTGATTCCCCGCCTCTGATTCCCCATATCTGATTCCCCGCCTCTGATTCCCCAACTCTGATTCCCCGCCTCTGATTCCCCAGCTCTGAATCCCCGCCTCTGATTCCCCGTGTCTGATTACCGGCCTCTGATTCCCCGCCTCTGATTCTCCATCTCTGATTCACAACATCTGATTCCCCACCTCTGATTCCCCATATCTGATTCCCCGCCTCTGTTTCCCCGCCTCTGATTCCCCACCTCTGATTAACAATATCTGATTCCCCGCCTCTGATTCCCCACCTCTGATTCCCGGCCTCTGATTCGCCAGCTATTATTCCCCGCCTCTGATTCCCCAGCTCTGATTCCCCGCCTCTGATTCCCCGTGTTTGATTCACTGCCTCTTATTCCCGGCCTCTGATTCCCCATCTCTCATTCACCGCCTTTGATTCGCCACCTCTGATTCACCATATCTGATTCCCCGCCTCTGTTTCCCCGCCTCTGATTCCCCGCCTCTGATTCCCCATATCTCATTCCCCGCCTCTGAATCCCCATCTCTGATTCCCGGACTCTGATTCCCCACCTCTGATTCCCGGCCTCTTATTCCCGGCATCTGATTCCGGCCTCTGATTCCCCAGCTCTGATTCCCCGCCTCTGATTCCCCGCATCTGATTCCCTGCATCTGATTCCAAGCCTCTGATTCCCTGCCTCTGATTCCCAACCTCTGATTCCCCACCTCTGATTCCCCATATCTGATTCCCCGCCTCTGTTTCCCCGCCTCTGATTCCCCGCCTCTGATTCCCCATATCTAATTCCCAACCTCTGATGCCCCAACTCTGATTCCCTGCCTCTGATTCCCCGCGTTCTATTCCCTGCCTCTGATTCCCCGCCTGTGATTCCCCATCTCTGATTCACCACCTCTGATTCCCCACCTCTGAATCCCCAACTCTGATTCCCTGCCTCTGATTCCCTGCTTCTGATTCTGATTCCCCATCTCTGATTCCCAATCTCTGATTCCGCACATCTAATTCCCAGCCTCTGATTCCCCATCTCTGATTCCCCATATCTGATTCCCCGCCTTCTGTTCCCCACCTCTGATTCCCCGCCTCTGTTTCCCCATATCTAAGTCCCCGACTCTGATTCCCCAACTTTGATTCCGCACCTCTGATTTCCCAGCTCTGATTCCCCGCCTCTGATTCCCCGCATCTGATTCCATGCATCTGATTCCCAGCCTCTGATTCCCTGCCTCTGATTCCCATCCTCTGATTCCCCACCTCTGATTCCCCATATCTGATACACCGCCTCTGTTTCCCCGCCTCTGATTCCTCTCCTCTGTTTCCCCATATCTGATCCCCGCCTCTATTTGCCCGCCTCTGATTCCCCGCCTCTGTTTCCCCATATCTGATTCCCCGCCTCTGAATCCCCAACTCTGATTCCCTGCCTCTAATTTCCCAGCTCTGATTCCCCGCCTCTGATTCCCCGTGTCTGATTTCCTGCCTCTGATTCCCTGCCTCTGATTACCCATGTCTGATTCACCCCCTCTGATTCCCCACCTCTGATTCCCCATCTCTGATTCCGCACATCCGATTCCCTGCCTCTGATTCCCCGCCTCTGATTCACTGCCTCTGATTCCCCAGCTCTGATTCCCCGCCTCTGATTCCCCGCATCTTATTCCCTGCTTCTGATTCTGATTCCCTGCCTCTGATTCCCCATCTCTGATTCCGCACATCTGATTCCCTGCCTCTGATTCCCCACCTCTGATTCCCCATATCTGATTCCCCGCCTCTGTTTCCCCGCCTCTGATTCCCCGCCTCTGTTTCCCCATATCTAAGTCCCCGCCTCTGATTCCCCAACTCTGATTCCTCACCTCTGATTCCCCAGCTCTGATTCCCCGCCTCTGATTCCCCGCATCTGATTCCCTGCATCTGATTCACAGCCTCTGATTCCCTGCCTGTGATTCCCAACCTCTGATTCCCCACCTCTGATTCCCCATATCTAATTCCCCGCCTCTGTTTCCCCGCCTCTGATTCCCCGCCTCTGTTTCCCCATATCTGATTCCCCGCCTCTATTTGCCCACCTCTGATTCCCCACCTCAGTTTCCCCATATCTGATTCCCCGCCTCTGAATCCCCAACTCTGATTCCCTGCATCTAATTACCCAGCTCTGATTCCCCGCCTCTGATTCCCCGTGTCTGATTTCCTGCCTCTGATTCCCCGCCTCTGATTACCCATGTCTGATTCACCGCCTCTGATTCCCCACCTCTGATTCCCCATCTCTGATTCGGCACATCCGATTCCCTGCCTCTGATTCCCCGCCTCTGATTCCCCGCCTCAGATTCCCCGTGTCTGATTTCCTGCCTCTGATTCCCCGCCTCTGATTACCCATGTCTGATTCAGCGCCTCTGATTCCCCACCTCTGATTCCCCATCTCTGATTCCGCACATCCGATTCCCTGCTTCTGATTCCCCGCCTCTGATTCACAGCCTCTGATTCCCCAGCTCTGATTCCCTGCCTCTGATTCCCCATCTCTGATACCGCACATCTGATTCCCTGCCTCTGATTCCCCACCTCTGATTCCCCATATCTGATTCCCCGCCTCTGTTTCCCCGCCTCTGATTCCCGCACTTCTGTTTCCCCATATCTAAGTCCCCGCCTCTGATTCCCCAACTCTGATTCCCCACCTCTGATTCCCCAGCTCTGATTCCCCACCTCTGATTCCCCATATCTGATTCCCCGCCTCTGTTTCCCCGCCTCTGATTCCCCGCCACTGTTTCCCCATATCTGATTCCCCGCCTCTGAATCCCCAACTCTGATTCCCTGCATCTAATTCCCCAGCTCTGATTCCGCACATCCGATTCCCTGCCTCTGATTCCCCGCCTCTGATTCACCGCCTCTGATTCCCGGCCTCTGATTTCCCGCCTCTGATTCCCTGCCACTGATACCCCGCCCCTGATTCCCCACCTCTGATTCCCCATATCTGATTCCCCGCCTCTGTTTCCCCGCCTCTGATTCCCCATATCTTATTCCCCGCCTCTGATTCCCCATATCTGATTCCCCGCCTCTGATTCCCCAACTCTGATTCCCCGCCTCTGATTCCCCAGCTCTGAATCCCCGCCTCTGATTCCCCGCATCTGATTCACAACCTCTGATTCCCCACCTCTGATTCCCCATATCTGATTCCCCGCCTCTGTTTCCCCGCCTCTGATTCCCCAGCTCTGATTAACAATATCTGATTCCCCGCCTCTGATTCCCCACCTCTGATTCCCCGCCTCTGATTCGCCAGCTATGATTCCCCGCCTCCGATTGCACAGCTCTGATTCCCCGCCTCTGATTCCCCGTGTTTGATTCCCTGCCTCTGATTCCCGGCCTCTGATTCCCCATCTCTGATTCACCGCCTTTGATTCACCACCTCTGATTCCCCATATCTGATTCCCCGCCTCTGTTTCCCCGCCTCTGATTCCCCGCCTCTGATTCCCCATATCTCATTCCCCGCCTCTGAATCCCCATCTCTGATTCCCGGACTCTGATTCCCCACCTCTGATTCCCGGCCTCTTATTCCCGGCATCTGATTCCGGCCTCTGATCCCCGGCCTCTGATTCCCTGCTTCTGATTCTGATTCCCTGCCTCTGATTCCCCATCTCTGATTGCGCACATCTGATTCCCTGCCTCTGATTCCCCACCTCTGATTCCCCATATCTGATTCCCCGCCTCTGTTTCCCCGCCTCTGATTCCCCGCCTCTGTTTCCCAATATCTAAGTCCCCGCCTCTGATTCCCCAACTCTGATTCCCCACCTCTGATTCTCCAGCTCTGATTCCCCGCCTCTGATTCCCCGCATCTGATACCCTGCATCTGATTCCAAGCCTCTGATTCCCTGCCTCTGATTCCCAACCTCTGATTCCCCACCTCTGATTTCCCATATCTGATTCCCCGCCTCTGTTTCCCCGCCTCTGATTCCCCGCCTCTGTTTCCCCATATCTGATTCCCGGCCTCTGATTCCCCGCCTCTGATTCCCCGCCTCTGATTCCCTGCCTCTGATTCCCCATCTTCGATTCCGCACATCTGATTCCCTGCCTCTGATTCCCCGCCTCTGATTACCCGCCTCTGATTCCCTGCCTCTGATTCCCAACATCTGATTCCCCAACTCTGATTCCCCATATCTGATTCCCCACCTGTTTCCCCGCCTCTGATTCCCCTCCTCAGATTCCCCAACTCTAATTCCCCGCCTCTGATTCCCCAGCTCTGATTCCACGTGTTTGATTCCCTGCCTCTGATTCCCTGCCCTGATTCCCCATCTCTGTTTCACCGCCTTTGATTCGCCACCTCTGATTCCCCATATCTGATTCCCCGCCTCTGTTTCCCCGCCTCTGATTCCCTGCCTCTGATTCCCAACCTCTGATTCCACACCTCTGATTCCCCATATCTGATTCCTCGCCTCTGTTTCCCCGCCTCTGATTCCCCGCCCCTGTTTCCCCATATCTGATTCCCCGCCTCTGATTCCCCAGCTCTGATTCCCCGCCTCTGTTTCCCAATATCTAAGTCCCCGCCTCTGATTCCCTGCCTCTGATTCCCCACCTCTGATTCTCCAGCTCTGATTCCCCACCTCTGATTCCCCATCTCTGATTCCGCACATCTGATTCCCTGCCTCTGATTCCCCGACTCTGATTCCCCAGTTCTGATTCCCCGCCTCTGATTCCCCAACTCTGATTCCCCGCCTCTGATTCCCCAGCTCTGATTCCCCGCCTCTGATTCACCGCCTTTGATTCGCCACCTCTGAATCCCCATATTTGATTCCTCGCCTCTGTTTCCCCGCCTCTGATTCCCCGCCTCTGATTCCCCATATCTCATTCCCCGCCTCTGATTCCCCATCTCTGATTCCCGGACTCTGATTCCCAACCTCTGATTCCCGGCCTCTTATTCCCGGCATCTGATTCCGGCCTCTAATTCCCGGCCTCTGATTCCCTGCTTCTGATTCTGATTCCCCACCTCTGATTCCCCATCTCTGATTCCGCACATCCGATTCCCTGCCTCTGATTCCCCGCCCCTGATTCACCGCCTCTGATTCCCGGCCTCTGATTTCCCGCCTCTGATTCCCTGCCACTGATACCCCGCCCCTGATTCCCCACCTCTGATTCCCCATATCTGATTCCCCGCCCCTGTTTCCCCACCTCTGATTCCCCGCCTCTGATTCCCCATATCTGATTCCCCGCATCTGATTCCCTGCATCTGATTCCAAGCCTCTGATTCCCTGCCTCTGATTCCCAACCTCTGATTCCCCACCTTGATTCCCCATATCTGATTCCCCGCCTCTGTTTCCCCGCCTCTGATTCCCCGCCTCTGTTTCCCCATACCTAATTCCCAACCTCTGATGCCCCAACTCTGATTCCCTGCCTCTGATTCCCCGCGTTCTATTCCCTGCCTCTGATTCCCCGCCTGTGATTCCCCATCTCTGATTCACCACCTCTGATTCCCCACCTCTGATTCCCCATATCTAATTCCCCGCCTCTGTTTTCCCGCCTCTGATTCCCCGCCTCTGTTTCCCCATATCTGATTCCCCGCCTCTGAATCCCCAACTCTGATTCCCTGCCTCTGATTCCCTGCTTCTGATTCTGATTCCCCACCTCTGATTCCCCATCTCTGATTCCGCACATCTAATTCCCTGCCTCTGATTCCCCATCTCTGATTCCCCATATCTGATTCCCCGCCTTCTGTTCCCCACCTCTGATTCCCCGCCTCTGTTTCCCCATATCTAAGTCCCCGACTCTGATTCCCCAGCTCTGATTCCCCGCCTCTGTTTCCCAATATCTAAGTCCCCGCCTCTTATTCCCCAACTCTGATTCCCCACCTCTGATTCTCCAGCTCTGATTCCCCACCTCTGATTCCCCATCTCTGATTCCGCACATCTGATTCCCTGCCTCTGATTCCCCGACTCTGATTCCCCAGCTCTGATTCCCCGCCTCTGATTCCCCAACTCTGATTCCCCGCCTCTGATTCCCCAGCTCTGATTCCCCGCCTCTGATTCACCGCCTTTGATTCGCCACCTCTGAATCCCCATATTTGATTCCTCGCCTCTGTTTCCCCGCCTCTGATTCCCCGCCTCTGATTCCCCATATCTCATTCCCCGCCTCTGATTCCCCATCTCTGATTCCCGGACTCTGATTCCCAACCTCTGATTCCCGGCCTCTTATTCCCGGCATCTGATTCCGGCCTCTAATTCCCGGCCTCTGATTCCCTGCTTCTGATTCTGATTCCCCACCTCTGATTCCCCATCTCTGATTCCGCACATCCGATTCCCTGCCTCTGATTCCCCGCCCCTGATTCACCGCCTCTGATTCCCGGCCTCTGATTTCCCGCCTCTGATTCCCTCCCACTGATACCCCGCCCCTGATTCCCCACCTCTGATTCCCCATATCTGATTCCCCGGCCCTGTTTCCCCACCTCTGATTCCCCGCCTCTGATTCCCCATATCTGATTCCCCGCATCTGATTCCCTGCATCTGATTCCAAGCCTCTGATTCCCTGCCTCTGATTCCCAACCTCTGATTCCCCACCTCTGATTCCCCATATCTGATTCCCCGCCTCTGTTTCCCCGCCTCTGATTCCCCGCCTCTGTTTCCCCATACCTAATTCCCAACCTCTGATGCCCCAACTCTGATTCCCTGCCTCTGATTCCCCGCGTTCTATTCCCTGCCTCTGATTCCCCGCCTGTGATTCCCCATCTCTGATTCACCACCTCTGATTCCCCACCTCTGATTCCCCATATCTAATTCCCCGCCTCTGTTTTCCCGCCTCTGATTCCCCGCCTCTGTTTCCCCATATCTGATTCCCCGCCTCTGAATCCCCAACTCTGATTCCCTGCCTCTGATTCCCTGCTTCTGATTCTGATTCCCCACCTCTGATTCCCCATCTCTGATTCCGCACATCTAATTCCCTGCCTCTGATTCCCCATCTCTGATTCCCCATATCTGATTCCCCGCCTTCTGTTCCCCACCTCTGATTCCCCGCCTCTGTTTCCCCATATCTAAGTCCCCGACTCTGATTCCCCAACTTTGATTCCCCACCTCTGATTCCCCAGCTCTGATTCCCCGCCTCTGATTCCCCGCATCTGATTCCATGCATCTGATTCCCAGCCTTTGATTCCCTGCCTCTGATTCCCAAACTCTGATTCCCCACCTCTGATTCCCCATATCTGATTCCCCGCCTCTGTTTCCCCGCCTCTGATTCCCCTCCTCTGTTTCCCCATATCTGATCCCCGCCTCTATTTGCCCGCCTCTGATTCCCCGCCTCTGTTTCCCCATATCTGATTCCCCGCCTCTGAATCCCCAACTCTGATTCCCTGCCTCTAAGTTCCCAGCTCTGATTCCCCGCCTCTGATTCCCCGTGTCTGATTTCCTGCCTCTGATTCCCCGCCTCTGATTACCCATGTCTAATTCACCGCCTCTGATTCCCCACCTCTGATTCCCCATCTCTGATTCCGCACATCCGATTCCCTGCCTCTGATTCCCCGCCTCTGATTCACTGCCTCTGATTCCCCAGCTCTGATTCCCCGCCTCTGATTCCCCGCGTCTTATTCCCTGCTTCTGATTCTGATTCCCTGCCTCTGATTCCCCATCTCTGATTCCGCACATCTGATTCCCTGCCTCTGATTCCCCACCTCTGATTCCCCATATCTGATTCCCCGCCTCTGTTTCCCCGCCTCTGATTCCCCGCCTCTGTTTCCCCATATCTAAGTCCCTGCCTCTGATTCCCCAACTCTGTTTCCCCACCTCTGATTCCCCATATCTGATTCCTCGCCTCTGTTTCCCCGCCTCTGATTCCCCGCCCCTGTTTCCCCATATCTGATTCCACGCCTCTGATTCCCCAACTCTGATTCCCCGACTCTGATTCCCCAGCTCTGATTCCCCGCCTCTGTTTCCCAATATCTAAGTCCCCGCTTCTGATTCCCCAACTCTGATTCCCCACCTCTGATTCTCCAGCTCTGATTCCCCACCTCTGATTCCCCATCTCTGATTCCGCACATCTGATTCCCTGCCTCTGATTCCCCGACTCTGATTCCCCAGCTCTGATTCCCCGCCTCTGATTCCCCAACTCTGATTCCCCGCCTCTGATTCCCCAGCTCTGATTCCCCGCCTCTGATTCACCGCCTTTGATTCGCCACCTCTGAATCCCCATATTTGATTCCTCACCTCTGTTTCCCCGCCTCTGATTCCCCGCCTCTGATTCCCCATATCTCATTCCCCGCCTCTGATTCCCCATCTCTGATTCCCGGACTCTGATTCCCAACCTCTGATTCCCGGCCTCTTATTCCCGGCATCTGATTCCGGCCTCTAATTCCCGGCCTCTGATTCCCTGCTTCTGATTCTGATTCCCCACCTCTGATTCCCCATCTCTGATTCCGCACATCCGATTCCCTGCCTCTGATTCCCCGCCCCTGATTCACCGCCTCTGATTCCCGGCCTCTGATTTCCCGCCTCTGATTCCCTGCCACTGATACCCCGCCCCTGATTCCCCACCTCTGATTCCCCATATCTGATTCCCCGCCCCTGTTTCCCCACCTCTGATTCCCCGCCTCTGATTCCCCATATCTGATTCCCCGCATCTGATTCCCTGCATCTGATTCCAAGCCTCTGATTCCCTGCCTCTGATTCCCAACCTCTGATTCCCCACCTCTGATTCCCCATATCTGATTCCCCGCCTCTGTTTCCCCGCCTCTGATTCCCCGCCTCTGTTTCCCCATACCTAATTCCCAACCTCTGATGCCCCAACTCTGATTCCCTGCCTCTGATTCCCCGCGATCTATTCCCTGCCTCTGATTCCCCGCCTGTGATTCCCCATCTCTGATTCACCACCTCTGATTCCCCACCTCTGATTCCCCATATCTAATTCCCCTCCTCTGTTTTCCCGCCTCTGATTCCCCGCCTCTGTTTCCCCATATCTGATTCCCCGCCTCTGAATCCCCAACTCTGATTCCCTGCCTCTGATTCCCTGCTTCTGATTCTGATTCCCCACCTCTGATTCCCCATCTCTGTTTCCGCACATCTAATTCCCTGCCTCTGATTCCCCATCTCTGATTCCCCATATCTGATTCCCCGCCTTCTGTTCCCCACCTCTGATTCCCCGCCTCTGTTTCCCCATATCTAAGTCCCCGACTCTGATTCCCCAACTTTGATTCCCCACCTCTGATTCCCCAGCTCTGATTCCCCGCCTCTGATTCCCCGCATCTGATTCCATGCATCTGATTCCCAGCCTCTGATTCCCTGCCTCTGATTCCCAACCTCTGATTTCCCACCTCTGATTCCCCATATCTGATTCCCCGCCTCTGTTTCCCCGCCTCTGATTCCCCTCCTCTGTTTCCCCATATCTGATCCCCGCCTCTATTTGCCCGCCTCTGATTCCCCGCCTCTGTTTCCCCATATCTGATTCCCCGCCTCTGAATCCCCAACTCTGATTCCCTGCCTCTAAGTTCCCAGCTCTGATTCCCCGCCTCTGATTCCCCGTGTCTGATTTCCTGCCTCTGATTCCCCGCCTCTGATTACCCATGTCTATTTCACCGCCTCTGATTCCCCACCTCTGATTCCCCATCTCTGATTCCGCACATCCGATTCCCTGCCTCTGATTCCCCGCCTCTGATTCACTGCCTCTGATTCCCCAGCTCTGATTCCCCGCCTCTGATTCCCCGCGTCTTATTCCCTGCTTCTGATTCTGATTCCCTGCCTCTGATTCCCCATCTCTGATTCCGCACATCTGATTCCCTGCCTCTGATTCCCCACCTCTTATTCCCCATATCTGATTCCCCGCCTCTGTTTCCCCGCCTCTGATTCCCCGCCTCTGTTTCCCCATATCTAAGTCCCCGCCTCTGATTCCCCAACTCTGATTCCCCACCTCTGATTCCCCAGCTCTGATTCCCCGCCTCTGATTCCCCGCATCTGATTCCCTGCATCTGATTCCCCGCCTCTGATTACCCATGTCTGAATCACCGCCTCTGATTCCCCACCTCTGATTCCCCATCTCTGATTCTACGCCTCTGATTCCCCGCGTCTTATTCCCTGCTTCTGATTCAGATTCCCTGCCTCTGATCCCATCTCTGATTCCGCACATCTGATTCACTGCCTCTGATTCCCCACCTCTGATTCCCCATATCTGATTCCCCGCCTCTGATTCCCTGCCTGTGATTCCCAACCTCTGATTCCCCACCTCTGATTCCCCATATCTGATTCCCCGCCTCTGTTTCCCCACCTCTGATTCCCCGCCTCTGTTTCCCCATATCTGATTCCCCGCCTCTATTTGCCCACCTCTGATTCCCCACCTCAGTTTCCCCATATCTGATTCCCCGCATCTGAATCCCCAACTCTGATTCCCTGCATCTAATTCCCCAGCTCTGATTCCCCGCCTCTGATTCCCCATGTCTGATTTCCTGCCTCTGATTCCCCACCTCTGATTACCCATGTCTGATTCACTGCCTCTGATTCCCCACCTCTGATTCCCCATCTCTGATTCCGCACATCCCATTCCCTGCCTCTGATTCCCCGCCTCTGATTCCCCGCCTCAGATTCCCCGTGTCTGATTTCCTGCCTCTGATTCCCCGCCTCTGATTACCCATGTCTGATTCACCGCCTCTGATTCCCCACCTCTGATTCCCCATCTCTGATTCCGCACATCCGATTCCCTGCTTCTGATTCCCCGCCTCTGATTCACAGGATCTGATTCCCCAGCTCTGATTCCCCGCCTCAGATTCCCCGCGTCTTATTCCCTACTTCTGATTCTGATTCCCTGCCTCTGATTCCCCATCTCTGATACCGCACATCTGATTCCCTGCCTCTGATTCCCCACCTCTGATTCCCCATATCTGATTCCCCGCCTCTGTTTCCCCGCCTCTGATTCCCCGCCTCTGTTTCCCCATATCTAAGTCCCCGCCTCTGATTCCCCAACTCTGATTCCCCACCTCTGATTCCCCAGCTCTGATTCCCCACCTCTGATTCCCCATATCTGATTCCCCGCCTCTGAATCCCCAACTCTGATTCCCTGCATCTAATTCCCCAGTTCTGATTCCCCGCCTCTGATTACCCATGTCTGATTCACCGCCTCTGATTCCCCACCTCTGATTCGCCATCTCTGATTCCGCACATCCGATTCCCTGCCTCTGATTCCCCGCCTCTGATTCACCGCCTCTGATTCCCGGCCTCTGATTTCCCGCCTCTGATTCCCTGCCACTGATACCCCGCCCCTGATTCCCCACCTCTGATTCCCCATATCTGATTCCCCTCCTCTGTTTCCCCGCCTCTGATTCCCCGCCTCTGATTCCCCATATCTGATTCCCCGCCTCTGATTCCCCAACTCTGATTCCCCGCCTCTGATTCCCCAGCTCTGAATCCCCGCCTCTGATTCCGCGCGTCTGATTACCGGCCTCTGATTCCCCGCCTCTGATTCTCCATCTCTGATTCACAACCTCTGATTCCCCACCTCTGATTGCCCATATCTGATTCCCCGCCTCTGTTTCCCCGCCTCTGATTCCCCAGCTCTGATTAACAATATCTGATTCCCCGCCTCTGTTTCCCCGCCTCTGATTCCCCAGCTCTGATTAACAATATCTGATTCCCCGCCTCTGATTCCCCACCTCTGATTCCCCGCCTCTGATTCGCCAGCTATGATTCCCCGCCTCTGATTCCCCAGCTCTTATTCCCCGCCTCTGATTCCCCTTGTTTGATTCTCTGCCTCTGATTCCCGGCCTCTGATTCCCCATCTCTGATTCACCGCCTTTGATTCGCCACCTCTGATTCCCCATATCTGATTCCCCGCCTCTGTTTCCCCGCCTCTGATTCCCCGCCTCTGATTCCCCATATCTCATTCCCCGCCTCTGAATCCCCATCTCTGATTCCCGGACTCTGATTCCCCAACTCTGATTCCCGGCCTCTTATTCCCGGCATCTGATTCCGGCCTCTGATCCCCGGCCTCTGATTCCCTGCTTCTGATTCTGATTTCCTGCCTCTGATTCCCCATCTCTGATTGCGCACATCTGATTCCCTGCCTCTGATTCCCCACCTCTGATTCCCCATATCTGATTCCCCACCTCTGTTTCCCCGCCTCTGATTCCCCGCCTCTGTTTCCCAATATCTAAGTCCCCGCCTCTGATTCCCCAACTCTGATTCCCCACCTCTGATTCTCAAGCTCTGATTCCCCGCCTCTGATTCCCCGCATCTGATTCCCTGCATCTGATTCCAAGCCTCTGATTCCCTGCCTCTGATTCCCAACGTCTGATTCCCCACCTCTGATTTCCCATATCTGATTCCCCGCCTCTGTTTCCCCGCCTCTGATTCCCCGCCTCTGTTTCCCCATATCTGATTCCCGGCCTCTGATTCCCCGCCTCTGATTCCCCGCCTCTGATTCCCTGCCTCTGATTCCCCATCTCCGATTCCGCACATCTGATTCCCTGCCTCTGATTCCCCGCCTCTGATTCCCCAGCTCTGATTCCCCGTGTTTGATTCCCTGCCTCTGATTCCCTGCCCTGATTCCCCATCTCTGTTTCACCGCCTTTGATTCGCCACCTCTGATTCCCCATATCTGATTCCCCTCCTCTGTTTCCCCGCCTCTGATTCCCTGCCTCTGATTCCCAACCTCTGATTCCACACCTCTGATTCCCCATCTCTGATTCCTCGCCTCTGTTTCCCCGCCTCTGATTCCCCGCCCCTCTTTCCCCATATCTGATTCCCCGCCTCTGATTCCCCAACTCTTATTCCCCGCCTCTGATTCCCCAGCTCTGATTCCCCGCCTCTGATTCCCCGTGTTTGATTCCCTGCCTCTGATTGCCCGCCTCTGATTCCCCATCTCTGATTCACCGCCTTTGATTCGCCACCTCTGATTCCCCATATCTGATTCCCCACCTCTGTTTCCCCGCCTCTGATTCCCCATCTCTGATTCCGCACATCTGATTCCCTGCCTCTGATTCCCCACCTCTGATTCCCCGCCTCTGTTTCCCCATATCTAATTCCGAACCTCTGATGCCCCAACTCTAATTCCCTGCCTCTGATTCCCCGCGTTCTATTCCCTGCCTCCGATTCCCCGCCTGTGATTCCCCATCTCTGATTCACCACCTCTGATTCCCCACCTCTGATTCCCCATATCTGATTCCCCGCCTCTGTTTCCCAACCTCTGATTCCACACCTCTGATTCCCCATATCTGATTCCCCGCCTCTGTTACCCCGCCTCTGATTCCCGGCCCCTGTTTCCCCATATCTGATTCCCCGCCACTTATTCCCCAACTCAGATTCCCCGCCTCTGATTCCCCAGCTCTGATTCCCCGCCTCTGATTCCCTGTGTTTGATTCCCTGCCTCTGATTCCCCGCCTCTGATTCCCCATCTCTGATTCACTGCCTTTGATTCGCCACCTCTGATTCCCCATATCTGATTCCCCACCACTGTTTCCACGCCTCAAATTCCCCGCCTCTGATTCTCCATATCTCATTCCCCGCCTTTGAATCCCCATCTCTGATTCCCGGACTCTGATTCCCCACCTCTGATTCCCGGCCTCTTATTCCCAGCATCTGATTCCTGGCCCCTGATTCCCCATATCTGACTCCCCGCTTCTGATTCTGATTCCCTGCCTCTGATTCCCCATCTCTGATTCCCCATATCTGATTCCCCGCCTCTGTTTCCCCACCTCTGATTCCCCGCCTCTGTTTCCCCATATCTAATTCCCAACCTCTGATGCCCCAACTCTGATTCCCTGCCTCTGATTCCCCACCTCTGATTCCCCATATCTGATTCCCCGCCTCTGTTTCCCCACCTCTGATTCCCCGCCTCTGTTTCCCCATATCTAATTCCCAACCTCTGATGCCCCAACTCTGATTCCCTGCCTCTGATTCCCCGCGTTCTATTCCCTGCCTCTGATTCCCCGCCTGTGATTCCCCATCTCTGATTCACCACCTCTGATTCCCCACCTCTGATTCCCCACCTCTGATTCCCCATATCTAATTCCTCGCCTCTGTTTTCCCGCCTCTGATTCCCCGCCTCTGTTTCCCCATATCTGATTCCCCGCCTCTGAATCTCCAACTCTGATTCCCTGCCTCTGATTCCCCAGCTCTGATTCCCCACCTTTGATTCCCCCCGTCTGATTCCCAGCCTCTGAATCCCCGTGTCTGATTTCCTGCCTCTGATTCACCACCTCTGATTCCCCATCTCTGACTCACCGCCTCTGATTCCCCACCTCTGATTCCCCATCTCTGATTCCGCACATCTGATTCCCTGCCTCTGATTCCCCGACTCTGATTCCCCAGCTCTGATTCCCCGCCTCTGATTCCCCAACTCTGATTCCCCGCCTCTGATTCCCCAGCTCTGATTCACCGCCTTTGATTCGCCACCTCTGATTCCCCATATCTGATTTCCCGCCTCTGTTTCCCCGCCTCTGATTCCCCGCCTCTTATTCCCCATATCTCATTCCCCGACTCTGAATCCCCATCTCTGATTCCCGGACTCTGATTCTCCACCTCTGATTCCCGGCCTCTTATTCCCGTCATCTGATTCCGGCCTCAGATTCCCGGCCTCTGATTCCCTGCTTCTGATTCTGATTCCCTGCCTCTGATTCCCCATCTCTGATTGTGCACATCTGATTCCCTGCCTCTGATTCCCCACCTCTGATTCCCCATATCTGATTTCCCGCCTCTGTTTCCCCGCCTCTGATTCCCCGCCTCTGTTTCCCAATATCTAAGACCCGCCTCTGATTCCCCAACTCTGATTCCCCACCTCTGATTCTCCAGCTATGATTCCCCGCCTCTGATTCCCCGCATCTGATTCCCTGCATCTGATTTCAAGCCTCTGATTCCCTGCATCTGATTCCCAACCTCTGATTCCCCACCTCTGATTCCCCATTTCTGATATCCCGCATCTGATTCCCTGCATCTGATTCCAAGCCTCTGATTCCCTGCCTCTGATTCCCAACCTCTGATTCCCCACCTCTGATTCCCCATATCTGATTCCCCGCCTCTGTTTCCCCGCCTCTGATTCCCCGCCTCTGTTTCCCCATATCTAATTCCCAACCTCTGATGCCCCAACTCTGATTCCCTGCCTCTGATTCCCCGCGTTCTATTCCCTGCCTCTGATTCCACGCCTGTGATTCCCCATCTCTGATTCACCACCTCTGATTCCCCACCTCTGATTCCCCATATCTAATTCCCCGCCTCTGTTTTCCCGCCTCTGATTCCCCGCCTCTGTTTCCCCATATCTGATTCCCCGCCTCTGAATCCCAAACTCTGATTCCCTGCCTCTGATTCCCTGCTTCTGATTCTGATTCCCCACCTCTGATTCCCCATCTCTGATTCCGCACATCTAATTCCCTGCCTCTGATTCCCCATCTCTGATTCCCCATATCTGATTCCCCGCCTTCTGTTCCCCGCCTCTGATTTCCCGCCTCTGTTTCCCCATATCTAAGTCCCCGACTCTGATTCCCCAACTTTGATTCCCCACCTCTGATTCCCCAGCTCTGATTCCCCGCCTCTGATTCCCCGCATCTGATTCCATGCATATGATTCCCAGCCTCTGATTCCCTGCCTCTGATTCCCAACCTCTGATTCCCCACCTCTGATTCCCCATATCTGATTCCCCGCCTCTGTTTCCCCGCCTCTGATTCCCCTCCTCTGTTTCCCCATATCTAAGTCCCCGACTCTGATTCCCCAACTTTGATTCCCCACCTCTGATTCCCCAGCTCTGATTCCCCGCCTCTGATTCCCCGCATCTGATTCCATGCATCTGATTCCCCAACTCTGATTCCCTGCCTCTAAGTTCCCAGCTCTGATTCCCCGCCTCTGATTCCCCGTGTCTGATTTCCTGCCTCTGATTCCCCGCCTCTGATTACCCATGTCTATTTCACCGCCTCTGATTCCCCACCTCTGATTCCCCATCTCTGATTCCGCACATCCGATTCCCTGCCTCTGATTCCACGCCTCTGATTCACTGCCTCTGATTCCCCAGCTCTGATTCCCCGCCTCTGATTCCCCGCGTCTTATTCCCTGCTTCTGATTCTGATTCCCTGCCTCTGATTCCCCATCTCTGATTCCGCACATCTGATTCCCTGCCTCTGATTCTCCACCTCTGATTCCCCATATCTGATTCCCCGCCTCTGTTTCCCCGCCTCTGATTCCCCGCCTCTGATTCCCGGCCTCTGATTTCCCGCCTCTGATTCCCTGCCACTGATACCCCGCCCCTGATTCCCCACCTCTGATTCCCCATATCTGATTCCCCGCCTCTGTTTCCCCGCCTCTGATTCCCCATATCTTATTCCCCGCCTCTGATTCCCCATATCTGATTCCCCGCCTCTGATTCCCCAACTCTGATTCCCCGCCTCTGATTCCCCAGCTCTGAATCCCCGCCTCTGATTCCCCGCATCTGATTCACAACCTCTGATTCCCCACCTCTGATTCCCCATATCTGATTCCCCGCCTCTGTTTCCCCGCCTCTGATTCCCCAGCTCTGATTAACAATATCTGATTCCCCGCCTCTGATTCCCCACCTCTGATTCCCCGCCTCTGATTCGCCAGCTATGATTCCCCGCCTCTGATTGCACAGCTCTGATTCCCCGCCTCTGATTCCCCGTGTTTGATTCCCTGCCTCTGATTCCCGGCCTCTGATTCCCCATCTCTGATTCACCGCCTTTGATTCACCACCTCTGATTCCCCATATCTGATTCCCCGCCTCTGTTTCCCCGCCTCTGATTCCCCGCCTCTGATTCCCCATATCTCATTCCCCGCCTCTGAATCCCCATCTCTGATTCCCGGACTCTGATTCCCCACCTCTGATTCCCGGCCTCTTATTCCCGGCATCTTATTCCGGCCTCTGATCCCCGGCCTCTGATTCCCTGCTTCTGATTCTGATTCCCTGCCTCTGATTCCCCATCTCTGATTGCGCACATCTGATTCCCTGCCTCTGATTCCCCACCTCTGATTCCCCATATCTGTTTCCCCGCCTCTGTTTCCCCGCCTCTGATTCCCCGCCTCTGATTCCCTGGCTCTGATTCTCCACCTCTGATTCCCCGCCTCTGGTTCCCCGCCTCTGATTCACTGCCTCTGATTCCCCATCTCTGATTCCGCACATCTGATTCCCTGCCTCTGATTAACCCGCGTCTGACTCCCCGCCTCTGATTCCCTGCCTCTGATTCCCCACCTCTGATTCTCCAGCTCTGATTCCCCGCCTCTGATTCCCCGCATCTGATACCCTGCATCTGATTCCAAGCCTCTGATTCCCTGCCTCTGATTCCCAACCTCTGATTCCCCACCTCTGATTTCCCATATCTGATTCCCCGCCTCTGTTTCCCCGCCTCTGATTCCCCGCCTCTGTTTCCCCATATCTGATTCCCGGCCTCTGATTCCCCGCCTCTGATTCCCCGCCTCTGATTCCCTGCCTCTGATTCCCCATCTTCGATTCCGCACATCTGATTCCCTGCCTCTGATTCCCCGCCTCTGATTACCCGCCTCTGATTCCCTGCCTCTGATTCCCAACATCTGATTCCCCAACTCTGATTCCCCATATCTGATTCCCCGCCTGTTTCCCCGCCTCTGATTCCCCTCCTCGGATTCCCCAACTCTAATTCCCCGCCTCTGATTCCCCAGCTCTGATTCCACGTGTTTGATTCCCTGCCTCTGATTCCCTGCCCTGATTCCCCATCTCTGTTTCACCGCCTTTGATTCGCCACCTCTGATTCCCCATATCTGATTCCCCGCCTCTGTTTCCCCGCCTCTGATTCCCTGCCTCTGATTCCCAACCTCTGATTCCACACCTCTGATTCCCCATATCTGATTCCTCGCCTCTGTTTCCCCGCCTCTGATTCCCCGCCCCTGTTTCCCCATATCTGATTCCCCGCCTCTGATTCCCCAGCTCTGATTCCCCGCCTCTGTTTCCCAATATCTAAGTCCCCGCCTCTGATTCCCTGCCTCTGATTCCCCACCTCTGATTCTCCAGCTCTGATTCCCCACCTCTGATTCCCCATCTCTGATTCCGCACATCTGATTCCCTGCCTCTGATTCCCCGACTCTGATTCCCCAGTTCTGATTCCCCGCCTCTGATTCCCCAACTCTGATTCCCCGCCTCTGATTCCCCAGCTCTGATTCCCCGCTTCTGATTCACCGCCTTTGATTCGCCACCACTGAATCCCCATATTTGATTCCTCGCCTCTGTTTCCCCGCCTCTGATTCCCCGCCTCTGATTCCCCATATCTCATTCCCCGCCTCTGATTCCCCATCTCTGATTCCCGGACTCTGATTCCCAACCTCTGATTCCCGGCCTCTTATTCCCGGCATCTGATTCCGGCCTCTAATTCCCGGCCTCTGATTCCCTGCTTCTGATTCTGATTCCCCACCTCTGATTCCCCATCTCTGATTCCGCACATCCGATTCCCTGCCTCTGATTCCCCGCCCCTGATTCACCGCCTCTGATTCCCGGCCTCTGATTTCCCGCCTCTGATTCCCTGCCACTGATACCCCGCCCCTGATTCCCCACCTCTGATTCCCCATATCTGATTCCCCGCCCCTGTTTCCCCACCTCTGATTCCCCGCCTCTGATTCCCCATATCTGATTCCCCGCATCTGATTCCCTGCATCTGATTCCAAGCCTCTGATTCCCTGCCTCTGATTCCCAACCTCTGATTCCCCACCTTGATTCCCCATATCTGATTCCCCGCCTCTGTTTCCCCGCCTCTGATTCCCCGCCTCTGTTTCCCCATACCTAATTCCCAACCTCTGATGCCCCAACTCTGATTCCCTGCCTCTGATTCCCCGCGTTCTATTCCCTGCCTCTGATTCCCCGCCTGTGATTCCCCATCTCTGATTCACCACCTCTGATTCCCCACCTCTGATTCCCCATATCTAATTCCCCGCCTCTGTTTTCCCGCCTCTGATTCCCCGCCTCTGTTTCCCCATATCTGATTCCCCGCCTCTGAATCCCCAACTCTGATTCCCTGCCTCTGATTCCCTGCTTCTGATTCTGATTCCCCACCTCTGATTCCCCATCTCTGATTCCGCACATCTAATTCCCTGCCTCTGATTCCCCATCTCTGATTCCCCATATCTGATTCCCCGCCTTCTGTTCCCCACCTCTGATTCCCCGCCTCTGTTTCCCCATATCTAAGTCCCCGACTCTGATTCCCCAGCTCTGATTCCCCGCCTATGTTTCCCAATATCTAAGTCCCCGCCTCTTATTCCCCAACTCTGATTCCCCACCTCTGATTCTCCAGCTCTGATTCCCCACCTCTGATTCCCCATCTCTGATTCCGCACATCTGATTCCCTGCCTCTGATTCCCCGACTCTGATTCCCCAGCTCTGATTCCCCGCCTCTGATTCCCCAACTCTGATTCCCCGCCTCTGATTCCCCAGCTCTGATTCCCCGCCTCTGATTCACCGCCTTTGATTCGCCACCTCTGAATCCCCATATTTGATTCCTCGCCTCTGTTTCCCCGCCTCTGATTCCCCGCCTCTGATTCCCCATATCTCATTCCCCGCCTCTGATTCCCCATCTCTGATTCCCGGACTCTGATTCCCAACCTCTGATTCCCGGCCTCTTATTCCCGGCATCTGATTCCGGCCTCTAATTCCCGGCCTCTGATTCCCTGCTTCTGATTCTGATTCCCCACCTCTGATTCCCCATCTCTGATTCCGCACATCCGATTCCCTGCCTCTGATTCCCCGCCCCTGATTCACCGCCTCTGATTCCCGGCCTCTGATTTCCCGCCTCTGATTCCCTCCCACTGATACCCCGCCCCTGATTCCCCACCTCTGATTCCCCATATCTGATTCCCCGGCCCTGTTTCCCCACCTCTGATTCCCCGCCTCTGATTCCCCATATCTGATTCCCCGCATCTGATTCCCTGCATCTGATTCCAAGCCTCTGATTCCCTGCCTCTGATTCCCAACCTCTGATTCCCCACCTCTGATTCCCCATATCTGATTCCCCGCCTCTGTTTCCCCGCCTCTGATTCCCCGCCTCTGTTTCCCCATACCTAATTCCCAACCTCTGATGCCCCAACTCTGATTCCCTGCCTCTGATTCCCCGCGTTCTATTCCCTGCCTCTGATTCCCCGCCTGTGATTCCCCATCTCTGATTCACCACCTCTGATTCCCCACCTCTGATTCCCCATATCTAATTCCCCGTCTCTGTTTTCCCGCCTCTGATTCCCCGCCTCTGTTTCCCCATATCTGATTCCCCGCCTCTGAATCCCCAACTCTGATTCCCTGCCTCTGATTCCCTGCTTCTGATTCTGATTCCCCACCTCTGATTCCCCATCTCTGATTCCGCACATCTAATTCCCTGCCTCTGATTCCCCATCTCTGATTTCCCATATCTGATTCCCCGCCTTCTGTTCCCCACCTCTGATTCCCCGCCTCTGTTTCCCCATATCTAAGTCCCCACCTCTGATTCCCCGCCTCTGTTTCCCCATATCTAAGTCCCCGACTCTGATTCCCCAACTTTGATTCCCCACCTCTGATTCCCCAGCTCTGATTCCCCGCCTCTGATTCCCCGCATCTGATTCCATGCATCTGATTCCCAGCCTTTGATTCCCTGCCTCTGATTCCCAAACTCTGATTCCCCACCTCTGATTCCCCATATCTGATTCCCCGCCTCTGTTTCCCCGCCTCTGATTCCCCTCCTCTGTTTCCCCATATCTGATCCCCGCCTCTATTTGCCCGCCTCTGATTCCCCGCCTCTGTTTCCCCATATCTGATTCCCCGCCTCTGAATCCCCAACTCTGATTCCCTGCCTCTAAGTTCCCAGCTCTGATTCCCCGCCTCTGATTCCCCGTGTCTGATTTCCTGCCTCTGATTCCCCGCCTCTGATTACCCATGTCTAATTCACCGCCTCTGATTCCCCACCTCTGATTCCCCATCTCTGATTCCGCACATCCGATTCCCTGCCTCTGATTCCCCGCCTCTGATTCACTGCCTCTGATTCCCCAGCTCTGATTCCCCGCCTCTGATTCCCCGCGTCTTATTCCCTGCTTCTGATTCTGATTCCCTGCCTCTGATTCCCCATCTCTGATTCCGCACATCTGATTCCCTGCCTCTGATTCCCCACCTCTGATTCCCCATATCTGATTCCCCGCCTCTGTTTCCCCGCCTCTGATTCCCCGCCTCTGTTTCCCCATATCTAAGTCCCTGCCTCTGATTCCCCAACTCTGATTCCCCACCTCTGATTCCCCATATCTGATTCCTCGCCTCTGTTTCCCCGCCTCTGATTCCCCGCCCCTGTTTCCCCATATCTGATTCCACGCCTCTGATTCCCCAACTCTGATTCCCCGACTCTGATTCCCCAGCTCTGATTCCCCGCCTCTGTTTCCCAATATCTAAGTCCCTGCCTCTGATTCCCCAACTCTGATTCCCCACCTCTGATTCTCCAGCTCTGATTCCCCACCTCTGATTCCCCATCTCTGATTCCGCACATCTGATTCCCTGCCTCTGATTCCCCGACTCTGATTCCCCAGCTCTGATTCCCCGCCTCTGATTCCCCAACTCTGATTCCCCGCCTCTGATTCCCCAGCTCTGATTCCCCGCCTCTGATTCACCGCCTTTGATTCGCCACCTCTGAATCCCCATATTTGATTCCTCACCTCTGTTTCCCCGCCTCTGATTCCCCGCCTCTGATTCCCCATATCTCATTCCCCGCCTCTGATTCCCCATCTCTGATTCCCGGACTCTGATTCCCAACCTCTGATTCCCGGCCTCTTATTCCCGGCATCTGATTCCGGCCTCTAATTCCCGGCCTCTGATTCCCTGCTTCTGATTCTGATTCCCCACCTCTGATTCCCCATCTCTGATTCCGCACATCCGATTCCCTGCCTCTGATTCCCCGCCCCTGATTCACCGCCTCTGATTCCCGGCCTCTGATTTCCCGCCTCTGATTCCCTGCCACTGATACCCCGCCCCTGATTCCCCACCTCTGATTCCCCATATCTGATTCCC
Source organism: Narcine bancroftii (assembly GCF_036971445.1). NCBI lineage: Eukaryota > Metazoa > Chordata > Chondrichthyes > Torpediniformes > Narcinidae > Narcine > Narcine bancroftii. Next base: position 157,851,006 of record NC_091473.1, on the reverse strand, counting down.
CGCCCCTGTTTCCCCACCTCTGATTCCCCGCCTCTGATTCCCCATATCTGATTCCCCGCATCTGATTCCCTGCATCTGATTCCAAGCCTCTGATTCCCTGCCTCTGATTCCCAACCTCTGATTCCCCACCTCTGATTCCCCATATCTGATTCCCCGCCTCTGTTTCCCCGCCTCTGATTCCCCGCCTCTGTTTCCCCATACCTAATTCCCAACCTCTGATGCCCCAACTCTGATTCCCTGCCTCTGATTCCCCGCGTTCTATTCCCTGCCTCTGATTCCCCGCCTGTGATTCCCCATCTCTGATTCACCACCTCTGATTCCCCACCTCTGATTCCCCATATCTAATTCCCCTCCTCTGTTTTCCCGCCTCTGATTCCCCGCCTCTGTTTCCCCATATCTGATTCCCCGCCTCTGAATCCCCAACTCTGATTCCCTGCCTCTGATTCCCTGCTTCTGATTCTGATTCCCCACCTCTGATTCCCCATCTCTGATTCCGCACATCTAATTCCCTGCCTCTGATTCCCCATCTCTGATTCCCCATATCTGATTCCCCGCCTTCTGTTCCCCACCTCTGATTCCCCGCCTCTGTTTCCCCATATCTAAGTCCCCGACTCTGATTCCCCAACTTTGATTCCCCACCTCTGATTCCCCAGCTCTGATTCCCCGCCTCTGATTCCCCGCATCTGATTCCATGCATCTGATTCCCAGCCTCTGATTCCCTGCCTCTGATTCCCAACCTCTGATTTCCCACCTCTGATTCCCCATATCTGATTCCCCGCCTCTGTTTCCCCGCCTCTGATTCCCCTCCTCTGTTTCCCCATATCTGATCCCCGCCTCTATTTGCCCGCCTCTCATTCCCCGCCTCTGTTTCCCCATATCTGATTCCCCGCCTCTGAATCCCCAACTCTGATTCCCTGCCTCTAAGTTCCCAGCTCTGATTCCCCGCCTCTGATTCCCCGTGTCTGATTTCCTGCCTCTGATTCCCCGCCTCTGATTACCCATGTCTATTTCACCGCCTCTGATTCCCCACCTCTGATTCCCCATCTCTGATTCCGCACATCCGATTCCCTGCCTCTGATTCCCCGCCTCTGATTCACTGCCTCTGATTCCCCAGCTCTGATTCCCCGCCTCTGATTCCTCGCGTCTTATTCCCTGCTTCTGATTCTGATTCCCTGCCTCTGATTCCCCATCTCTGATTCCGCACATCTGATTCCCTGCCTCTGATTCCCCACCTCTTATTCCCCATATCTGATTCCCCGCCTCTGTTTCCCCGCCTCTGATTCCCCGCCTCTGTTTCCCCATATCTAAGTCCCCGCCTCTGATTCCCCAACTCTGATTCCCCACCTCTGATTCCCCAGCTCTGATTCCCCGCCTCTGATTCCCCGCATCTGATTCCCTGCATCTGATTCCCCGCCTCTGATTACCCATGTCTGAATCACCGCCTCTGATTCCCCACCTCTGATTCCCCATCTCTGATTCTACGCCTCTGATTCCCCGCGTCTTATTCCCTGCTTCTGATTCAGATTCCCTGCCTCTGATCCCATCTCTGATTCCGCACATCTGATTCCCTGCCTCTGATTCCCCACCTCTGATTCCCCATATCTGATTCCCCGCCTCTGATTCCCTGCCTGTGATTCCCAACCTCTGATTCCCCACCTCTGATTCCCCATATCTGATTCCCCGCCTCTGTTTCCCCACCTCTGATTCCCCGCCTCTGTTTCCCCATATCTGATTCCCCGCCTCTATTTGCCCACCTCTGATTTCCCACCTCAGTTTCCCCATATCTGATTCCCCGCTTCTGAATCCCCAACTCTGATTCCCTGCATCTAATTCCCCAGCTCTGATTCCCCGCCTCTGATTCCCCGTGTCTGATTTCCTGCATCTGATTCCCCGCCTCTGATTACCCATGTCTGATTCACCGCCTCTGATTCCCCACCTCTGATTCCCCATCTCTGATTCCGCACATCCCATTCCCTGCCTCTGATTCCCCGCCTCTGATTCCCCGCCTCAGATTCCCCGTGTCTGATTTCCTGCCTCTGATTCCCCGCCTCTGATTACCCATGTCTGATTCACCGCCTCTGATTCCCCACCTCTGATTCCCCATCTCTGATTCCGCACATCCGATTCCCTGCTTCTGATTCCCCGCCTCTGATTCACAGGATCTGATTCCACAGCTCTGATTCCCCGCCTCAGATTCCCCGCGTCTTATTCCCTACTTCTGATTCTGATTCCCTGCCTCTGATTCCCAATCTCTGATACCGCACATCTGATTCCCTGCCTCTGATTCCCCACCTCTGATTCCCCATATCTGATTCCCCGCCTCCGTTTCCCCGCCTCTGATTCCCCGCCTCTGTTTCCCCATATCTAAGTCCCCGCCTCTGATTCCCCAACTCTGATTCCCCACCTCTGATTCCCCAGCTCTGATTCCCCACCTCTGATTCCCCATATCTGATTCCCCGCCTCTGAATCCCCAACTCTGATTCCCTGCATCTAATTCCCCAGTTCTGATTCCCCGCCTCTGATTACCCATGTCTGATTCACCGCCTCTGATTCCCCACCTCTGATTCGCCATCTCTGATTCCGCACATCCGATTCCCTGCCTCTGATTCCCCGCCTCTGATTCACCGCCTCTGATTCCCGGCCTCTGATTTCCCGCCTCTGATTCCCTGCCACTGATACCCCGCCCCTGATTCCCCACCTCTGATTCCCCATATCTGATTCCCCTCCTCTGTTTCCCCGCCTCTGATTCCCCGCCTCTGATTCCCCATATCTGATTCCCCGCCTCTGATTCCCCAACTCTGATTCCCCGCCTCTGATTCCCCAGCTCTGAATCCCCGCCTCTGATTCCGCGCGTCTGATTACCGGCCTCTGATTCCCCGCCTCTGATTCTCCATCTCTGATTCACAACCTCTGATTCCCCACCTCTGATTGCCCATATCTGATTCCCCGCCTCTGTTTCCCCGCCTCTGATTCCCCAGCTCTGATTAACAATATCTGATTCCCCGCCTCTGTTTCCCCGCCTCTGATTCCCCAGCTCTGATTAACAATATCTGATTCCCCGCCTCTGATTCCCCACCTCTGATTCCCCGCCTCTGATTCGCCAGCTATGATTCCCCGCCTCTGATTCCCCAGCTCTTATTCCCCGCCTCTGATTCCCCTTGTTTGATTCTCTGCCTCTGATTCCCGGCCTCTGATTCCCCATCTCTGATTCACCGCCTTTGATTCGCCACCTCTGATTCCCCATATCTGATTCCCCGCCTCTGTTTCCCCGCCTCTGATTCCCCGCCTCTGATTCCCCATATCTCATTCCCCGCCTCTGAATCCCCATCTCTGATTCCCGGACTCTGATTCCCCAACTCTGATTCCCGGCCTCTTATTCCCGGCATCTGATTCCGGCCTCTGATCCCCGGCCTCTGATTCCCTGCTTCTGATTCTGATTTCCTGCCTCTGATTCCCCATCTCTGATTGCGCACATCTGATTCCCTGCCTCTGATTCCCCACCTCTGATTCCCCATATCTGATTCCCCACCTCTGTTTCCCCGCCTCTGATTCCCCGCCTCTGTTTCCCAATATCTAAGTCCCCGCCTCTGATTCCCCAACTCTGATTCCCCACCTCTGATTCTCAAGCTCTGATTCCCCGCCTCTGATTCCCCGCATCTGATTCCCTGCATCTGATTCCAAGCCTCTGATTCCCTGCCTCTGATTCCCAACGTCTGATTCCCCACCTCTGATTTCCCATATCTGATTCCCCGCCTCTGTTTCCCCGCCTCTGATTCCCCGCCTCTGTTTCCCCATATCTGATTCCCGGCCTCTGATTCCCCGCCTCTGATTCCCCGCCTCTGATTCCCTGCCTCTGATTCCCCATCTCCGATTCCGCACATCTGATTCCCTGCCTCTGATTCCCCGCCTCTGATTCCCCAGCTCTGATTCCCCGTGTTTGATTCCCTGCCTCTGATTCCCTGCCCTGATTCCCCATCTCTGTTTCACCGCCTTTGATTCGCCACCTCTGATTCCCCATATCTGATTCCCCTCCTCTGTTTCCCCGCCTCTGATTCCCTGCCTCTGATTCCCAACCTCTGATTCCACACCTCTGATTCCCCATCTCTGATTCCTCGCCTCTGTTTCCCCGCCTCTGATTCCCCGCCCCTCTTTCCCCATATCTGATTCCCCGCCTCTGATTCCCCAACTCTTATTCCCCGCCTCTGATTCCCCAGCTCTGATTCCCCGCCTCTGATTCCCCGTGTTTGATTCCCTGCCTCTGATTGCCCGCCTCTGATTCCCCATCTCTGATTCACCGCCTTTGATTCGCCACCTCTGATTCCCCATATCTGATTCCCCACCTCTGTTTCCCCGCCTCTGATTCCCCATCTCTGATTCTGCACATCTGATTCCCTGCCTCTGATTCCCCACCTCTGATTCCCCATATCTGATTCCCCGCCTCTGTTTCCCCACCTCTGATTCCCCGCCTCTGTTTCCCCATATCTAATTCCGAACCTCTGATGCCCCAACTCTAATTCCCTGCCTCTGATTCCCCGCGTTCTATTCCCTGCCTCCGATTCCCCGCCTGTGATTCCCCATCTCTGATTCACCACCTCTGATTCCCCACCTCTGATTCCCCATATCTGATTCCCCGCCTCTGTTTCCCAACCTCTGATTCCACACCTCTGATTCCCCATATCTGATTCCCCGCCTCTGTTACCCCGCCTCTGATTCCCGGCCCCTGTTTCCCCATATCTGATTCCCCGCCACTTATTCCCCAACTCAGATTCCCCGCCTCTGATTCCCCAGCTCTGATTCCCCGCCTCTGATTCCCTGTGTTTGATTCCCTGCCTCTGATTCCCCGCCTCTGATTCCCCATCTCTGATTCACTGCCTTTGATTCGCCACCTCTGATTCCCCATATCTGATTCCCCACCACTGTTTCCACGCCTCAAATTCCCCGCCTCTGATTCTCCATATCTCATTCCCCGCCTTTGAATCCCCATCTCTGATTCCCGGACTCTGATTCCCCACCTCTGATTCCCGGCCTCTTATTCCCAGCATCTGATTCCTGGCCCCTGATTCCCCATATCTGACTCCCCGCTTCTGATTCTGATTCCCTGCCTCTGATTCCCCATCTCTGATTCCGCACATCTGATTCCCTGCCTCTGATTCCCCACCTCTGATTCCCCATATCTGATTCCCCGCCTCTGTTTCCCCACCTCAGATTCCCCGCCTCTGTTTCCCCATATCTAATTCCCAACCTCTGATGCCCCAACTCTGATTCCCTGCCTCTGATTCCCCGCGTTCTATTCCCTGCCTCTGATTCCCCGCCTGTGATTCCCCATCTCTGATTCACCACCTCTGATTCCCCACCTCTGATTCCCCACCTCTGATTCCCCATATCTAATTCCTCGCCTCTGTTTTCCCGCCTCTGATTCCCCGCCTCTGTTTCCCCATATCTGATTCCCCGCCTCTGAATCTCCAACTCTGATTCCCTGCCTCTGATTCCCCAGCTCTGATTCCCCACCTTTGATTCCCCCCGTCTGATTCCCAGCCTCTGAATCCCCGTGTCTGATTTCCTGCCTCTGATTCACCACCTCTGATTCCCCATCTCTGACTCACCGCCTCTGATTCCCCACCTCTGATTCCCCATCTCTGATTCCGCACATCTGATTCCCTGCCTCTGATTCCCCGACTCTGATTCCCCAGCTCTGATTCCCCGCCTCTGATTCCCCAACTCTGATTCCCCGCCTCTGATTCCCCAGCTCTGATTCACCGCCTTTGATTCGCCACCTCTGATTCCCCATATCTGATTTCCCGCCTCTGTTTCCCCGCCTCTGATTCCCCGCCTCTTATTCCCCATATCTCATTCCCCGACTCTGAATCCCCATCTCTGATTCCCGGACTCTGATTCCCCACCTCTGATTCCCGGCCTCTTATTCCCGTCATCTGATTCCGGCCTCAGATTCCCGGCCTCTGATTCCCTGCTTCTGATTCTGATTCCCTGCCTCTGATTCCCCATCTCTGATTGTGCACATCTGATTCCCTGCCTCTGATTCCCCACCTCTGATTCCCCATATCTGATTTCCCGCCTCTGTTTCCCCGCCTCTGATTCCCCGCCTCTGTTTCCCAATATCTAAGACCCGCCTCTGATTCCCCAACTCTGATTCCCCACCTCTGATTCTCCAGCTATGATTCCCCGCCTCTGATTCCCCGCATCTGATTCCCTGCATCTGATTTCAAGCCTCTGATTCCCTGCATCTGATTCCCAACCTCTGATTCCCCACCTCTGATTCCCCATTTCTGATATCCCGCATCTGATTCCCTGCATCTGATTCCAAGCCTCTGATTCCCTGCCTCTGATTCCCAACCTCTGATTCCCCACCTCTGATTCCCCATATCTGATTCCCCGCCTCTGTTTCCCCGCCTCTGATTCCCCGCCTCTGTTTCCCCATATCTAATTCCCAACCTCTGATGCCCCAACTCTGATTCCCTGCCTCTGATTCCCTGCGTTCTATTCCCTGCCTCTGATTCCACGCCTGTGATTCCCCATCTCTGATTCACCACCTCTGATTCCCCACCTCTGATTCCCCATATCTAATTCCCCGCCTCTGTTTTCCCGCCTCTGATTCCCCGCCTCTGTTTCCCCATATCTGATTCCCCGCCTCTGAATCCCCAACTCTGATTCCCTGCCTCTGATTCCCTGCTTCTGATTCTGATTCCCCACCTCTGATTCCCCATCTCTGATTCCGCACATCTAATTCCCTGCCTCTGATTCCCCATCTCTGATTCCCCATATCTGATTCCCCGCCTTCTGTTCCCCGCCTCTGATTTCCCGCCTCTGTTTCCCCATATCTAAGTCCCCGACTCTGATTCCCCAACTTTGATTCCCCACCTCTGATTCCCCAGCTCTGATTCCCCGCCTCTGATTCCCCGCATCTGATTCCATGCATATGATTCCCAGCCTCTGATTCCCTGCCTCTGATTCCCAACCTCTGATTCCCCACCTCTGATTCCCCATATCTGATTCCCCGCCTCTGTTTCCCCGCCTCTGATTCCCCTCCTCTGTTTCCCCATATCTAAGTCCCCGACTCTGATTCCCCAACTTTGATTCCCCACCTCTGATTCCCCAGCTCTGATTCCCCGCCTCTGATTCCCCGCATCTGATTCCATGCATCTGATTCCCCAACTCTGATTCCCTGCCTCTAAGTTCCCAGCTCTGATTCCCCGCCTCTGATTCCCCGTGTCTGATTTCCTGCCTCTGATTCCCCGCCTCTGATTACCCATGTCTATTTCACCGCCTCTGATTCCCCACCTCTGATTCCCCATCTCTGATTCCGCACATCCGATTCCCTGCCTCTGATTCCCCGCCTCTGATTCACTGCCTCTGATTCCCCAGCTCTGATTCCCCGCCTCTGATTCCCCGCGTCTTATTCCCTGCTTCTGATTCTGATTCCCTGCCTCTGATTCCCCATCTCTGATTCCGCACATCTGATTCCCTGCCTCTGATTCTCCACCTCTGATTCCCCATATCTGATTCCCCGCCTCTGTTTCCCCGCCTCTGATTCCCCGCCTCTGTTTCCCCATATCTAAGTCCCCGCCTCTGATTCCCCAACTCTGATTCCCCACCTCTGATTCCCCAGCTCTGATTCCCCATCTCTGATTCACCACCTCTGATTCCCTACCTCTGATTCCCCATATCTAATTCCTCGCCTCTGTTTTCCCGCCTCTGAATCCCCGCCTCTGTTTCCCCATATCTGATTCCCCGCCTCTGAATCCCCAACTCTGATTCCCTGCCTCTGATTCCCCAGCTCTGATTCCCCACCTTTGATTCCCCCCGTCTGATTCCCAGCCTCTGAAACCCCGTGTCTGATTTCCTGCCTCTGATTCACCGCCTCTGATTCCCCATCTCTGACTCACCGCCTCTGATTCCCCACCTCTGATTCCCCATCTCTGATTCCGCACATCTGATTCCCTGCCTCTGATTCCCCGACTCTGATTCCCCAGCTCTGATTCCCCGCCTCTGCTTCCCCAACTCTGATTCCCCGCCTCTGATTCCCCAGCTCTGATTCACCGCCTTTGATTCGCCACCTCTGATTCCCCATATCTGATTCCCCGCCTCTTTTTCCCCGCCTCTGATTCCCCGCCTCTGATTCCCCATATCTCATTCCCCGACTCTGAATCCCCATCTCTGATTCCCGGACTCTGATTCCCCACCTCTGATTCCCGGCCTCTTATTCCCGTCATCTGATTCCGGCCTCTGATTCCCGGCCTCTGATTCCCTGCTTCTGATTCTGATTCCCTGCCTCTGATTCCCCATCTCTGATTGCGCACATCTGATTCCCTGCCTCTGATTCCCCACCTCTGATTCCCCATATCTGATTTCCCGCCTCTGTTTCCCCGCCTCTGATTCCCCGCCTCTGTTTCCCAATATCTAAGACCCGCCTCTGATTCCCCAACTCTGATTCCCCACCTCTGATTCTCCAGCTATGATTCCCCGCCTCTGATTCCCCGCATCTGATTCCCTGCATCTGATTCCAAGCTTCTGATTCCCTGCATCTGATTCCCAACCTCTGATTCCCCACCTCTGATTCCCCATTTCTGATATCCCGCATCTGATTCCCTGCATCTGATTCCAAGCCTCTGATTCCCTGCCTCTGATTCCCAACCTCTGATTCCCCACCTCTGATTCCCCATATCTGATTCCCCGCCTCTGTTTCCCCGCCTCTGATTCCCCGCCTCTGTTTCCCCATATCTAATTCCCAACCTCTGATGCCCCAACTCTGATTCCCTGCCTCTGATTCCCCGCGTTCTATTCCCTGCCTCTGATTCCACGCCTGTGATTCCCCATCTCTGATTCACCACCTCTGATTCCCCACCTCTGATTCCCCATATCTAATTCCCCGCCTCTGTTTTCCCGCCTCTGATTCCCCGCCTCTTTTTCCCCATATCTGATTCCCCGCCTCTGAATCCCCAACTCTGATTCCCTGCCTCTGATTCCCTGCTTCTGATTCTGATTCCCCACCTCTGATTCCCCATCTCTGATTCCGCACATCTAATTCCCTGCCTCTGATTCCCAATCTCTGATTCCCCATATCTGATTCCCCGCCTTCTGTTCCCCGCCTCTGATTCCCCGCCTCTGTTTCCCCATATCTAAGTCCCCGACTCTGATTCCCCAACTTTGATTCCCCACCTCTGATTCCCCAGCTCTGATTCCCCGCCTCTGATTCCCCGCATCTGATTCCATGCATATGATTCCCAGCCTCTGATTCCCTGCCTCTGATTCCCAACCTCTGATTCCCCACCTCTGATTCCCCATATCTGATTCCCCGCCTCTGTTTCCCCGCCTCTGATTCCCCTCCTCTGTTTCCCCATATCTAAGTCCCCGACTCTGATTCCCCAACTTTGATTCCCCACCTCTGATTCCCCAGCTCTGATTCCCCGCCTCTGATTCCCCGCATCTGATTCCATGCATCTGATTCCCCAACTCTGATTCCCTGCCTCTAAGTTCCCAGCTCTGATTCCCCGCCTCTGATTCCCCGTGTCTGATTTCCTGCCTCTGATTCCCCGCCTCTGATTACCCATGTCTATTTCACCGCCTCTGATTCCCCACCTCTGATTCCCCATCTCTGATTCCGCACATCCGATTCCCTGCCTCTGATTCCCCGCCTCTGATTCACTGCCTCTGATACCCCAGCTCTGATTCCCCGCCTCTGATTCCCCGCGTCTTATTCCCTGCTTCTGATTCTGATTCCCTGCCTCTGATTCCCCATCTCTGATTCCGCACATCTGATTCCCTGCCTCTGATTCTCCACCTCTGATTCCCCATATCTGATTCCCCGCCTCTGTTTCCCCGCCTCTGATTCCCCGCCTCTGTTTCCCCATATCTAAGTCCCCGCCTCTGATTCCCCAACTCTGATTCCCCACCTCTGATTCCCCAGCTCTGATTCCCCGCCTCTGATTCCCCGCATCTGATTCCCTGCATCTGATTCCCCGCCTCTGATTACCCATGTCTGAATCACCGCCTCTGATTCCCCACCTCTGATTCCCCATCTCTGAATCTCCGCCTCTGATTCCCCGCGTCTTATTCCCTGCTTCTGATTCAGATTCCCTGCCTCTGATCCCATCTCTGATTCCGCACATCTGATTCCCTGCCTCTGATTCCCCACCTCTGATTCCCCATATCTGATTCCCCGCCTCTGATTCCCTGCCTGTGATTCCCAACCTCTGATTCCCCACCTCTGATTCCCCATATCTGATTCCCCGCCTCTGTTTCCCCACCTCTGATTCCCCGCCTCTGTTTCCCCATATCTGATTCCCCGCCTCTATTTGCCCACCTCTGATTCCCCACCTCAGTTTCCCCATATCTGATTCCCCGCCTCTGAATCCCCAACTCTGATTCCCTGCATCTAATTCCCCAGCTCTGATTCCCTGCCCCTGTTTCCCCATATCTGATTCCCCGCCTCTGAATCCCCAACTCTGATTCCCTGCCTCTAATTTCCCAGCTCTGATTCCCCGCCTCTGATTCCCCGTGTCTGATTTCCTGCCTCTGATTCCCTGCCTCTGATTCCCCATCTCTGATTGCGCACATCTGATTCCCTGCCTCTGATTCCCCACCTCTGATTCCCCATATCTGATTTCCCGCCTCTGTTTCCCCGCCTCTGATTCCCCGCCTCTGTTTCCCAATATCTAAGACCCGCCTCTGATTCCCCAACTCTGATTCCCCACCTCTGATTCTCCAGCTATGATTCCCCGCCTCTGATTCCCCGCATCTGATTCCCTGCATCTGATTCCAAGCCTCTGATTCCCTGCATCTGATTCCCAACCTCTAATTCCCCACCTCTGATTCCCCATTTCTGATATCCCGCATCTGATTCCCTGCATCTGATTCCAAGCCTCTGATTCCCTGCCTCTGATTCCCAACCTCTGATTCCCCACCTCTGATTCCCCATATCTGATTCCCCGCCTCTGTTTCCCCGCCTCTGATTCCCCGCCTCTGTTTCCCCATATCTAATTCCCAACCTCTGATGCCCCAACTCTGATTCCCTGCCTCTGATTCCCCGCGTTCTATTCCCTGCCTCTGATTCCACGCCTGTGATTCCCCATCTCTGATTCACCACCTCTGATTCCCCATCTCTGATTCCCCATATCTAATTCCCCGCCTCTGTTTTCCCGCCTCTGATTCCCCGCCTCTGTTTCCCCATATCTGATTCCCCGCCTCTGAATCCCCAACTCTGATTCCCTGCCTCTGATTCCCTGCTTCTGATTCTGATTCCCCACCTCTGATTCCCCATCTCTGATTCCGCACATCTAATTCCCTGCCTCTGATTCCCAATCTCTGATTCCCCATATCTGATTCCCCGCCTTCTGTTCCCCGCCTCTGATTCCCCGCCTCTGTTTCCCCATATCTAAGTCCCCGACTCTGATTCCCCAACTTTGATTCCCCACCTCTGATTCCCCAGCTCTGATTCCCCGCCTCTGATTCCCCGCATCTGATTCCATGCATATGATTCCCAGCCTCTGATTCCCTGCCTCTGATTCCCAACCTCTGATTCCCCACCTCTGATTCCCCATATCTGATTCCCCGCCTCTGTTTCCCCGCCTCTGATTCCCCTCCTCTGTTTCCCCATATCTAAGTCCCCGACTCTGATTCCCCAACTTTGATTCCCCACCTCTGATTCCCCAGCTCTGATTCCCCGCCTCTGATTCCCCGCATCTGATTCCATGCATCTGATTCCCCAACACTGATTCCCTGCCTCTAAGTTCCCAGCTCTGATTCCCCGCCTCTGATTCCCCGTGTCTGATTTCCTGCCTCTGATTCCCCGCCTCTGATTACCCATGTCTATTTCACCGCCTCTGATTCCCCACCTCTGATTCCCCATCTCTGATTCCGCACATCCGATTCCCTGCCTCTGATTCCCCGCCTCTGATTCACTGCCTCTGATACCCCAGCTCTGATTCCCCGCCTCTGATTCCCCGCGTCTTATTCCCTGCTTCTGATTCTGATTCCCTGCCTCTGATTCCCCATCTCTGATTCCGCACATCTGATTCCCTGCCTCTGATTCTCCACCTCTGATTCCCCATATCTGATTCCCCGCCTCTGTTTCCCCGCCTCTGATTCCCCGCCTCTGTTTCCCCATATCTAAGTCCCCGCCTCTGATTCCCCAACTCTGATTCCCCACCTCTGATTCCCCAGCTCTGATTCCCCGCCTCTGATTCCCCGCATCTGATTCCCTGCATCTGATTCCCCGCCTCTGATTACCCATGTCTGAATCACCGCCTCTGATTCCCCACCTCTGATTCCCCATCTCTGATTCTCCGCCTCTGAATCCCCGCGTCTTATTCCCTGCTTCTGATTCAGATTCCCTGCCTCTGATCCCATCTCTGATTCCGCACATCTGATTCCCTGCCTCTGATTCCCCACCTCTGATTCCCCATATCTGATTCCCCGCCTCTGATTCCCTGCCTGTGATTCCCAACCTCTGATTCCCCACCTCTGATTCCCCATATCTGATTCCCCGCCTCTGTTTCCCCACCTCTGATTCCCCGCCTCTGTTTCCCCATATCTGATTCCCCGCCTCTATTTGCCCACCTCTGATTCCCCACCTCAGTTTCCCCATATCTGATTCCCCGCCTCTGAATCCCCAACTCTGATTCCCTGCATCTAATTCCCCAGCTCTGATTCACCGCCTCTGATTCCCCACCTCTGATTCCCCATCTCTGATTCCGCACATCCCATTCCCTGCCTCTGATTCCCCGCCTCTGATTCCCCGCCTCAGATTCCACGTGTCTGATTTCCTGCCTCTGATTCCCCGCCTCTGATTACCCATGTCTGATTCACCGCCTCTGATTCCCCACCTCTGATTCCCCATCTCTGATTCCGCACATCCGATTCCCTGCTTCTGATTCCCCGCCTCTGATTCACAGCCTCTGATTCCCCAGCTCTGACTCCCCGCCTCAGATTCCCCGCGTCTTATTCCCTGCTTCTGATTCTGATTCCCTGCCTCTGATTCCCCATCTCTGATACCGCACATCTGATTCCCTGCCTCTGATTCCCCACCTCTGATTCCCCATATCTGATTCCCCGCCTCTGTTTCCCCGCCTCTGATTCCCCGCCTCTGTTTCCCCATATCTAAGTCCCCGCCTCTGATTCCCCAACTCTGATTCCCCACCTCTGATTCCCGAGCTCTGATTCCCCACCTCTGATTCCCCATATCTGATTCCCCGCCTCTGAATCCCCACCTCTGATTCCCTGCATCTAATTCCCCAGCTCTGATTCCCCGCCTCTGATTCCCCGTGTCTGATTTCCTGCCTCTGATTCCCCGCCTCTGATTACCCATGTCTGATTCACCGCCTCTGATTCCCCACCTCTGATTCCCCATCTCTGATTCCGCACATCCGATTCCCTGCCTCTGATTCCCCGCCTCTGATACACCGCCTCTGATTCCCGGCCTCTGATTTCCCGCCTCTGATTCCCTGCCACTGATACCCCGCCCCTGATTCCCCACCTCTGATTCCCCATATCTGATTCCCCTCCTCTTTTTCCCCGCCTCTGATTCCCCGCCTCTGATTCCCCATATCTGATTCCCCGCCTCTGATTCCCCAACTCTGATTCCCCGCCTCCTATTCCCCAGCTCTGAATCCCCGCCTCTGATTCCGCGCGTCTGATTACCGGCCTCTGATTCCCCGCCTCTGATTCTCCATCTCTGATTCACAACCTCTGATTCCCCACCTCTGATTGCCCATATCTGATTCCCCGCCTCTGTTTCCCCGCCTCTGATTCCCCAGCTCTGATTAACAATATCTGATTCCCCGCCTCTGTTTCCCCGCCTCTGATTCCCCAGCTCTGATTAACAATATCTGATTCCCCGCCTCTGATTCCCCACCTCTGATTCCCCGCCTCTGATTCGCCAGCTATGATTCCCCGCCTTGATTATCCAGCTCTTATTCCCCGCCTCTGATTCCCCGTGTTTGATTCTCTGCCTCTGATTCCCGGCCTCTGATACCCCATCTCTGATTCACCGCCTTTGATTCGCCACCTCTGATTCCCCATATCTGATTCCCCGCCTCTGTTTCCCCGCCTCTGATTCCCCGCCTCTGATTCCCCATCTCTGATTTGGCACATCCGATTCCCTGCCTCTGATTCCCCGCCTCTGATTCCCCATCTGTGATTTGGCACATCCGATTCCCTGCCTCTGATTCCCCGCCTCTGAATCACTGCCTCTGATTCCCCAGCTCTGATTCCCCGCCTCTGATTCCCCGCGTCTTATTCCCTGCTTCTGATTCTGATTCCCTGCCTCTGATTCCCCATCTCTGATTCCGCACATCTGATTTCCTGCCTCTGATTCCCCACCTCTGATTCCCCATATCTGATTCCCCGCCTCTGATTCCCCGCCTCTGTTTCCCCATATCTAAGTCCCCGCCTCTGATTCCCCAACTCTGATTCCCCACCTCTGATTCCCCAGCTCTGATTCCCCGCCTCTGATTCCCCGCATCTGATTCCCTGCATCTGATTCCCAGCCTCTGATTCCCTGCCTGTGATTCCTAACCTCTGATTCCCCACCTCTGATTCCCCATATCTGATTCCCCGCCTCTGTTTCCCCGCCTCTGATTCCCCGCCACTGTTTCCCCATATCTGATTCCCCACCTCTGAATCCCCAACTCTGATTCCCTGCATCTAATTCCCCAGCTCTGATTCCCCGCCTCTGATTCCCCGTGTCTGATTTCCTGCCTCTGATTCCCCGCCTCTGATTACCCATGTCTGATTCACCGCCTCTGATTCCCCACCTCTGATTCCCCATCTCTGATTCCGCACATCCGATTCCCTGCCTCTGATTCCCCGCCTCTGATTCACCGCCTCTGATTCCCGGCCTCTGATTTCCCGCCTCTGATTCTCTGCCACTGATACCCCGCCCATGATTCCCCACCTCTGATTCCCCGCCTCTGTTTCCCAATATCTAATTCCGAACCTCTGATGCCCCAACTCTGATTCCCTGCCTCTGATTCCCCGCGTTCTATTCCCTGCCTCTGATTCCCCGCCTGTGATTCCCCATCTCTGATTCACCACCTCTGATTCCCCACCTCTGATTCCCCATATCTAATTCCCCGCCTCTGTTTTCCCGCCTCTGATTCCCCGCCTCTGTTTCCCCATATCTGATTCCCCGCCTCTGAATCCCCAACTCTGATTCCCTGCCTCTGATTCCCCAGCTCTGATTCCCCGCCTTTGATTCCCCCCGTCTGATTCCCAGCCTCTGAATCCCCGTGTCTGATTTCCTGCCTCTGATTCACCGCCTCTGATTCCCCATCTCTGATTCACCGCCTCTGATTCCCCACCTCTGATTCCCCATCTCTGATTCCGCACATCTGATTCCCTGCCTCTGATTCCCCGACTCTGATTCCCCAGCTCTGATTCCCCGCCTCTGATTCCCCAACTCTGATTCCACGCCTCTGATTCCCCAGCTCTGATTCCCCGCCTCTGATTCACCGCATTTGATTCGCCACCTCTGAATCCCCATATCTGATTCCTCGCCTCTGTTTCCCCGCCTCTGATTCCCTTCCTCTGATTCCCCATATCTCATTCCCCGCCTCTGATTCCCCATCTCTGATTCCCGGACTCTGATTCCCAACCTCTGATTCCCGGCCTCTTATTCCCGGCATCTGATTCCGGCCTCTAATTCCCGGCCTCTGATTCCCTGCTTCTGATTCTGATTCCCCACCTCTGATTCCCCATTTCTGATTCCGCACATCCGATTCCCTGCCTCTGATTCCCCGCCCCTGATTCACCGCCTCTGATTCCCGGCCTCTGATTTCCCGCATCTGATTCCCTGCCACTGATACCCCGCCCCTGATTCCCCACCTCTGATTCCCCATATCTGATTCCCCGCCTCTGTTTACCCGCCTCTGATTCCCCGCCTCTGATTCCCATATCTGATTCCCCGCCTCTGATTCCCCAACTCTGATTCCCCGCCTCTGATTCCCCAGCTCTGATTCCCCGCCTCTGATTCCCCGCATCTGATTCCCTGCATCTGATTCCAAGCCTCTGATTCCCTGCCTCTGATTCCCAACCTCTGATTCCCCACCTCTGATTCCCCATATCTGATTCCCCGCCTCTGTTTCCCCGCCTCTGGTTCCCTGCCTCTGATTCCCAACATCTGATTCCCCACCTCTGATTCCCCATATCTGATTCCCCGCCTCTGTTTCCCGGCCTCTGATTCCCCTCCTCTGATTCCCCAACTCTAATTCCCCGCCTCTGATTCCCCAGCTCTGATTCCCCGTGTTTGATTCCCTGCCTCTGATTCCCTACCCTGATTCCCCATCTCTGTTTCACCGCCTCTGATTCCCCAACTCCATTCCCCATATCTGATTCCCCGCCTCTGAATCCCCATCTCTGATTCCCGGACTCTGATTCCCCACCTCTGATTCCCGGCCTCTTATTCCCAGCATCTGATTCCCGGCCTCTGATTCCCGGCCTCTGATGCCCCGCTTCTGATTCTGATTCCCTGCCTCTGATTCCCCATCTCTGATTCCGCACATCTGATTCCCTGCCTCTGATTCCCCACCTCTGATTCCCCATATCTGATTCCCCGCCTCTGTTTCCCCACCTCTGATTCCCCGCCTCTGTTTCCCCATATCTAATTCCCAACCTCTGATGCCCCAACTCTGATTCCCTGCCTCTGATTCCCCGCGTTCTATTCCCTGCCTCTGATTCCCCGCCTGTGATTCCCCATCTCTGATTCACCACCTCTGATTCCCCACCTCTGATTCCCCATATCTAATTCCCCGCCTCTGTTTTCCCGCCTCTGATTCCCCGCCTCAGTTTCCCCATATCTGATTCCCCGCCTCTGAATCCCCAACTCTGATTCCCTGCCTCTGATTCCCCAGCTCTTATTCCCCGCCTTTGATTCCCCCCGTCTGATTCCCAGCCTCTGAATCCCCGTGTCTGATTTCCTGCCTCTGATTCACCACCTCTGATTCCCCATCTCTGATTCACCGCCTCTGATTCCCCACCTCTGATTCCCCATCTCTGATTCCGCACATGTGATTCCCTGCCTCTGATTCCCCGACTCTGATTCCCCAGCTCTGATTCCCCGCCTCTGATTCCCTAACTCTGATTCCCCGCCTCTGATTCCCCAGCTCTAATTCCCCGCCTCTGATTCACCGCCTTTGATTCGCCACCTCTGAATCCCCATATCTGATTCCTCGCCTCTGTTTCCCCGCCTCTGATTCCCTGCCTCTGATTCCCCATATCTCATTCCCCGCCTCTGATTCCCCATCTCTGATTCCCGGACTCTGATTCCCAACCTCTGATTCCCGGCCTCTTATTCCCGGCATCTGATTCCGGCCTCTAATTCCCGGCCTCTGATTCCCTGCTTCTGATTCTGATTCCCCACCTCTGATTCCCCATCTCTGATTCCGCACATCCGATTGCCTGCCTCTGATTCCCCGCCCCTGATTCACCGCCTCTGATTCCCGGCCTCTGATTTCCCGCCTCTGATTCCCTGCCACTGATACCCCGCCACTGATTACCCACCTCTGATTCCCCATATCTGATTCCCCCCTCTGTTTCCCCGCCTCTGATTCCCCGCCTCTGATTCCCCATATCTGATTCCCCGCCTCTGATTCCCCAACTCTGATTCCCCGCCTCTGATTCCCCAGCTCTGATTCCCCGCCTCTGATTCCCCGCATCTAATTCCCTGCATCTGATTCCAAGCCTCTGATTCCCTGCCTCTGATTCCCAACCTCTGATTCCCCACCTCTGATTCCCCATATCTAATTCCCAACCTCTGATGCCCCAACTCTGATTCCCTGCCTCTGATTCCCCGCGTTCTATTCCCTGCCTCTGATTCCCCGCCTGTGATTCCCCATCTCTGATTCACCACCTCTGATTCCCCACCTCTGATTCCCCATATCTAATTCCCCGCCTCTGTTTTCCCGCCTCTGATTCCCCACCTCTGTTTCCCCATATCTGATTCCCCGCCTCTGAATCCCCAACTCTGATTCCCTGCCTCTGATTCCCTGCTTCTGATTCTGATTCCCCACCTCTGATTCCCCATCTCTGATTCCGCACATCTAATTCCCTGCCTCTGATTCCCCATCTCTGATTCCCCATATCTGATTCCCCGCCTTCTGTTCCCCACCTCTGATTCCCCGCCTCTGTTTCCCCATATCTAAGTCCCCGACTCTGATTCCCCAACTTTGATTCCCCACCTCTGATTCCCCAGCTCTGATTCCCCGCCTCTGATTACCAGCATCTTATTCCATGCATCTGATTCCCAGCCTCTGATTCCCTGCCTCTGATTCCCAACCTCTGATTCCCCACCTCTGATTCCCCATATCTGATTCCCCGCCTCTGTTTCCCCGCCTCTGATTCCCCTCCTCTGTTTCCCCATATCTGATCCCCGCCTCTATTTGCCCGCCTCTGATTCCCCGCCTCTGTTTCCCCATATCTGATTCCCCGCCTCTGAATCCCCAACTCTGATTCCCTGCCTCTAATTTCCCAGCTCTGATTCCCCGCCTCTGATTCCCGGTGTCTGATTTCCTGCCTCTGATTCCCCGCCTCTGATTACCCATGTCTGATTCACCGCCTCTGATTCCCCACCTCTGATTCCCCATCTCTGATTCGGCACATCCGATTCCCTGCCTCTGATTCCCCGCCTCTGATTCCCCGCGTCTTATTCCCTGCTTCTGATTCTGATTCCCTGCCTCTGATTCCCCATCTCTGATTCCGCACATCTGATTCCCTGCCTCTGATTCCCCACCTCTGATTCCCCATATCTGATTCCCCGCCTCTGTATCCCCGCCTCTGATTCCCCGCCTCTGTTTCCCCATATCTAAGTCCCCGCCTCTGATTCCCCAACTCTGATTCCCCACCTCTGATTCCCCAGCTCTGATTCCCCGCCTCTGATTCCCCGCATCTGATTCCCTGCATCTGATTCCCAGCCTCTGATTCCCTGCCTGTGATTCCCAACCTCTGATTCCCCACCTCTGATTCCCCATATCTGATTCCCCGCCTCTGTTTCCCCGCCTCTGATTCCCCGCCACTGTTTCCCCATATCTGATTCCCCGCCTCTGAATCCCCAACTCTGATTCCCTGCATCTAATTCCCCAGCTCTGATTCCCCGTGTCTGATTTCCTGCCTCTGATTCCCCGCCTCTGATTACCCATGTCTGATTCACCGCCTCTGATTCCCCACCTCTGATTCCCCATCTCTGATTCCGCACATCCGATTCCCTGCCTCTGATTCCCCGCCTCTGATTCACCGCCTCTGATTCCCGGCCTCTGATTTCCCGCCTCTGATTCCCTGCCACTGATACGCCGCCCCTGATTCCCCACCTCTGATTCCCCATATCTGATTCCCCGCCTCTGTTTCCCCGCCTCTGATTCCCCGCCTCTGATTCCCCATATCTGATTCCCCGCCTCTGATTCCCCAACTCTGATTCCCCGCCTCTGATTCCCCAGCTCTGAATCCCCGCCTCTGATTCCCCGTGTCTGATTACCGGCCTCTGATTCCCCGCCTCTGATTCTCCATCTCTGATTCACAACATCTGATTCCCCACCTCTGATTCCCCATATCTGATTCCCCGCCTCTGTTTCCCCGCCTCTGATTCCCCACCTCTGATTAACAATATCTGATTCCCCGCCTCTGATTCCCCACCTCTGATACCCGGCCTCTGATTCGCCAGCTATTATTCCCCGCCTCTGATTCCCCAGCTCTGATTCCCCGCCTCTGATTCCCCGTGTTTGATTCACTGCCTCTTATTCCCGGCCTCTGATTCCCCATCTCTCATTCACCGCCTTTGATTCGCCACCTCTGATTCACCATATCTGATTCCCCGCCTCTGTTTCCCCGCCTCTGATTCCCCGCCTCTGATTCCCCATATCTCATTCCCCGCCTCTGAATCCCCATCTCTGATTCCCGGACTCTGATTCCCCACCTCTGATTCCCGGCCTCTTATTCCCGGCATCTGATTCCGGCCTCTGATTCCCCAGCTCTGATTCCCCGCCTCTGATTCCCCGCATCTGATTCCCTGCATCTGATTCCAAGCCTCTGATTCCCTGCCTCTGATTCCCAACCTCTGATTCCCCACCTCTGATTCCCCATATCTGATTCCCCGCCTCTGTTTCCCCGCCTCTGATTCCCCGCCTCTGATTCCCCATATCTAATTCCCAACCTCTGATGCCCCAACTCTGATTCCCTGCCTCTGATTCCCCGCGTTCTATTCCCTGCCTCTGATTCCCCGCCTGTGATTCCCCATCTCTGATTCACCACCTCTGATTCCCCACCTCTGAATCCCCAACTCTGATTCCCTGCCTCTGATTCCCTGCTTCTGATTCTGATTCCCCATCTCTGATTCCCAATCTCTGATTCCGCACATCTAATTCCCAGCCTCTGATTCCCCATCTCTGATTCCCCATATCTGATTCCCCGCCTTCTGTTCCCCACCTCTGATTCCCCGCCTCTGTTTCCCCATATCTAAGTCCCCGACTCTGATTCCCCAACTTTGATTCCGCACCTCTGATTTCCCAGCTCTGATTCCCCGCCTCTGATTCCCCGCATCTGATTCCATGCATCTGATTCCCAGCCTCTGATTCCCTGCCTCTGATTCCCATCCTCTGATTCCCCACCTCTGATTCCCCATATCTGATACACCGCCTCTGTTTCCCCGCCTCTGATTCCTCTCCTCTGTTTCCCCATATCTGATCCCCGCCTCTATTTGCCCGCCTCTGATTCCCCGCCTCTGTTTCCCCATATCTGATTCCCCGCCTCTGAATCCCCAACGCTGATTCCCTGCCTCTAATTTCCCAGCTCTGATTCCCCGCCTCTGATTCCCCGTGTCTGATTTCCTGCCTCTGATTCCCTGCCTCTGATTACCCATGTCTGATTCACCCCCTCTGATTCCCCACCTCTGATTCCCCATCTCTGATTCCGCACATCCGATTCCCTGCCTCTGATTCCCCGCCTCTGATTCACTGCCTCTGATTCCCCAGCTCTGATTCCCCGCTTCTGATTCCCCGCATCTTATTCCCTGCTTCTGATTCTGATTCCCTGCCTCTGATTCCCCATCTCTGATTCCGCACATCTGATTCCCTGCCTCTGATTCCCCACCTCTGATTCCCCATATCTGATTCCCCGCCTCTGTTTCCCCGCCTCTGATTCCCCGCCTCTGTTTCCCCATATCTAAGTCCCCGCCTCTGATTCCCCAACTCTGATTCCTCACCTCTGATTCCCCAGCTCTGATTCCCCGCCTCTGATTCCCCGCATCTGATTCCCTGCATCTGATTCACAGCCTCTGATTCCCTGCCTGTGATTCCCAACCTCTGATTCCCCACCTCTGATTCCCCATATCTAATTCCCCGCCTCTGTTTCCCCGCCTCTGATTCCCCGCCTCTGTTTCCCCATATCTGATTCCCCGCCTCTATTTGCCCACCTCTGATTCCCCACCTCAGTTTCCCCATATCTGATTCTCCGCCTCTGAATCCCCAACTCTGATTCCCTGCATCTAATTACCCAGCTCTGATTCCCCGCCTCTGATTCCCCGTGTCTGATTTCCTGCCTCTGATTCCCCGCCTCTGATTACCCATGTCTGATTCACCGCCTCTGATTCCCCACCTCTGATTCCCCATCTCTGATTCGGCACATCCGATTCCCTGCCTCTGATTCCCCGCCTCTGATTCCCCGCCTCAGATTCCCCGTGTCTGATTTCCTGCCTCTGATTCCCCGCCTCTGATTACCCATGTCTGATTCAGCGCCTCTGATTCCCCACCTCTGATTCCCCATCTCTGATTCCGCACATCCGATTCCCTGCTTCTGATTCCCCGCCTCTGATTCACAGCCTCTGATTCCCCAGCTCTGATTCCCCGCCTCAGATTCCCCGCGTCTTATTCCCTGCTTCTGATTCTGATTCCCTGCCTCTGATTCCCCATCTCTGATACCGCACATCTGATTCCCTGCCTCTGATTCCCCACCTCTGATTCCCCATATCTGATTCCCCGCCTCTGTTTCCCCGCCTCTGATTCCCGCACTTCTGTTTCCCCATATCTAAGTCCCCGCCTCTGATTCCCCAACTCTGATTCCCCACCTCTGATTCCCCAGCTCTGATTCCCCACCTCTGATTCCCCATATCTGATTCCCCGCCTCTGTTTCCCCGCCTCTGATTCCCCGCCACTGTTTCCCCATATCTGATTCCCCGCCTCTGAATCCCCAACTCTGATTCCCTGCATCTAATTCCCCAGCTCTGATTCCGCACATCCGATTCCCTGCCTCTGATTCCCCGCCTCTGATTCACCGCCTCTGATTCCCGGCCTCTGATTTCCCGCCTCTGATTCCCTGCCACTGATACCCCGCCCCTGATTCCCCACCTCTGATTCCCCATATCTGATTCCCCGCCTCTGTTTCCCCGCCTCTGATTCCCCATATCTTATTCCCCGCCTCTGATTCCCCATATCTGATTCCCCGCCTCTGATTCCCCAACTCTGATTCCCCGCCTCTGATTCCCCAGCTCTGAATCCCCGCCTCTGATTCCCCGCATCTGATTCACAACCTCTGATTCCCCACCTCTGATTCCCCATATCTGATTCCCCGCCTCTGTTTCCCCGCCTCTGATTCCCCAGCTCTGATTAACAATATCTGATTCCCCGCCTCTGATTCCCCACCTCTGATTCCCCGCCTCTGATTCGCCAGCTATGATTCCCCGCCTCTGATTGCACAGCTCTGATTCCCCGCCTCTGATTCCCCGTGTTTGATTCCCTGCCTCTGATTCCCGGCCTCTGATTCCCCATCTCTGATTCACCGCCTTTGATTCACCACCTCTGATTCCCCATATCTGATTCCCCGCCTCTGTTTCCCCGCCTCTGATTCCCCGCCTCTGATTCCCCATATCTCATTCCCCGCCTCTGAATCCCCATCTCTGATTCCCGGACTCTGATTCCCCACCTCTGATTCCCGGCCTCTTATTCCCGGCATCTGATTCCGGCCTCTGATCCCCGGCCTCTGATTCCCTGCTTCTGATTCTGATTCCCTGCCTCTGATTCCCCATCTCTGATTGCGCACATCTGATTCCCTGCCTCTGATTCCCCACCTCTGATTCCCCATATCTGATTCCCCGCCTCTGTTTCCCCGCCTCTGATTCCCCGCCTCTGTTTCCCAATATCTAAGTCCCCGCCTCTGCTTCCCCAACTCTGATTCCCCACCTCTGATTCTCCAGCTCTGATTCCCCGCCTCTGATTCCCCGCATCTGATACCCTGCATCTGATTCCAAGCCTCTGATTCCCTGCCTCTGATTCCCAACCTCTGATTCCCCACCTCTGATTTCCCATATCTGATTCCCCGCCTCTGTTTCCCCGCCTCTGATTCCCCGCCTCTGTTTCCCCATATCTGATTCCCGGCCTCTGATTCCCCGCCTCTGATTCCCCGCCTCTGATTCCCTGCCTCTGATTCCCCATCTTCGATTCCGCACATCTGATTCCCTGCCTCTGATTCCCCGCCTCTGATTACCCGCCTCTGATTCCCTGCCTCTGATTCCCAACATCTGATTCCCCAACTCTGATTCCCCATATCTGATTCCCCGCCTGTTTCCCCGCCTCTGATTCCCCTCCTCGGATTCCCCAACTCTAATTCCCCGCCTCTGATTCCCCAGCTCTGATTCCACGTGTTTGATTCCCTGCCTCTGATTCCCTGCCCTGATTCCCCATCTCTGTTTCACCGCCTTTGATTCGCCACCTCTGATTCCCCATATCTGATTCCCCGCCTCTGTTTCCCCGCCTCTGATTCCCTGCCTCTGATTCCCAACCTCTGATTCCACACCTCTGATTCCCCATATCTGATTCCTCGCCTCTGTTTCCCCGCCTCTGATTCCCCGCCCCTGTTTCCCCATATCTGATTCCCCGCCTCTGATTCCCCAGCTCTGATTCCCCGCCTCTGTTTCCCAATATCTAAGTCCCCGCCTCTGATTCCCTGCCTCTGATTCCCCACCTCTGATTCTCCAGCTCTGATTCCCCACCTCTGATTCCCCATCTCTGATTCCGCACATCTGATTCCCTGCCTCTGATTCCCCGACTCTGATTCCCCAGTTCTGATTCCCCGCCTCTGATTCCCCAACTCTGATTCCCCGCCTCTGATTCCCCAGCTCTGATTCCCCGCCTCTGATTCACCGCCTTTGATTCGCCACCTCTGAATCCCCATATTTGATTCCTCGCCTCTGTTTCCCCGCCTCTGATTCCCCGCCTCTGATTCCCCATATCTCATTCCCCGCCTCTGATTCCCCATCTCTGATTCCCGGACTCTGATTCCCAACCTCTGATTCCCGGCCTCTTATTCCCGGCATCTGATTCCGGCCTCTAATTCCCGGCCTCTGATTCCCTGCTTCTGATTCTGATTCCACACCTCTGATTCCCCATCTCTGATTCCGCACATCCGATTCCCTGCCTCTGATTCCCCGCCCCTGATTCACCGCCTCTGATTCCCGGCCTCTGATTTCCCGCCTCTGATTCCCTGCCACTGATACCCCGCCCCTGATTCCCCACCTCTGATTCCCCATATCTGATTCCCCGCCCCTGTTTCCCCACCTCTGATTCCCCGCCTCTGATTCCCCATATCTGATTCCCCGCATCTGATTCCCTGCATCTGATTCCAAGCCTCTGATTCCCTGCCTCTGATTCCCAACCTCTGATTCCCCACCTTGATTCCCCATATCTGATTCCCCGCCTCTGTTTCCCCGACTCTGATTCCCCGCCTCTGTTTCCCCATACCTAATTCCCAACCTCTGATGCCCCAACTCTGATTCCCTGCCTCTGATTCCCCGCGTTCTATTCCCTGCCTCTGATTCCCCGCCAGTGATTCCCCATCTCTGATTCACCACCTCTGATTCCCCACCTCTGATTCCCCATATCTAATTCCCCGCCTCTGTTTTCCCGCCTCTGATTCCCCGCCTCTGTTTCCCCATATCTGATTCCCCGCCTCTGAATCCCCAACTCTGATTCCCTGCCTCTGATTCCCTGCTTCTGATTCTGATTCCCCACCTCTGATTCCCCATCTCTGATTCCGCACATCTAATTCCCTGCCTCTGATTCCCCATCTCTGATTCCCCATATCTGATTCCCCGCCTTCTGTTCCCCACCTCTGATTCCCCGCCTCTGTTTCCCCATATCTAAGTCCCCGACTCTGATTCCCCAGCTCTGATTCCCCGCCTCTGTTTCCCAATATCTAAGTCCCCGCCTCTTATTCCCCAACTCTGATTCCCCACCTCTGATTCTCCAGCTCTGATTCCCCACCTCTGATTCCCCATCTCTGATTCCGCACATCTGATTCCCTGCCTCTGATTCCCCGACTCTGATTCCCCAGCTCTGATTCCCCGCCTCTGATTCCCCAACTCTGATTCCCCGCCTCTGATTCCCCAGCTCTGATTCCCCGCCTCTGATTCACCGCCTTTGATTCGCCACCTCTGAATCCCCATATTTGATTCCTCGCCTCTGTTTCCCCGCCTCTGATTCCCCGCCTCTGATTCCCCATATCTCATTCCCCGCCTCTGATTCCCCATCTCTGATTCCCGGACTCTGATTCCCAACCTCTGATTCCCGGCCTCTTATTCCCGGCATCTGATTCCGGCCTCTAATTCCCGGCCTCTGATTCCCTGCTTCTGATTCTGATTCCCCACCTCTGATTCCCCATCTCTGATTCCGCACATCCGATTCCCTGCCTCTGATTCCCCGCCCCTGATTCACCGCCTCTGATTCCCGGCCTCTGATTTCCCGCCTCTGATTCCCTCCCACTGATACCCCGCCCCTGATTCCCCACCTCTGATTCCCCATATCTGATTCCCCGGCCCTGTTTCCCCACCTCTGATTCCCCGCCTCTGATTCCCCATATCTGATTCCCCGCATCTGATTCCCTGCATCTGATTCCAAGCCTCTGATTCCCTGCCTCTGATTCCCAACCTCTGATTCCCCACCTCTGATTCCCCATATCTGATTCCCCGCCTCTGTTTCCCCGCCTCTGATTCCCCGCCTCTGTTTCCCCATACCTAATTCCCAACCTCTGATGCCCCAACTCTGATTCCCTGCCTCTGATTCCCCGCGTTCTATTCCCTGCCTCTGATTCCCCGCCTGTGATTCCCCATCTCTGATTCACCACCTCTGATTCCCCACCTCTGATTCCCCATATCTAATTCCCCGCCTCTGTTTTCCCGCCTCTGATTCCCCGCCTCTGTTTCCCCATATCTGATTCCCCGCCTCTGAATCCCCAACTCTGATTCCCTGCCTCTGATTCCCTGCTTCTGATTCTGATTCCCCACCTCTGATTCCCCATCTCTGATTCCGCACATCTAATTCCCTGCCTCTGATTCCCCATCTCTGACTCCCCATATCTGATTCCCCGCCTTCTGTTCCCCACCTCTGATTCCCCGCCTCTGTTTCCCCATATCTAAGTCCCCGACTCTGATTCCCCAACTTTGATTCCCCACCTCTGATTCCCCAGCTCTGATTCCCCGCCTCTGATTCCCCGCATCTGATTCCATGCATCTGATTCCCAGCCTTTGATTCCCTGCCTCTGATTCCCAAACTCTGATTCCCCACCTCTGATTCCCCATATCTGATTCCCCGCCTCTGTTTCCCCGCCTCTGATTCCCCTCCTCTGTTTCCCCATATCTGATCCCCGCCTCTATTTGCCCGCCTCTGATTCCCCGCCTCTGTTTCCCCATATCTGATTCCCCGCCTCTGAATCCCCAACTCTGATTCCCTGCCTCTAAGTTCCCAGCTCTGATTCCCCGCCTCTGATTCCCCGTGTCTGATTTCCTGCCTCTGATTCCCCGCCTCTGATTACCCATGTCTAATTCACCGCCTCTGATTCCCCACCTCTGATTCCCCATCTCTGATTCCGCACATCCGATTCCCTGCCTCTGATTCCCCGCCTCTGATTCACTGCCTCTGATTCCCCAGCTCTGATTCCCCGCCTCTGATTCCCCGCGTCTTATTCCCTGCTTCTGATTCTGATTCCCTGCCTCTGATTCCCCATCTCTGATTCCGCACATCTGATTCCCTGCCTCTGATTCCCCACCTCTGATTCCCCATATCTGATTCCCCGCCTCTGTTTCCCCGCCTCTGATTCCCCGCCTCTGTTTCCCCATATCTAAGTCCCTGCCTCTGATTCCCCAACTCTGTTTCCCCACCTCTGATTCCCCATATCTGATTCCTCGCCTCTGTTTCCCCGCCTCTGATTCCCCGCCCCTGTTTCCCCATATCTGATTCCACGCCTCTGATTCCCCAACTCTGATTCCCCGACTCTGATTCCCCAGCTCTGATTCCCCGCCTCTGTTTCCCAATATCTAAGTCCCCGCCTCTGATTCCCCAACTCTGATTCCCCACCTCTGATTCTCCAGCTCTGATTCCCCACCTCTGATTCCCCATCTCTGATTCCGCACATCTGATTCCCTGCCTCTGATTCCCCGACTCTGATTCCCCAGCTCTGATTCCCCGCCTCTGATTCCCCAACTCTGATTCCCCGCCTCTGATTCCCCAGCTCTGATTCCCCGCCTCTGATTCACCGCCTTTGATTCGCCACCTCTGAATCCCCATATTTGATTCCTCACCTCTGTTTCCCCGCCTCTGATTCCCCGCCTCTGATTCCCCATATCTCATTCCCCGCCTCTGATTCCCCATCTCTGATTCCCGGACTCTGATTCCCAACCTCTGATTCCCGGCCTCTTATTCCCGGCATCTGATTCCGGCCTCTAATTCCCGGCCTCTGATTCCCTGCTTCTGATTCTGATTCCCCACCTCTGATTCCCCATCTCTGATTCCGCACATCCGATTCCCTGCCTCTGATTCCCCGCCCCTGATTCACCGCCTCTGATTCCCGGCCTCTGATTTCCCGCCTCTGATTCCCTGCCACTGATACCCCGCCCCTGATTCCCCACCTCTGATTCCCCATATCTGATTCCCCGCCCCTGTTTCCCCACCTCTGATTCCCCGCCTCTGATTCCCCATATCTGATTCCCCGCATCTGATTCCCTGCATCTGATTCCAAGCCTCTGATTCCCTGCCTCTGATTCCCAACCTCTGATTCCCCACCTCTGATTCCCCATATCTGATTCCCCGCCTCTGTTTCCCCGCCTCTGATTCCCCGCCTCTGTTTCCCCATACCTAATTCCCAACCTCTGATGCCCCAACTCTGATTCCCTGCCTCTGATTCCCCGCGATCTATTCCCTGCCTCTGATTCCCCGCCTGTGATTCCCCATCTCTGATTCACCACCTCTGATTCCCCACCTCTGATTCCCCATATCTAATTCCCCTCCTCTGTTTTCCCGCCTCTGATTCCCCGCCTCTGTTTCCCCATATCTGATTCCCCGCCTCTGAATCCCCAACTCTGATTCCCTGCCTCTGATTCCCTGCTTCTGATTCTGATTCCCCACCTCTGATTCCCCATCTCTGATTCCGCACATCTAATTCCCTGCCTCTGATTCCCCATCTCTGATTCCCCATATCTGATTCCCCGCCTTCTGTTCCCCACCTCTGATTCCCCGCCTCTGTTTCCCCATATCTAAGTCCCCGACTCTGATTCCCCAACTTTGATTCCCCACCTCTGATTCCCCAGCTCTGATTCCCCGCCTCTGATTCCCCGCATCTGATTCCATGCATCTGATTCCCAGCCTCTGATTCCCTGCCTCTGATTCCCAACCTCTGATTTCCCACCTCTGATTCCCCATATCTGATTCCCCGCCTCTGTTTCCCCGCCTCTGATTCCCCTCCTCAGTTTCCCCATATCTGATCCCCGCCTCTATTTGCCCGCCTCTGATTCCCCGCCTCTGTTTCCCCATATCTGATTCCCCGCCTCTGAATCCCCAACTCTGATTCCCTGCCTCTAAGTTCCCAGCTCTGATTCCCCGCCTCTGATTCCCCGTGTCTGATTTCCTGCCTCTGATTCCCCGCCTCTGATTACCCATGTCTATTTCACCGCCTCTGATTCCCCACCTCTGATTCCCCATCTCTGATTCCGCACATCCGATTCCCTGCCTCTGATTCCCCGCCTCTGATTCACTGCCTCTGATTCCCCAGCTCTGATTCCCCGCCTCTGATTCCCCGCGTCTTATTCCCTGCTTCTGATTCTGATTCCCTGCCTCTGATTCCCCATCTCTGATTCCGCACATCTGATTCCCTGCCTCTGATTCCCCACCTCTTATTCCCCATATCTGATTCCCCGCCTCTGTTTCCCCGCCTCTGATTCCCCGCCTCTGTTTCCCCATATCTAAGTCCCCGCCTCTGATTCCCCAACTCTGATTCCCCACCTCTGATTCCCCAGCTCTGATTCCCCGCCTCTGATTCCCCGCATCTGATTCCCTGCATCTGATTCCCCGCCTCTGATTACCCATGTCTGAATCACCGCCTCTGATTCCCCACCTCTAATTCCCCGCCTCTGATTCCCCAGCTCTGATTCCACGTGTTTGATTCCCTGCCTCTGATTCCCTGCCCTGATTCCCCATCTCTGTTTCACCGCCTTTGATTCGCCACCTCTGATTCCCCATATCTGATTCCCCGCCTCTGTTTCCCCGCCTCTGATTCCCTGCCTCTGATTCCCAACCTCTGATTCCACACCTCTGATTCCCCATATCTGATTCCTCGCCTCTGTTTCCCCGCCTCTGATTCCCCGCCCCTGTTTCCCCATATCTGATTCCCCGCCTCTGATTCCCCAGCTCTGATTCCCCGCCTCTGTTTCCCAATATCTAAGTCCCCGCCTCTGATTCCCTGCCTCTGATTCCCCACCTCTGATTCTCCAGCTCTGATTCCCCACCTCTGATTCCCCATCTCTGATTCCGCACATCTGATTCCCTGCCTCTGATTCCCCGACTCTGATTCCCCAGTTCTGATTCCCCGCCTCTGATTCCCCAACTCTGATTCCCCGCCTCTGATTCCCCAGCTCTGATTCCCCGCCTCTGATTCACCGCCTTTGATTCGCCACCTCTGAATCCCCATATTTGATTCCTCGCCTCTGTTTCCCCGCCTCTGATTCCCCGCCTCTGATTCCCCATATCTCATTCCCCGCCTCTGATTCCCCATCTCTGATTCCCGGACTCTGATTCCCAACCTCTGATTCCCGGCCTCTTATTCCCGGCATCTGATTCCGGCCTCTAATTCCCGGCCTCTGATTCCCTGCTTCTGATTCTGATTCCACACCTCTGATTCCCCATCTCTGATTCCGCACATCCGATTCCCTGCCTCTGATTCCCCGCCCCTGATTCACCGCCTCTGATTCCCGGCCTCTGATTTCCCGCCTCTGATTCCCTGCCACTGATACCCCGCCCCTGATTCCCCACCTCTGATTCCCCATATCTGATTCCCCGCCCCTGTTTCCCCACCTCTGATTCCCCGCCTCTGATTCCCCATATCTGATTCCCCGCATCTGATTCCCTGCATCTGATTCCAAGCCTCTGATTCCCTGCCTCTGATTCCCAACCTCTGATTCCCCACCTTGATTCCCCATATCTGATTCCCCGCCTCTGTTTCCCCGACTCTGATTCCCCGCCTCTGTTTCCCCATACCTAATTCCCAACCTCTGATGCCCCAACTCTGATTCCCTGCCTCTGATTCCCCGCGTTCTATTCCCTGCCTCTGATTCCCCGCCAGTGATTCCCCATCTCTGATTAACCACCTCTGATTCCCCACCTCTGATTCCCCATATCTAATTCCCCGCCTCTGTTTTCCCGCCTCTGATTCCCCGCCTCTGTTTCCCCATATCTGATTCCCCGCCTCTGAATCCCCAACTCTGATTCCCTGCCTCTGATTCCCTGCTTCTGATTCTGATTCCCCACCTCTGATTCCCCATCTCTGATTCCGCACATCTAATTCCCTGCCTCTGATTCCCCATCTCTGATTCCCCATATCTGATTCCCCGCCTTCTGTTCCCCACCTCTGATTCCCCGCCTCTGTTTCCCCATATCTAAGTCCCCGACTCTGATTCCCCAGCTCTGATTCCCCGCCTCTGTTTCCCAATATCTAAGTCCCCGCCTCTTATTCCCCAACTCTGATTCCCCACCTCTGATTCTCCAGCTCTGATTCCCCACCTCTGATTCCCCATCTCTGATTCCGCACATCTGATTCCCTGCCTCTGATTCCCCGACTCTGATTCCCCAGCTCTGATTCCCCGCCTCTGATTCCCCAACTCTGATTCCCCGCCTCTGATTCCCCAGCTCTGATTCCCCGCCTCTGATTCACCGCCTTTGATTCGCCACCTCTGAATCCCCATATTTGATTCCTCGCCTCTGTTTCCCCGCCTCTGATTCCCCGCCTCTGATTCCCCATATCTCATTCCCCGCCTCTGATTCCCCATCTCTGATTCCCGGACTCTGATTCCCAACCTCTGATTCCCGGCCTCTTATTCCCGGCATCTGATTCCGGCCTCTAATTCCCGGCCTCTGATTCCCTGCTTCTGATTCTGATTCCCCACCTCTGATTCCCCATCTCTGATTCCGCACATCCGATTCCCTGCCTCTGATTCCCCGCCCCTGATTCACCGCCTCTGATTCCCGGCCTCTGATTTCCCGCCTCTGATTCCCTCCCACTGATACCCCGCCCCTGATTCCCCACCTCTGATTCCCCATATCTGATTCCCCGGCCCTGTTTCCCCACCTCTGATTCCCCGCCTCTGATTCCCCATATCTGATTCCCCGCATCTGATTCCCTGCATCTGATTCCAAGCCTCTGATTCCCTGCCTCTGATTCCCAACCTCTGATTCCCCACCTCTGATTCCCCATATCTGATTCCCCGCCTCTGTTTCCCCGCCTCTGATTCCCCGCCTCTGTTTCCCCATACCTAATTCCCAACCTCTGATGCCCCAACTCTGATTCCCTGCCTCTGATTCCCCGCGTTCTATTCCCTGCCTCTGATTCCCCGCCTGTGATTCCCCATCTCTGATTCACCACCTCTGATTCCCCACCTCTGATTCCCCATATCTAATTCCCCGCCTCTGTTTTCCCGCCTCTGATTCCCCGCCTCTGTTTCCCCATATCTGATTCCCCGCCTCTGAATCCCCAACTCTGATTCCCTGCCTCTGATTCCCTGCTTCTGATTCTGATTCCCCACCTCTGATTCCCCATCTCTGATTCCGCACATCTAATTCCCTGCCTCTGATTCCCCATCTCTGACTCCCCATATCTGATTCCCCGCCTTCTGTTCCCCACCTCTGATTCCCCGCCTCTGTTTCCCCATATCTAAGTCCCCGACTCTGATTCCCCAACTTTGATTCCCCACCTCTGATTCCCCAGCTCTGATTCCCCGCCTCTGATTCCCCGCATCTGATTCCATGCATCTGATTCCCAGCCTTTGATTCCCTGCCTCTGATTCCCAAACTCTGATTCCCCACCTCTGATTCCCCATATCTGATTCCCCGCCTCTGTTTCCCCGCCTCTGATTCCCCTCCTCTGTTTCCCCATATCTGATCCCCGCCTCTATTTGCCCGCCTCTGATTCCCCGCCTCTGTTTCCCCATATCTGATTCCCCGCCTCTGAATCCCCAACTCTGATTCCCTGCCTCTAAGTTCCCAGCTCTGATTCCCCGCCTCTGATTCCCCGTGTCTGATTTCCTGCCTCTGATTCCCCGCCTCTGATTACCCATGTCTAATTCACCGCCTCTGATTCCCCACCTCTGATTCCCCATCTCTGATTCCGCACATCCGATTCCCTGCCTCTGATTCCCCGCCTCTGATTCACTGCCTCTGATTCCCCAGCTCTGATTCCCCGCCTCTGATTCCCCGCGTCTTATTCCCTGCTTCTGATTCTGATTCCCTGCCTCTGATTCCCCATCTCTGATTCCGCACATCTGATTCCCTGCCTCTGATTCCCCACCTCTGATTCCCCATATCTGATTCCCCGCCTCTGTTTCCCCGCCTCTGATTCCCCGCCTCTGTTTCCCCATATCTAAGTCCCTGCCTCTGATTCCCCAACTCTGTTTCCCCACCTCTGATTCCCCATATCTGATTCCTCGCCTCTGTTTCCCCGCCTCTGATTCCCCGCCCCTGTTTCCCCATATCTGATTCCACGCCTCTGATTCCCCAACTCTGATTCCCCGACTCTGATTCCCCAGCTCTGATTCCCCGCCTCTGTTTCCCAATATCTAAGTCCCCGCCTCTGATTCCCCAACTCTGATTCCCCACCTCTGATTCTCCAGCTCTGATTCCCCACCTCTGATTCCCCATCTCTGATTCCGCACATCTGATTCCCTGCCTCTGATTCCCCGACTCTGATTCCCCAGCTCTGATTCCCCGCCTCTGATTCCCCAACTCTGATTCCCCGCCTCTGATTCCCCAGCTCTGATTCCCCGCCTCTGATTCACCGCCTTTGATTCGCCACCTCTGAATCCCCATATTTGATTCCTCACCTCTGTTTCCCCGCCTCTGATTCCCCGCCTCTGATTCCCCATATCTCATTCCCCGCCTCTGATTCCCCATCTCTGATTCCCGGACTCTGATTCCCAACCTCTGATTCCCGGCCTCTTATTCCCGGCATCTGATTCCGGCCTCTAATTCCCGGCCTCTGATTCCCTGCTTCTGATTCTGATTCCCCACCTCTGATTCCCCATCTCTGATTCCGCACATCCGATTCCCTGCCTCTGATTCCCCGCCCCTGATTCACCGCCTCTGATTCCCGGCCTCTGATTTCCCGCCTCTGATTCCCTGCCACTGATACCCCGCCCCTGATTCCCCACCTCTGATTCCCCATATCTGATTCCCCGCCCCTGTTTCCCCACCTCTGATTCCCCGCCTCTGATTCCCCATATCTGATTCCCCGCATCTGATTCCCTGCATCTGATTCCAAGCCTCTGATTCCCTGCCTCTGATTCCCAACCTCTGATTCCCCACCTCTGATTCCCCATATCTGATTCCCCGCCTCTGTTTCCCCGCCTCTGATTCCCCGCCTCTGTTTCCCCATACCTAATTCCCAACCTCTGATGCCCCAACTCTGATTCCCTGCCTCTGATTCCCCGCGATCTATTCCCTGCCTCTGATTCCCCGCCTGTGATTCCCCATCTCTGATTCACCACCTCTGATTCCCCACCTCTGATTCCCCATATCTAATTCCCCTCCTCTGTTTTCCCGCCTCTGATTCCCCGCCTCTGTTTCCCCATATCTGATTCCCCGCCTCTGAATCCCCAACTCTGATTCCCTGCCTCTGATTCCCTGCTTCTGATTCTGATTCCCCACCTCTGATTCCCCATCTCTGATTCCGCACATCTAATTCCCTGCCTCTGATTCCCCATCTCTGATTCCCCATATCTGATTCCCCGCCTTCTGTTCCCCACCTCTGATTCCCCGCCTCTGTTTCCCCATATCTAAGTCCCCGACTCTGATTCCCCAACTTTGATTCCCCACCTCTGATTCCCCAGCTCTGATTCCCCGCCTCTGATTCCCCGCATCTGATTCCATGCATCTGATTCCCAGCCTCTGATTCCCTGCCTCTGATTCCCAACCTCTGATTTCCCACCTCTGATTCCCCATATCTGATTCCCCGCCTCTGTTTCCCCGCCTCTGATTCCCCTCCTCAGTTTCCCCATATCTGATCCCCGCCTCTATTTGCCCGCCTCTGATTCCCCGCCTCTGTTTCCCCATATCTGATTCCCCGCCTCTGAATCCCCAACTCTGATTCCCTGCCTCTAAGTTCCCAGCTCTGATTCCCCGCCTCTGATTCCCCGTGTCTGATTTCCTGCCTCTGATTCCCCGCCTCTGATTACCCATGTCTATTTCACCGCCTCTGATTCCCCACCTCTGATTCCCCATCTCTGATTCCGCACATCCGATTCCCTGCCTCTGATTCCCCGCCTCTGATTCACTGCCTCTGATTCCCCAGCTCTGATTCCCCGCCTCTGATTCCCCGCGTCTTATTCCCTGCTTCTGATTCTGATTCCCTGCCTCTGATTCCCCATCTCTGATTCCGCACATCTGATTCCCTGCCTCTGATTCCCCACCTCTTATTCCCCATATCTGATTCCCCGCCTCTGTTTCCCCGCCTCTGATTCCCCGCCTCTGTTTCCCCATATCTAAGTCCCCGCCTCTGATTCCCCAACTCTGATTCCCCACCTCTGATTCCCCAGCTCTGATTCCCCGCCTCTGATTCCCCGCATCTGATTCCCTGCATCTGATTCCCCGCCTCTGATTACCCATGTCTGAATCACCGCCTCTGATTCCCCACCTCTGATTCCCCATCTCTGATTCTACGCCTCTGATTCCCCGCGTCTTATTCCCTGCTTCTGATTCAGATTCCCTGCCTCTGATCCCATCTCTGATTCCGCACATCTGATTCCCTGCCTCTGATTCCCCACCTCTGATTCCCCATATCTGATTCCCCGCCTCTGATTCCCTGCCTGTGATTCCCAACCTCTGATTCCCCACCTCTGATTCCCCATATCTGATTCCCCGCCTCTGTTTCCCCACCTCTGATTCCCCGCCTCTGTTTCCCCATATCTGATTCCCCGCCTCTATTTGCCCACCTCTGATTCCCCACCTCAGTTTCCCCATATCTGATTCCCCGCATCTGAATCCCCAACTCTGATTCCCTGCATCTAATTCCCCAGCTCTGATTCCCCGCCTCTGATTCCCCGTGTCTGATTTCCTGCCTCTGATTCCCCGCCTCTGATTACCCATGTCTGATTCACCGCCTCTGATTCCCCACCTCTGATTCCCCATCTCTGATTCCGCACATCCCATTCCCTGCCTCTGATTCCCCGCCTCTGATTCCCCGCCTCAGATTCCCCGTGTCTGATTTCCTGCCTCTGATTCCCCGCCTCTGATTACCCATGTCTGATTCACCGCCTCTGATTCCCCACCTCTGATTCCCCATCTCTGATTCCGCACATCCGATTCCCTGCTTCTGATTCCCCGCCTCTGATTCACAGGATCTGATTCCCCAGCTCTGATTCCCCGCCTCAGATTCCCCGCGTTTTATTCCCTACTTCTGATTCTGATTCCCTGCCTCTGATTCCCCATCTCTGATACCGCACATCTGATTCCCTGCCTCTGATTCCCCACCTCTGATTCCCCATATCTGATTCCCCGCCTCTGTTTCCCCGCCTCTGATTCCCCGCCTCTGTTTCCCCATATCTAAGTCCCCGCCTCTGATTCCCCAACTCTGATTCCCCACCTCTGATTCCCCAGCTCTGATTCCCCACCTCTGATTCCCCATATCTGATTCCCCGCCTCTGAATCCCCAACTCTGATTCCCTGCATCTAATTCCCCAGTTCTGATTCCCCGCCTCTGATTACCCATGTCTGATTCACCGCCTCTGATTCCCCACCTCTGATTCGCCATCTCTGATTCCGCACATCCGATTCCCTGCCTCTGATTCCCCGCCTCTGATTCACCGCCTCTGATTCCCGGCCTCTGATTTCCCGCCTCTGATTCCCTGCCACTGATACCCCGCCCCTGATTCCCCACCTCTGATTCCCCATATCTGATTCCCCTCCTCTGTTTCCCCGCCTCTGATTCCCCGCCTCTGATTCCCCATATCTGATTCCCCGCCTCTGATTCCCCAACTCTGATTCCCCGCCTCTGATTCCCCAGCTCTGAATCCCCGCCTCTGATTCCGCGCGTCTGATTACCGGCCTCTGATTCCCCGCCTCTGATTCTCCATCTCTGATTCACAACCTCTGATTCCCCACCTCTGATTGCCCATATCTGATTCCCCGCCTCTGTTTCCCCGCCTCTGATTCCCCAGCTCTGATTAACAATATCTGATTCCCCGCCTCTGTTTCCCCGCCTCTGATTCCCCAGCTCTGATTAACAATATCTGATTCCCCGCCTCTGATTCCCCACCTCTGATTCCCCGCCTCTGATTCGCCAGCTATGATTCCCCGCCTCTGATTCCCCAGCTCTTATTCCCCGCCTCTGATTCCCCTTGTTTGATTCTCTGCCTCTGATTCCCGGCCTCTGATTCCCCATCTCTGATTCACCGCCTTTGATTCGCCACCTCTGATTCCCCATATCTGATTCCCCGCCTCTGTTTCCCCGCCTCTGATTCCCCGCCTCTGATTCCCCATATCTCATTCCCCGCCTCTGAATCACCATCTCTGATTCCCGGACTCTGATTCCCCAACTCTGATTCCCGGCCTCTTATTCCCGGCATCTGATTCCGGCCTCTGATCCCCGGCCTCTGATTCCCTGCTTCTGATTCTGATTTCCTGCCTCTGATTCCCCATCTCTGATTGCGCACATCTGATTCCCTGCCTCTGATTCCCCACCTCTGATTCCCCATATCTGATTCCCCACCTCTGTTTCCCCGCCTCTGATTCCCCGCCTCTGTTTCCCAATATCTAAGTCCCCGCCTCTGATTCCCCAACTCTGATTCCCCACCTCTGATTCTCAAGCTCTGATTCCCCGCCTCTGATTCCCCGCATCTGATTCCCTGCATCTGATTCCAAGCCTCTGATTCCCTGCCTCTGATTCCCAACGTCTGATTCCCCACCTCTGATTTCCCATATCTGATTCCCCGCCTCTGTTTCCCCGCCTCTGATTCCCCGCCTCTGTTTCCCCATATCTGATTCCCGGCCTCTGATTCCCCTCCTCTGATTCCCCGCCTCTGATTCCCTGCCTCTGATTCCCCATCTCCGATTCCGCACATCTGATTCCCTGCCTCTGATTCCCCGCCTCTGATTCCCCAGCTCTGATTCCCCGTGTTTGATTCCCTGCCTCTGATTCCCTGCCCTGATTCCCCATCTCTGTTTCACCGCCTTTGATTCGCCACCACTGATTCCCCATATCTGATTCCCCTCCTCTGTTTCCCCGCCTCTGATTCCCTGCCTCTGATTCCCAACCTCCGATTCCACACCTCTGATTCCCCATCTCTGATTCCTCGCCTCTGTTTCCCCGCCTCTGATTCCCCGCCCCTCTTTCCCCATATCTGATTCCCCGCCTCTGATTCCCCAACTCTTATTCCCCGCCTCTGATTCCCCAGCTCTGATTCCCCGCCTCTGATTCCCCGTGTTTGATTCCCTGCCTCTGATTGCCCGCCTCTGATTCCCCATCTCTGATTCACCGCCTTTGATTCGCCACCTCTGATTCCCCATATCTGATTCCCCACCTCTGTTTCCCCGCCTCTGATTCCCCATCTCTGATTCCGCACATCTGATTCCCTGCCTCTGATTCCCCACCTCTGATTCCCCATATCTGATTCCCCGCCTCTGTTTCCCCACCTCTGATTCCCCGCCTCTGTTTCCCCATATCTAATTCCGAACCTCTGATGCCCCAACTCTAATTCCCTGCCTCTGATTCCCCGCGTTCTATTCCCTGCCTCCGATTCCCCGCCTGTGATTCCCCATCTCTGATTCACCACCTCTGATTCCCCACCTCTGATTCCCCATATCTGATTCCCCGCCTCTG
Organism: Narcine bancroftii; assembly: GCF_036971445.1. Classification (NCBI taxonomy): domain Eukaryota; kingdom Metazoa; phylum Chordata; class Chondrichthyes; order Torpediniformes; family Narcinidae; genus Narcine; species Narcine bancroftii. The sequence goes on along the minus strand of NC_091473.1, from coordinate 157,812,672 downwards.
TTTCCCAACCTCTGATTCCACACCTCTGATTCCCCATATCTGATTCCCCGCCTCTGTTACCCCGCCTCTGATTCCCGGCCCCTGTTTCCCCATATCTGATTCCCCGCCACTTATTCCCCAACTCAGATTCCCCGCCTCTGATTCCCCAGCTCTGATTCCCCGCCTCTGATTCCCTGTGTTTGATTCCCTGCCTCTGATTCCCCGCCTCTGATTCCCCATCTCTGATTCACTGCCTTTGATTCGCCACCTCTGATTCCCCATATCTGATTCCCCACCACTGTTTCCATGCCTCAAATTCCCCGCCTCTGATTCTCCATATCTCATTCCCCGCCTTTGAATCCCCATCTCTGATTCCCGGACTCTGATTCCCCACCTCTGATTCCCGGCCTCTTATTCCCAGCATCTGATTCCTGGCCCCTGATTCCCCATATCTGACTCCCCGCTTCTGATTCTGATTCCCTGCCTCTGATTCCCCATCTCTGATTCCGCACATCTAATTCCCTGCCTCTGATTCCCCACCTCTGATTCCCCATATCTGATTCCCCGCCTCTGTTTCCCCACCTCTGATTCCCCGCCTCTGTTTCCCCATATCTAATTCCCAACCTCTGATGCCCCAACTCTGATTCCCTGCCTCTGATTCCCCGCGTTCTATTCCCTGCCTTGATTCCCCGCCTGTGATTCCCCATCTCTGATTCACCACCTCTGATTCCCCACCTCTGATTCCCCACCTCTGATTCCCCATATCTAATTCCTCGCCTCTGTTTTCCCGCCTCTGATTCCCCGCCTCTGTTTCCCCATATCTGATTCCCCGCCTCTGAATCTCCAACTCTGATTCCCTGCCTCTGATTCCCCAGCTCTGATTCCCCACCTTTGATTCCCCCCGTCTGATTCCCAGCCTCTGAATCCCCGTGTCTGATTTCCTGCCTCTGATTCACCACCTCTGATTCCCCATCTCTGACTCACCGCCTCTGATTCCCCACCTCTGATTCCCCATCTCTGATTCCGCACATCTGATTCCCTGCCTCTGATTCCCCGACTCTGATTCCCCAGCTCTGATTCCCCGCCTCTGATTCCCCAACTCTGATTCCCCGCCTCTGATTCCCCAGCTCTGATTCACCGCCTTTGATTCGCCACCTCTGATTCCCCATATCTGATTTCCCGCCTCTGTTTCCCCGCCTCTGATTCCCCGCCTCTTATTCCCCATATCTCATTCCCCGACTCTGAATCCCCATCTCTGATTCCCGGACTCTGATTCCCCACCTCTGATTCCCGGCCTCTTATTCCCGTCATCTGATTCCGGCCTCAGATTCCCGGCCTCTGATTCCCTGCTTCTGATTCTGATTCCCTGCCTCTGATTCCCCATCTCTGATTGTGCACATCTGATTCCCTGCCTCTGATTCCCCACCTCTGATTCCCCATATCTGATTTCCCGCCTCTGTTTCCCCGCCTCTGATTCCCCGCCTCTGTTTCCCAATATCTAAGACCCGCCTCTGATTCCCCAACTCTGATTCCCCACCTCTGATTCTCCAGCTATGATTCCCCGCCTCTGATTCCCCGCATCTGATTCCCTGCATCTGATTTCAAGCCTCTGATTCCCTGCATCTGATTCCCAACCTCTGATTCCCCACCTCTGATTCCCCATTTCTGATATCCCGCATCTGATTCCCTGCATCTGATTCCAAGCCTCTGATTCCCTGCCTCTGATTCCCAACCTCTGATTCCCCACCTCTGATTCCCCATATCTGATTCCCCGCCTCTGTTTCCCCGCCTCTGATTCCCCGCCTCTGTTTCCCCATATCTAATTCCCAACCTCTGATGCCCCAACTCTGATTCCCTGCCTCTGATTCCCCGCGTTCTATTCCCTGCCTCTGATTCCACGCCTGTGATTCCCCATCTCTGATTCACCACCTCTGATTCCCCACCTCTGATTCCCCATATCTAATTCCCCGCCTCTGTTTTCCCGCCTCTGATTCCCCGCCTCTGTTTCCCCATATCTGATTCCCCGCCTCTGAATCCCCAACTCTGATTCCCTGCCTCTGATTCCCTGCTTCTGATTCTGATTCCCCACCTCTGATTCCCCATCTCTGATTCCGCACATCTAATTCCCTGCCTCTGATTCCCCATCTCTGATTCCCCATATCTGATTCCCCGCCTTCTGTTCCCCGCCTCTGATTTCCCGCCTCTGTTTCCCCATATCTAAGTCCCCGACTCTGATTCCCCAACTTTGATTCCCCACCTCTGATTCCCCAGCTCTGATTCCCCGCCTCTGATTCCCCGCATCTGATTCCATGCATATGATTCCCAGCCTCTGATTCCCTGCCTCTGATTCCCAACCTCTGATTCCCCACCTCTGATTCCCCATATCTGATTCCCCGCCTCTGTTTCCCCGCCTCTGATTCCCCTCCTCTGTTTCCCCATATCTAAGTCCCCGACTCTGATTCCCCAACTTTGATTCCCCACCTCTGATTCCCCAGCTCTGATTCCCCGCCTCTGATTCCCCGCATCTGATTCCATGCATCTGATTCCCCAACTCTGATTCCCTGCCTCTAAGTTCCCAGCTCTGATTCCCCGCCTCTGATTCCCCGTGTCTGATTTCCTGCCTCTGATTCCCCGCCTCTGATTACCCATGTCTATTTCACCGCCTCTGATTCCCCACCTCTGATTCCCCATCTCTGATTCCGCACATCCGATTCCCTGCCTCTGATTCCCCGCCTCTGATTCACTGCCTCTGATTCCCCAGCTCTGATTCCCCGCCTCTGATTCCCCGCGTCTTATTCCCTGCTTCTGATTCTGATTCCCTGCCTCTGATTCCCCATCTCTGATTCCGCACATCTGATTCCCTGCCTCTGATTCTCCACCTCTGATTCCCCATATCTGATTCCCCGCCTCTGTTTCCCCGCCTCTGATTCCCCGCCTCTGATTCCCGGCCTCTGATTTCCCGCCTCTGATTCCCTGCCACTGATACCCCGCCCCTGATTCCCCACCTCTGATTCCCCATATCTGATTCCCCGCCTCTGTTTCCCCGCCTCTGATTCCCCATATCTTATTCCCCGCCTCTGATTCCCCATATCTGATTCCCCGCCTCTGATTCCCCAACTCTGATTCCCCGCCTCTGATTCCCCAGCTCTGAATCCCCGCCTCTGATTCCCCGCATCTGATTCACAACCTCTGATTCCCCACCTCTGATTCCCCATATCTGATTCCCCGCCTCTGTTTCCCCGCCTCTGATTCCCCAGCTCTGATTAACAATATCTGATTCCCCGCCTCTGATTCCCCACCTCTGATTCCCCGCCTCTGATTCGCCAGCTATGATTCCCCGCCTCTGATTGCACAGCTCTGATTCCCCGCCTCTGATTCCCCGTGTTTGATTCCCTGCCTCTGATTCCCGGCCTCTGATTCCCCATCTCTGATTCACCGCCTTTGATTCACCACCTCTGATTCCCCATATCTGATTCCCCGCCTCTGTTTCCCCGCCTCTGATTCCCCGCCTCTGATTCCCCATATCTCATTCCCCGCCTCTGAATCCCCATCTCTGATTCCCGGACTCTGATTCCCCACCTCTGATTCCCGGCCTCTTATTCCCGGCATCTGATTCCGGCCTCTGATCCCCGGCCTCTGATTCCCTGCTTCTGATTCTGATTCCCTGCCTCTGATTCCCCATCTCTGATTGCGCACATCTGATTCCCTGCCTCTGATTCCCCACCTCTGATTCCCCATATCTGATTCCCCGCCTCTGTTTCCCCGCCTCTGATTCCCCGCCTCTGTTTCCCAATATCTAAGTCCCCGCCTCTGCTTCCCCAACTCTGATTCCCCACCTCTGATTCTCCAGCTCTGATTCCCCGCCTCTGATTCCCCGCATCTGATACCCTGCATCTGATTCCAAGCCTCTGATTCCCTGCCTCTGATTCCCAACCTCTGATTCCCCACCTCTGATTTCCCATATCTGATTCCCCGCCTCTGTTTCCCCGCCTCTGATTCCCCGCCTCTGTTTCCCCATATCTGATTGCCGGCCTCTGATTCCCCGCCTCTGATTCCCCGCCTCTGATTCCCTGCCTCTGATTCCCCATCTTCGATTCCGCACATCTGATTCCCTGCCTCTGATTCCCCGCCTCTGATTACCCGCCTCTGATTCCCTGCCTCTGATTCCCAACATCTGATTCCCCAACTCTGATTCCCCATATCTGATTCCCCGCCTGTTTCCCCGCCTCTGATTCCCCTCCTCGGATTCCCCAACTCTAATTCCCCGCCTCTGATTCCCCAGCTCTGATTCCACGTGTTTGATTCCCTGCCTCTGATTCCCTGCCCTGATTCCCCATCTCTGTTTCACCGCCTTTGATTCGCCACCTCTGATTCCCCATATCTGATTCCCCGCCTCTGTTTCCCCGCCTCTGATTCCCTGCCTCTGATTCCCAACCTCTGATTCCACACCTCTGATTCCCCATATCTGATTCCTCGCCTCTGTTTCCCCGCCTCTGATTCCCCGCCCCTGTTTCCCCATATCTGATTCCCCGCCTCTGATTCCCCAGCTCTGATTCCCCGCCTCTGTTTCCCAATATCTAAGTCCCCGCCTCTGATTCCCTGCCTCTGATTCCCCACCTCTGATTCTCCAGCTCTGATTCCCCACCTCTGATTCCCCATCTCTGATTCCGCACATCTGATTCCCTGCCTCTGATTCCCCGACTCTGATTCCCCAGTTCTGATTCCCCGCCTCTGATTCCCCAACTCTGATTCCCCGCCTCTGATTCCCCAGCTCTGATTCCCCGCCTCTGATTCACCGCCTTTGATTCGCCACCTCTGAATCCCCATATTTGATTTCTCGCCTCTGTTTCCCCGCCTCTGATTCCCCGCCTCTGATTCCCCATATCTCATTCCCCGCCTCTGATTCCCCATCTCTGATTCCCGGACTCTGATTCCCAACCTCTGATTCCCGGCCTCTTATTCCCGGCATCTGATTCCGGCCTCTAATTCCCGGCCTCTGATTCCCTGCTTCTGATTCTGATTCCACACCTCTGATTCCCCATCTCTGATTCCGCACATCCGATTCCCTGCCTCTGATTCCCCGCCCCTGATTCACCGCCTCTGATTCCCGGCCTCTGATTTCCCGCCTCTGATTCCCTGCCACTGATACCCCGCCCCTGATTCCCCACCTCTGATTCCCCATATCTGATTCCCCGCCCCTGTTTCCCCACCTCTGATTCCCCGCCTCTGATTCCCCATATCTGATTCCCCGCATCTGATTCCCTGCATCTGATTCCAAGCCTCTGATTCCCTGCCTCTGATTCCCAACCTCTGATTCCCCACCTTGATTCCCCATATCTGATTCCCCGCCTCTGTTTCCCCGACTCTGATTCCCCGCCTCTGTTTCCCCATACCTAATTCCCAACCTCTGATGCCCCAACTCTGATTCCCTGCCTCTGATTCCCCGCGTTCTATTCCCTGCCTCTGATTCCCCGCCAGTGATTCCCCATCTCTGATTCACCACCTCTGATTCCCCACCTCTGATTCCCCATATCTAATTCCCCGCCTCTGTTTTCCCGCCTCTGATTCCCCGCCTCTGTTTCCCCATATCTGATTCCCCGCCTCTGAATCCCCAACTCTGATTCCCTGCCTCTGATTCCCTGCTTCTGATTCTGATTCCCCACCTCTGATTCCCCATCTCTGATTCCGCACATCTAATTCCCTGCCTCTGATTCCCCATCTCTGATTCCCCATATCTGATTCCCCGCCTTCTGTTCCCCACCTCTGATTCCCCGCCTCTGTTTCCCCATATCTAAGTCCCCGACTCTGATTCCCCAGCTCTGATTCCCCGCCTCTGTTTCCCAATATCTAAGTCCCCGCCTCTTATTCCCCAACTCTGATTCCCCACCTCTGATTCTCCAGCTCTGATTCCCCACCTCTGATTCCCCATCTCTGATTCCGCACATCTGATTCCCTGCCTCTGATTCCCCGACTCTGATTCCCCAGCTCTGATTCCCCGCCTCTGATTCCCCAACTCTGATTCCCCGCCTCTGATTCCCCAGCTCTGATTCCCCGCCTCTGATTCACCGCCTTTGATTCGCCACCTCTGAATCCCCATATTTGATTCCTCGCCTCTGTTTCCCCGCCTCTGATTCCCCGCCTCTGATTCCCCATATCTCATTCCCCGCCTCTGATTCCCCATCTCTGATTCCCGGACTCTGATTCCCAACCTCTGATTCCCGGCCTCTTATTCCCGGCATCTGTTTCCGGCCTCTAATTCCCGGCCTCTGATTCCCTGCTTCTGATTCTGATTCCCCACCTCTGATTCCCCATCTCTGATTCCGCACATCCGATTCCCTGCCTCTGATTCCCCGCCCCTGATTCACCGCCTCTGATACCCGGCCTCTGATTTCCCGCCTCTGATTCCCTCCCACTGATACCCCGCCCCTGATTCCCCACCTCTGATTCCCCATATCTGATTCCCCGGCCCTGTTTCCCCACCTCTGATTCCCCGCCTCTGATTCCCCATATCTGATTCCCCGCATCTGATTCCCTGCATCTGATTCCAAGCCTCTGATTCCCTGCCTCTGATTCCCAACCTCTGATTCCCCACCTCTGATTCCCCATATCTGATTCCCCGCCTCTGTTTCCCCGCCTCTGATTCCCCGCCTCTGTTTCCCCATACCTAATTCCCAACCTCTGATGCCCCAACTCTGATTCCCTGCCTCTGATTCCCCGCGTTCTATTCCCTGCCTCTGATTCCCCGCCTGTGATTCCCCATCTCTGATTCACCACCTCTGATTCCCCACCTCTGATTCCCCATATCTAATTCCCCGCCTCTGTTTTACCGCCTCTGATTCCCCGCCTCTGTTTCCCCATATCTGATTCCCCGCCTCTGAATCCCCAACTCTGATTCCCTGCCTCTGATTCCCTGCTTCTGATTCTGATTCCCCACCTCTGATTCCCCATCTCTGATTCCGCACATCTAATTCCCTGCCTCTGATTCCCCATCTCTGACTCCCCATATCTGATTCCCCGCCTTCTGTTCCCCACCTCTGATTCCCCGCCTCTGTTTCCCCATATCTAAGTCCCCGACTCTGATTCCCCAACTTTGATTCCCCACCTCTGATTCCCCAGCTCTGATTCCCCGCCTCTGATTCCCCGCATCTGATTCCATGCATCTGATTCCCAGCCTTTGATTCCCTGCCTCTGATTCCCAAACTCTGATTCCCCACCTCTGATTCCCCATATCTGATTCCCCGCCTCTGTTTCCCCGCCTCTGATTCCCCTCCTCTGTTTCCCCATATCTGATCCCCGCCTCTATTTGCCCGCCTCTGATTCCCCGCCTCTGTTTCCCCATATCTGATTCCCCGCCTCTGAATCCCCAACTCTGATTCCCTGCCTCTAAGTTCCCAGCTCTGATTCCCCGCCTCTGATTCCCCGTGTCTGATTTCCTGCCTCTGATTCCCCGCCTCTGATTACCCATGTCTAATTCACCGCCTCTGATTCCCCACCTCTGATTCCCCATCTCTGATTCCGCACATCCGATTCCCTGCCTCTGATTCCCCGCCTCTGATTCACTGCCTCTGATTCCCCAGCTCTGATTCCCCGCCTCTGATTCCCCGCGTCTTATTCCCTGCTTCTGATTCTGATTCCCTGCCTCTGATTCCCCATCTCTGATTCCGCACATCTGATTCCCTGCCTCTGATTCCCCACCTCTGATTCCCCATATCTGATTCCCCGCCTCTGTTTCCCCGCCTCTGATTCCCCGCCTCTGTTTCCCCATATCTAAGTCCCTGCCTCTGATTCCCCAACTCTGTTTCCCCACCTCTGATTCCCCATATCTGATTCCTCGCCTCTGTTTCCCCGCCTCTGATTCCCCGCCCCTGTTTCCCCATATCTGATTCCACGCCTCTGATTCCCCAACTCTGATTCCCCGACTCTGATTCCCCAGCTCTGATTCCCCGCCTCTGTTTCCCAATATCTAAGTCCCCGCCTCTGATTCCCCAACTCTGATTCCCCACCTCTGATTCTCCAGCTCTGATTCCCCACCTCTGATTCCCCATCTCTGATTCCGCACATCTGATTCCCTGCCTCTGATTCCCCGACTCTGATTCCCCAGCTCTGATTCCCCGCCTCTGATTCCCCAACTCTGATTCCCCGCCTCTGATTCCCCAGCTCTGATTCCCCGCCTCTGATTCACCGCCTTTGATTCGCCACCTCTGAATCCCCATATTTGATTCCTCACCTCTGTTTCCCCGCCTCTGATTCCCCGCCTCTGATTCCCCATATCTCATTCCCCGCCTCTGATTCCCCATCTCTGATTCCCGGACTCTGATTCCCAACCTCTGATTCCCGGCCTCTTATTCCCGGCATCTGATTCCGGCCTCTAATTCCCGGCCTCTGATTCCCTGCTTCTGATTCTGATTCCCCACCTCTGATTCCCCATCTCTGATTCCGCACATCCGATTCCCTGCCTCTGATTCCCCGCCCCTGATTCACCGCCTCTGATTCCCGGCCTCTGATTTCCCGCCTCTGATTCCCTGCCACTGATACCCCGCCCCTGATTCCCCACCTCTGATTCCCCATATCTGATTCCCCGCCCCTGTTTCCCCACCTCTGATTCCCCGCCTCTGATTCCCCATATCTGATTCCCCGCATCTGATTCCCTGCATCTGATTCCAAGCCTCTGATTCCCTGCCTCTTATTCCCAACCTCTGATTCCCCACCTCTGATTCCCCATATCTGATTCCCCGCCTCTGTTTCCCCGCCTCTGATTCCCCGCCTCTGTTTCCCCATACCTAATTCCCAACCTCTGATGCCCCAACTCTGATTCCCTGCCTCTGATTCCCCGCGATCTATTCCCTGCCTCTGATTCCCCGCCTGTGATTCCCCATCTCTGATTCACCACCTCTGATTCCCCACCTCTGATTCCCCATATCTAATTCCCCTCCTCTGTTTTCCCGCCTCTGATTCCCCGCCTCTGTTTCCCCATATCTGATTCCCCGCCTCTGAATCCCCAACTCTGATTCCCTGCCTCTGATTCCCTGCTTCTGATTCTGATTCCCCACCTCTGATTCCCCATCTCTGATTCCGCACATCTAATTCCCTGCCTCTGATTCCCCATCTCTGATTCCCCATATCTGATTCCCCGCCTTCTGTTCCCCACCTCTGATTCCCCGCCTCTGTTTCCCCATATCTAAGTCCCCGACTCTGATTCCCCAACTTTGATTCCCCACCTCTGATTCCCCAGCTCTGATTCCCCGCCTCTGATTCCCCGCATCTGATTCCATGCATCTGATTCCCAGCCTCTGATTCCCTGCCTCTGATTCCCAACCTCTGATTTCCCACCTCTGATTCCCCATATCTGATTCCCCGCCTCTGTTTCCCCGCCTCTGATTCCCCTCCTCAGTTTCCCCATATCTGATCCCCGCCTCTATTTGCCCGCCTCTGATTCCCCGCCTCTGTTTCCCCATATCTGATTCCCCGCCTCTGAATCCCCAACTCTGATTCCCTGCCTCTAAGTTCCCAGCTCTGATTCCCCGCCTCTGATTCCCCGTGTCTGATTTCCTGCCTCTGATTCCCCGCCTCTGATTACCCATGTCTATTTCACCGCCTCTGATTCCCCACCTCTGATTCCCCATCTCTGATTCCGCACATCCGATTCCCTGCCTCTGATTCCCCGCCTCTGATTCACTGCCTCTGATTCCCCAGCTCTGATTCCCCGCCTCTGATTCCCCGCGTCTTATTCCCTGCTTCTGATTCTGATTCCCTGCCTCTGATTCCCCATCTCTGATTCCGCACATCTGATTCCCTGCCTCTGATTCCCCACCTCTTATTCCCCATATCTGATTCCCCGCCTCTGTTTCCCCGCCTCTGATTCCCCGCCTCTGTTTCCCCATATCTAAGTCCCCGCCTCTGATTCCCCAACTCTGATTCCCCACCTCTGATTCCCCAGCTCTGATTCCCCGCCTCTGATTCCCCGCATCTGATTCCCTGCATCTGATTCCCCGCCTCTGATTACCCATGTCTGAATCACCGCCTCTGATTCCCCACCTCTGATTCCCCATCTCTGATTCTACGCCTCTGATTCCCCGCGTCTTATTCCCTGCTTCTGATTCAGATTCCCTGCCTCTGATCCCATCTCTGATTCCGCACATCTGATTCCCTGCCTCTGATTCCCCACCTCTGATTCCCCATATCTGATTCCCCGCCTCTGATTCCCTGCCTGTGATTCCCAACCTCTGATTCCCCACCTCTGATTCCCCATATCTGATTCCCCGCCTCTGTTTCCCCACCTCTGATTCCCCGCCTCTGTTTCCCCATATCTGATTCCCCGCCTCTATTTGCCCACCTCTGATTCCCCACCTCAGTTTCCCCATATCTGATTCCCCGCATCTGAATCCCCAACTCTGATTCCCTGCATCTAATTCCCCAGCTCTGATTCCCCGCCTCTGATTCCCCGTGTCTGATTTCCTGCCTCTGATTCCCCGCCTCTGATTACCCATGTCTGATTCACCGCCTCTGATTCCCCACCTCTGATTCCCCATCTCTGATTCCGCACATCCCATTCCCTGCCTCTGATTCCCCGCCTCTGATTCCCCGCCTCAGATTCCCCGTGTCTGATTTCCTGCCTCTGATTCCCCGCCTCTGATTACCCATGTCTGATTCACCGCCTCTGATTCCCCACCTCTGATTCCCCATCTCTGATTCCGCACATCCGATTCCCTGCTTCTGATTCCCCGCCTCTGATTCACAGGATCTGATTCCCCAGCTCTGATTCCCCGCCTCAGATTCCCCGCGTTTTATTCCCTACTTCTGATTCTGATTCCCTGCCTCTGATTCCCCATCTCTGATACCGCACATCTGATTCCCTGCCTCTGATTCCCCACCTCTGATTCCCCATATCTGATTCCCCGCCTCTGTTTCCCCGCCTCTGATTCCCCGCCTCTGTTTCCCCATATCTAAGTCCCCGCCTCTGATTCCCCAACTCTGATTCCCCACCTCTGATTCCCCAGCTCTGATTCCCCACCTCTGATTCCCCATATCTGATTCCCCGCCTCTGAATCCCCAACTCTGATTCCCTGCATCTAATTCCCCAGTTCTGATTCCCCGCCTCTGATTACCCATGTCTGATTCACCGCCTCTGATTCCCCACCTCTGATTCGCCATCTCTGATTCCGCACATCCGATTCCCTGCCTCTGATTCCCCGCCTCTGATTCCCCGCCTCTGATTCACCGCCTCTGATTCCCGGCCTCTGATTTCCCGCCTCTGATTCCCTGCCACTGATACCCCGCCCCTGATTCCCCACCTCTGATTCCCCATATCTGATTCCCCTCCTCTGTTTCCCCGCCTCTGATTCCCCGCCTCTGATTCCCCATATCTGATTCCCCGCCTCTGATTCCCCAACTCTGATTCCCCGCCTCTGATTCCCCAGCTCTGAATCCCCGCCTCTGATTCCGCGCGTCTGATTACCGGCCTCTGATTCCCCGCCTCTGATTCTCCATCTCTGATTCACAACCTCTGATTCCCCACCTCTGATTGCCCATATCTGATTCCCCGCCTCTGTTTCCCCGCCTCTGATTCCCCAGCTCTGATTAACAATATCTGATTCCCCGCCTCTGTTTCCCCGCCTCTGATTCCCCAGCTCTGATTAACAATATCTGATTCCCCGCCTCTGATTCCCCACCTCTGATTCCCCGCCTCTGATTCGCCAGCTATGATTCCCCGCCTCTGATTCCCCAGCTCTTATTCCCCGCCTCTGATTCCCCTTGTTTGATTCTCTGCCTCTGATTCCCGGCCTCTGATTCCCCATCTCTGATTCACCGCCTTTGATTCGCCACCTCTGATTCCCCATATCTGATTCCCCGCCTCTGTTTCCCCGCCTCTGATTCCCCGCCTCTGATTCCCCATATCTCATTCCCCGCCTCTGAATCACCATCTCTGATTCCCGGACTCTGATTCCCCAACTCTGATTCCCGGCCTCTTATTCCCGGCATCTGATTCCGGCCTCTGATCCCCGGCCTCTGATTCCCTGCTTCTGATTCTGATTTCCTGCCTCTGATTCCCCATCTCTGATTGCGCACATCTGATTCCCTGCCTCTGATTCCCCACCTCTGATTCCCCATATCTGATTCCCCACCTCTGTTTCCCCGCCTCTGATTCCCCGCCTCTGTTTCCCAATATCTAAGTCCCCGCCTCTGATTCCCCAACTCTGATTCCCCACCTCTGATTCTCAAGCTCTGATTCCCCGCCTCTGATTCCCCGCATCTGATTCCCTGCATCTGATTCCAAGCCTCTGATTCCCTGCCTCTGATTCCCAACGTCTGATTCCCCACCTCTGATTTCCCATATCTGATTCCCCGCCTCTGTTTCCCCGCCTCTGATTCCCCGCCTCTGTTTCCCCATATCTGATTCCCGGCCTCTGATTCCCCTCCTCTGATTCCCCGCCTCTGATTCCCTGCCTCTGATTCCCCATCTCCGATTCCGCACATCTGATTCCCTGCCTCTGATTCCCCGCCTCTGATTCCCCAGCTCTGATTCCCCGTGTTTGATTCCCTGCCTCTGATTCCCTGCCCTGATTCCCCATCTCTGTTTCACCGCCTTTGATTCGCCACCACTGATTCCCCATATCTGATTCCCCTCCTCTGTTTCCCCGCCTCTGATTCCCTGCCTCTGATTCCCAACCTCCGATTCCACACCTCTGATTCCCCATCTCTGATTCCTCGCCTCTGTTTCCCCGCCTCTGATTCCCCGCCCCTCTTTCCCCATATCTGATTCCCCGCCTCTGATTCCCCAACTCTTATTCCCCGCCTCTGATTCCCCAGCTCTGATTCCCCGCCTCTGATTCCCCGTGTTTGATTCCCTGCCTCTGATTGCCCGCCTCTGATTCCCCATCTCTGATTCACCGCCTTTGATTCGCCACCTCTGATTCCCCATATCTGATTCCCCACCTCTGTTTCCCCGCCTCTGATTCCCCATCTCTGATTCCGCACATCTGATTCCCTGCCTCTGATTCCCCACCTCTGATTCCCCATATCTGATTCCCCGCCTCTGTTTCCCCACCTCTGATTCCCCGCCTCTGTTTCCCCATATCTAATTCCGAACCTCTGATGCCCCAACTCTAATTCCCTGCCTCTGATTCCCCGCGTTCTATTCCCTGCCTCCGATTCCCCGCCTGTGATTCCCCATCTCTGATTCACCACCTCTGATTCCCCACCTCTGATTCCCCATATCTGATTCCCCGCCTCTGTTTCCCAACCTCTGATTCCACACCTCTGATTCCCCATATCTGATTCCCCGCCTCTGTTACCCCGCCTCTGATTCCCGGCCCCTGTTTCCCCATATCTGATTCCCCGCCACTTATTCCCCAACTCAGATTCCCCGCCTCTGATTCCCCAGCTCTGATTCCCCGCCTCTGATTCCCTGTGTTTGATTCCCTGCCTCTGATTCCCCGCCTCTGATTCCCCATCTCTGATTCACTGCCTTTGATTCGCCACCTCTGATTCCCCATATCTGATTCCCCACCACTGTTTCCATGCCTCAAATTCCCCGCCTCTGATTCTCCATATCTCATTCCCCGCCTTTGAATCCCCATCTCTGATTCCCGGACTCTGATTCCCCACCTCTGATTCCCGGCCTCTTATTCCCAGCATCTGATTCCTGGCCCCTGATTCCCCATATCTGACTCCCCGCTTCTGATTCTGATTCCCTGCCTCTGATTCCCCATCTCTGATTCCGCACATCTAATTCCCTGCCTCTGATTCCCCACCTCTGATTCCCCATATCTGATTCCCCGCCTCTGTTTCCCCACCTCTGATTCCCCGCCTCTGTTTCCCCATATCTAATTCCCAACCTCTGATGCCCCAACTCTGATTCCCTGCCTCTGAATCCCCGTGTCTGATTTCCTGCCTCTGATTCACCACCTCTGATTCCCCATCTCTGACTCACCGCCTCTGATTCCCCACCTCTGATTCCCCATCTCTGATTCCGCACATCTGATTCCCTGCCTCTGATTCCCCGACTCTGATTCCCCAGCTCTGATTCCCCGCCTCTGATTCCCCAACTCTGATTCCCCGCCTCTGATTCCCCAGCTCTGATTCACCGCCTTTGATTCGCCACCTCTGATTCCCCATATCTGATTTCCCGCCTCTGTTTCCCCGCCTCTGATTCCCCGCCTCTTATTCCCCATATCTCATTCCCCGACTCTGAATCCCCATCTCTGATTCCCGGACTCTGATTCCCCACCTCTGATTCCCGGCCTCTTATTCCCGTCATCTGATTCCGGCCTCAGATTCCCGGCCTCTGATTCCCTGCTTCTGATTCTGATTCCCTGCCTCTGATTCCCCATCTCTGATTGTGCACATCTGATTCCCTGCCTCTGATTCCCCACCTCTGATTCCCCATATCTGATTTCCCGCCTCTGTTTCCCCGCCTCTGATTCCCCGCCTCTGTTTCCCAATATCTAAGACCCGCCTCTGATTCCCCAACTCTGATTCCCCACCTCTGATTCTCCAGCTATGATTCCCCGCCTCTGATTCCCCGCATCTGATTCCCTGCATCTGATTTCAAGCCTCTGATTCCCTGCATCTGATTCCCAACCTCTGATTCCCCACCTCTGATTCCCCATTTCTGATATCCCGCATCTGATTCCCTGCATCTGATTCCAAGCCTCTGATTCCCTGCCTCTGATTCCCAACCTCTGATTCCCCACCTCTGATTCCCCATATCTGATTCCCCGCCTCTGTTTCCCCGCCTCTGATTCCCCGCCTCTGTTTCCCCATATCTAATTCCCAACCTCTGATGCCCCAACTCTGATTCCCTGCCTCTGATTCCCCGCGTTCTATTCCCTGCCTCTGATTCCACGCCTGTGATTCCCCATCTCTGATTCACCACCTCTGATTCCCCACCTCTGATTCCCCATATCTAATTCCCCGCCTCTGTTTTCCCGCCTCTGATTCCCCGCCTCTGTTTCCCCATATCTGATTCCCCGCCTCTGAATCCCCAACTCTGATTCCCTGCCTCTGATTCCCTGCTTCTGATTCTGATTCCCCACCTCTGATTCCCCATCTCTGATTCCGCACATCTAATTCCCTGCCTCTGATTCCCCATCTCTGATTCCCCATATCTGATTCCCCGCCTTCTGTTCCCCGCCTCTGATTTCCCGCCTCTGTTTCCCCATATCTAAGTCCCCGACTCTGATTCCCCAACTTTGATTCCCCACCTCTGATTCCCCAGCTCTGATTCCCCGCCTCTGATTCCCCGCATCTGATTCCATGCATATGATTCCCAGCCTCTGATTCCCTGCCTCTGATTCCCAACCTCTGATTCCCCACCTCTGATTCCCCATATCTGATTCCCCGCCTCTGTTTCCCCGCCTCTGATTCCCCTCCTCTGTTTCCCCATATCTAAGTCCCCGACTCTGATTCCCCAACTTTGATTCCCCACCTCTGATTCCCCAGCTCTGATTCCCCGCCTCTGATTCCCCGCATCTGATTCCATGCATCTGATTCCCCAACTCTGATTCCCTGCCTCTAAGTTCCCAGCTCTGATTCCCCGCCTCTGATTCCCCGTGTCTGATTTCCTGCCTCTGATTCCCCGCCTCTGATTACCCATGTCTATTTCACCGCCTCTGATTCCCCACCTCTGATTCCCCATCTCTGATTCCGCACATCCGATTCCCTGCCTCTGATTCCCCGCCTCTGATTCACTGCCTCTGATTCCCCAGCTCTGATTCCCCGCCTCTGATTCCCCGCGTCTTATTCCCTGCTTCTGATTCTGATTCCCTGCCTCTGATTCCCCATCTCTGATTCCGCACATCTGATTCCCTGCCTCTGATTCTCCACCTCTGATTCCCCATATCTGATTCCCCGCCTCTGTTTCCCCGCCTCTGATTCCCCGCCTCTGATTCCCGGCCTCTGATTTCCCGCCTCTGATTCCCTGCCACTGATACCCCGCCCCTGATTCCCCACCTCTGATTCCCCATATCTGATTCCCCGCCTCTGTTTCCCCGCCTCTGATTCCCCATATCTTATTCCCCGCCTCTGATTCCCCATATCTGATTCCCCGCCTCTGATTCCCCAACTCTGATTCCCCGCCTCTGATTCCCCAGCTCTGAATCCCCGCCTCTGATTCCCCGCATCTGATTCACAACCTCTGATTCCCCACCTCTGATTCCCCATATCTGATTCCCCGCCTCTGTTTCCCCGCCTCTGATTCCCCAGCTCTGATTAACAATATCTGATTCCCCGCCTCTGATTCCCCACCTCTGATTCCCCGCCTCTGATTCGCCAGCTATGATTCCCCGCCTCTGATTGCACAGCTCTGATTCCCCGCCTCTGATTCCCCGTGTTTGATTCCCTGCCTCTGATTCCCGGCCTCTGATTCCCCATCTCTGATTCACCGCCTTTGATTCACCACCTCTGATTCCCCATATCTGATTCCCCGCCTCTGTTTCCCCGCCTCTGATTCCCCGCCTCTGATTTCCCATATCTCATTCCCCGCCTCTGAATCCCCATCTCTGATTCCCGGACTCTGATTCCCCACCTCTGATTCCCGGCCTCTTATTCCCGGCATCTGATTCCGGCCTCTGATCCCCGGCCTCTGATTCCCTGCTTCTGATTCTGATTCCCTGCCTCTGATTCCCCATCTCTGATTGCGCACATCTGATTCCCTGCCTCTGATTCCCCACCTCTGATTCCCCATATCTGATTCCCCGCCTCTGTTTCCCCGCCTCTGATTCCCCGCCTCTGTTTCCCAATATCTAAGTCCCCGCCTCTGATTCCCCAACTCTGATTCCCCACCTCTGATTCTCCAGCTCTGATTCCCCGCCTCTGATTCCCCGCATCTGATACCCTGCATCTGATTCCAAGCCTCTGATTCCCTGCCTCTGATTCCCAACCTCTGATTCCCCACCTCTGATTTCCCATATCTGATTCCCCGCCTCTGTTTCCCCGCCTCTGATTCCCCGCCTCTGTTTCCCCATATCTGATTCCCGGCCTCTGATTCCCCGCCTCTGATTCCCCGCCTCTGATTCCCTGCCTCTGATTCCCCATCTTCGATTCCGCACATCTGATTCCCTGCCTCTGATTCCCCGCCTCTGATTACCCGCCTCTGATTCCCTGCCTCTGATTCCCAACATCTGATTCCCCAACTCTGATTCCCCATATCTGATTCCCCGCCTGTTTCCCCGCCTCTGATTCCCCTCCTCGGATTCCCCAACTCTAATTCCCCGCCTCTGATTCCCCAGCTCTGATTCCACGTGTTTGATTCCCTGCCTCTGATTCCCTGCCCTGATTCCCCATCTCTGTTTCACCGCCTTTGATTCGCCACCTCTGATTCCCCATATCTGATTCCCCGCCTCTGTTTCCCCGCCTCTGATTCCCTGCCTCTGATTCCCAACCTCTGATTCCACACCTCTGATTCCCCATATCTGATTCCTCGCCTCTGTTTCCCCGCCTCTGATTCCCCGCCCCTGTTTCCCCATATCTGATTCCCCGCCTCTGATTCCCCAGCTCTGATTCCCCGCCTCTGTTTCCCAATATCTAAGTCCCCGCCTCTGATTCCCTGCCTCTGATTCCCCACCTCTGATTCTCCAGCTCTGATTCCCCACCTCTGATTCCCCATCTCTGATTCCGCACATCTGATTCCCTGCCTCTGATTCCCCGACTCTGATTCCCCAGTTCTGATTCCCCGCCTCTGATTCCCCAACTCTGATTCCCCGCCTCTGATTCCCCAGCTCTGATTCCCCGCCTCTGATTCACCGCCTTTGATTCGCCACCACTGAATCCCCATATTTGATTCCTCGCCTCTGTTTCCCCGCCTCTGATTCCCCGCCTCTGATTCCCCATATCTCATTCCCCGCCTCTGATTCCCCATCTCTGATTCCCGGACTCTGATTCCCAACCTCTGATTCCCGGCCTCTTATTCCCGGCATCTGATTCCGGCCTCTAATTCCCGGCCTCTGATTCCCTGCTTCTGATTCTGATTCCCCACCTCTGATTCCCCATCTCTGATTCCGCACATCCGATTCCCTGCCTCTGATTCCCCGCCCCTGATTCACCGCCTCTGATTCCCGGCCTCTGATTTCCCGCCTGTGATTCCCCATCTCTGATTCACCACCTCTGATTCCCCACCTCTGATTCCCCATATCTAATTCCCCGCCTCTGTTTTCCCGCCTCAGATTCCCCGCCTCTGTTTCCCCATATCTGATTCCCCGCCTCTGAATCCCCAACTCTGATTCCCTGCCTCTGATTCCCTGCTTCTGATTCTGATTCCCCAC
Organism: Narcine bancroftii; assembly: GCF_036971445.1. Taxonomy (NCBI): domain Eukaryota; kingdom Metazoa; phylum Chordata; class Chondrichthyes; order Torpediniformes; family Narcinidae; genus Narcine; species Narcine bancroftii. The sequence continues at coordinate 157,794,433 of NC_091473.1, read as the reverse complement.
CTCTGATTCCCCATCTCTGATTCCGCACATCTAAATCCCTGCCTCTGATTCACCGCCTCTGATTCCCCACCTCTGATTCCCCATCTCTGATTCCGCACATCCGATTCCCTGCCTCTGATTCCCCGCCTCTGATTCACTGCCTCTGATTCCCCAGCTCTGATTCCCCGCCTCTGATTCCCCGCGTCTTATTCCCTGCTTCTGATTCTGATTCCCTGCCTCTGATTCCCCATCTCTGATTCCGCACATCTGATTCCCTGCCTCTGATTCCCCACCTCTGATTCCCCATATCTGATTCCCCGCCTCTGTTTCCCCGCCTCTGATTCCCCGCCTCTGTTTCCCCATATCTAAGTCCCTGCCTCTGATTCCCCAACTCTGATTCCACACCTCTGATTCCCCATATCTGATTCCTCGCCTCTCTTTCCCCGCCTCTGATTCCCCGCCCCTGTTTCCCCATATCTGATTCCACGCCTCTGATTCCCCAACTCTGATTCCCCGACTCTGATTCCCCAGCTCTGATTCCCCGCCTCTGTTTCCCAATATCTAAGTCCCCGCCTCTGATTCCCCAACTCTGATTCCCCACCTCTGATTCTCCAGCTCTGATTCCCCACATCTGATTCCCCATCTCTGATTCCGCACATCTGATTCCCTGCCTCTGATTCCCCGACTCTGATTCCCCAGCTCTGATTCCCCGCCTCTGATTCCCCAACTCTGATTCCCCGCCTCTGATTCCCCAGCTCTGATTCCCCGCCTCTGATTCACCGCCTTTGATTCGCCACCTCTGAATCCCCATATTTGATTCCTCACCTCTGTTTCCCCGCCTCTGATTCCCCGCCTCTGATTCCCCATATCTCATTCCCCGCCTCTGATTCCCCATCTCTGATTCCCGGACTCTGATTCCCAACCTCTGATTCCCGGCCTCTTATTCCCGGCATCTGATTCCGGCCTCTAATTCCCGGCCTCTGATTCCCTGCTTCTGATTCTGATTCCCCACCTCTGATTCCCCATCTCTGATTCCGCACATCCGATTCCCTGCCTCTGATTCCCCGCCCCTGATTCACCGCCTCTGATTCCCGGCCTCTGATTTCCCGCCTCTGATTCCCTGCCACTGATACCCCGCCCCTGATTCCCCACCTCTGATTCCCCATATCAGATTCCCCGCCCCTGTTTCCCCACCTCTGATTCCCCGCCTCTGATTCCCCATATCTGATTCCCCGCATCTGATTCCCTGCATCTGATTCCAAGCCTCTGATTCCCTGCCTCTGATTCCCAACCTCTGATTCCCCACCTCTGATTCCCCATATCTGATTCCCCGCCTCTGTTTCCCCGCCTCTGATTCCCCGCCTCTGTTTCCCCATACCTAATTCCCAACCTCTGATGCCCCAACTCTGATTCCCTGCCTCTGATTCCCCGCGTTCTATTCCCTGCCTCTGATTCCCCGCCTGTGATTCCCCATCTCTGATTCACCACCTCTGATTCCCCACCTCTGATTCCCCATATCTAATTCCCCTCCTCTGTTTTCCCGCCTCTGATTCCCCGCCTCTGTTTCCCCATATCTGATTCCCCGCCTCTGAATCCCCAACTCTGATTCCCTGCCTCTGATTCCCTGCTTCTGATTCTGATTCCCCACCTCTGATTCCCCATCTCTGATTCCGCACATCTAATTCCCTGCCTCTGATTCCCCATCTCTGATTCCCCATATCTGATTCCCCGCCTTCTGTTCCCCACCTCTGATTCCCCGCCTCTGTTTCCCCATATCTAAGTCCCCGACTCTGATTCCCCAACTTTGATTCCCCACCTCTGATTCCCCAGCTCTGATTCCCCGCCTCTGATTCCCCGCATCTGATTCCATGCATCTGATTCCCAGCCTCTGATTCCCTGCCTCTGATTCCCAACCTCTGATTTCCCACCTCTGATTCCCCATATCTGATTCCCCGCCTCTGTTTCCCCGCCTCTGATTCCCCTCCTCTGTTTCCCCATATCTGATCCCCGCCTCTATTTGCCCGCCTCTGATTCCCCGCCTCTGTTTCCCCATATCTGATTCCCCGCCTCTGAATCCCCAACTCTGATTCCCTGCCTCTAAGTTCCCAGCTCTGATTCCCCGCCTCTGATTCCCCGTGTCTGATTTCCTGCCTCTGATTCCCCGCCTCTGATTACCCATGTCTATTTCACCGCCTCTGATTCCCCACCTCTGATTCCCCATCTCTGATTCCGCACATCCGATTCCCTGCCTCTGATTCCCCGCCTCTGATTCACTGCCTCTGATTCCCCAGCTCTGATTCCCCGCCTCTGATTCCCCGCGTCTTATTCCCTGCTTCTGATTCTGATTCCCTGCCTCTGATTCCCCATCTCTGATTCCGCACATCTGATTCCCTGCCTCTGATTCCCCACCTCTTATTCCCCATATCTGATTCCCCGCCTCTGTTTCCCCGCCTCTGATTCCACGCCTCTGTTTCCCCATATCTAAGTCCCCGCCTCTGATTCCCCAACTCTGATTCCCCACCTCTGATTCCCCAGCTCTGATTCCCCGCCTCTGATTCCCCGCATCTGATTCCCTGCATCTGATTCCCCGCCTCTGATTACCCATGTCTGAATCACCGCCTCTGATTCCCCACCTCTGATTCCCCATCTCTGATTCTACGCCTCTGATTCCCCGCGTCTTATTCCCTGCTTCTGATTCAGATTCCCTGCCTCTGATCCCATCTCTGATTCCGCACATCTGATTCCCTGCCTCTGATTCCCCACCTCTGATTCCCCATATCTGATTCCCCGCCTCTGATTCCCTGCCTGTGATTCCCAACCTCTGATTCCCCACCTCTGATTCCCCATATCTGATTCCCCGCCTCTGTTTCCCCACCTCTGATTCCCCGCCTCTGTTTCCCCATATCTGATTCCCCGCCTCTATTTGCCCACCTCTGATTCCCCACCTCAGTTTCCCCATATCTGATTCCCCGCTTCTGAATCCCCAACTCTGATTCCCTGCATCTAATTCCCCAGCTCTGATTCCCCGCCTCTGATTCCCCGTGTCTGATTTCCTGCCTCTGATTCCCCGCCTCTGATTACCCATGTCTGATTCACCGCCTCTGATTCCCCACCTCTGATTCCCCATCTCTGATTCCGCACATCCCATTCCCTGCCTCTGATTCCCCGCCTCTGATTCCCCGCCTCAGATTCCCCGTGTCTGATTTCCTGCCTCTGATTCCCCGCCTCTGATTACCCATGTCTGATTCACCGCCTCTGATTCCCCACCTCTGATTCCCCATCTCTGATTCCGCACATCCGATTCCCTGCTTCTGATTCCCCGCCTCTGATTCACAGGATCTGATTCCCCAGCTCTGATTCCCCGCCTCAGATTCCCCGCGTCTTATTCCCTACTTCTGATTCTGATTCCCTGCCTCTGATTCCCCATCTCTGATACCGCACATCTGATTCCCTGCCTCTGATTCCCCACCTCTGATTCCCCATATCTGATTCCCCGCCTCTGTTTCCCCGCCTCTGATTCCCCGCCTCTGTTTCCCCATATCTAAGTCCCCGCCTCTGATTCCCCAACTCTGATTCCCCACCTCTGATTCCCCAGCTCTGATTCCCCACCTCTGATTCCCCATATCTGATTCCCCGCCTCTGAATCCCCAACTCTGATTCCCTGCATCTAATTCCCCAGTTCTGATTCCCCGCCTCTGATTACCCATGTCTGATTCACCGCCTCTGATTCCCCACCTCTGATTCGCCATCTCTGATTCCGCACATCCGATTCCCTGCCTCTGATTCCCCGCCTCTGATTCACCGCCTCTGATTCCCGGCCTCTGATTTCCCGCCTCTGATTCCCTGCCACTGATACCCCGCCCCTGATTCCCCACCTCTGATTCCCCATATCTGATTCCCCTCCTCTGTTTCCCCGCCTCTGATTCCCCGCCTCTGATTCCCCATATCTGATTCCCCGCCTCTGATTCCCCAACTCTGATTCCCCGCCTCTGATTCCCCAGCTCTGAATCCCCGCCTCTGATTCCGCGCGTCTGATTACCGGCCTCTGATTCCCCGCCTCTGATTCTCCATCTCTGATTCACAACCTCTGATTCCCCACCTCTGATTGCCCATATCTGATTCCCCGCCTCTGTTTCCCCGCCTCTGATTCCCCAGCTCTGATTAACAATATCTGATTCCCCGCCTCAGTTTCCCCGCCTCTGATTCCCCAGCTCTGATTAACAATATCTGATTCCCCGCCTCTGATTCCCCACCTCTGATTCCCCGCCTCTGATTCGCCAGCTATGATTCCCCGCCTCTGATTCCCCAGCTCTTATTCCCCGCCTCTGATTCCCCTTGTTTGATTCTCTGCCTCTGATTCCCGGCCTCTGATTCCCCATCTCTGATTCACCGCCTTTGATTCGCCACCTCTGATTCCCCATATCTGATTCCCCGCCTCTGTTTCCCCGCCTCTGATTCCCCGCCTCTGATTCCCCATATCTCATTCCCCGCCTCTGAATCCCCATCTCTGATTCCCGGACTCTGATTCCCCAACTCTGATTCCCGGCCTCTTATTCCCGGCATCTGATTCCGGCCTCTGATCCCCGGCCTCTGATTCCCTGCTTCTGATTCTGATTTCCTGCCTCTGATTCCCCATCTCTGATTGCGCACATCTGATTCCCTGCCTCTGATTCCCCACCTCTGATTCCCCATATCTGATTCCCCACCTCTGTTTCCCCGCCTCTGATTCCCCGCCTCTGTTTCCCAATATCTAAGTCCCCGCCTCTGATTCCCCAACTCTGATTCCCCACCTCTGATTCTCAAGCTCTGATTCCCCGCCTCTGATTCCCCGCATCTGATTCCCTGCATCTGATTCCAAGCCTCTGATTCCCTGCCTCTGATTCCCAACGTCTGATTCCCCACCTCTGATTTCCCATATCTGATTCCCCGCCTCTGTTTCCCCGCCTCTGATTCCCCGCCTCTGTTTCCCCATATCTGATTCCCGGCCTCTGATTCCCCGCCTCTGATTCCCCGCCTCTGATTCCCTGCCTCTGATTCCCCATCTCCGATTCCGCACATCTGATTCCCTGCCTCTGATTCCCCGCCTCTGATTCCCCAGCTCTGATTCCCCGTGTTTGATTCCCTGCCTCTGATTCCCTGCCCTGATTCCCCATCTCTGTTTCACCGCCTTTGATTCGCCACCTCTGATTCCCCATATCTGATTCCCCTCCTCTGTTTCCCCGCCTCTGATTCCCTGCCTCTGATTCCCAACCTCTGATTCCACACCTCTGATTCCCCATCTCTGATTCCTCGCCTCTGTTTCCCCGCCTCTGATTCCCCGCCCCTCTTTCCCCATATCTGATTCCCCGCCTCTGATTCCCCAACTCTTATTCCCCGCCTCTGATTCCCCAGCTCTGATTCCCCGCCTCTGATTCCCCGTGTTTGATTCCCTGCCTCTGATTGCCCGCCTCTGATTCCCCATCTCTGATTCACCGCCTTTGATTCGCCACCTCTGATTCCCCATATCTGATTCCCCACCTCTGTTTCCCCGCCTCTGATTCCCCATCTCTGATTCCGCACATCTGATTCCCTGCCTCTGATTCCCCACCTCTGATTCCCCATATCTGATTCCCCGCCTCTGTTTCCCCACCTCTGATTCCCCGCCTCTGTTTCCCCATATCTAATTCCGAACCTCTGATGCCCCAACTCTAATTCCCTGCCTCTGATTCCCCGCGTTCTATTCCCTGCCTCCGATTCCCCGCCTGTGATTCCCCATCTCTGATTCACCACCTCTGATTCCCCACCTCTGATTCCCCATATCTGATTCCCCGCCTCTGTTTCCCAACCTCTGATTCCACACCTCTGATTCCCCATATCTGATTCCCCGCCTCTGTTACCCCGCCTCTGATTCCCGGCCCCTGTTTCCCCATATCTGATTCCCCGCCACTTATTCCCCAACTCAGATTCCCCGCCTCTGATTCCCCAGCTCTGATTCCCCGCCTCTGATTCCCTGTGTTTGATTCCCTGCCTCTGATTCCCCGCCTCTGATTCCCCATCTCTGATTCACTGCCTTTGATTCGCCACCTCTGATTCCCCATATCTGATTCCCCACCACTGTTTCCACGCCTCAAATTCCCCGCCTCTGATTCTCCATATCTCATTCCCCGCCTTTGAATCCCCATCTCTGATTCCCGGACTCTGATTCCCCACCTCTGATTCCCGGCCTCTTATTCCCAGCATCTGATTCCTGGCCCCTGATTCCCCATATCT